>NC_140590.1:496094850-496489356 GCF_964204655.1 Triturus cristatus
GTGGCACTAGCAGTTGAAGCGAGTGAGCTGCGGGCAAAACGGCGGTACTGGAGAGGCAGCAGGGATGGCGGACCTGGCATGAGGCCTGGCCTCATTAACTGCACCATTAAGTTGCTGTGGTGGTGGATTGGCAAGGGCAGGCACTGATGTGGTGACGAGACTGGCTGTCTTCAGCCCTTGAGGCAGTGAGGCCGCTGGAAATTGTGTAACAAGCAGGACCACATGGCTGGCGGGGACAGGGCCCTGAAGGTGGGGGCTTGGGGTTCAAACCAGACAGGAACTCCTCAGCGGAACAGTTGCTTATGAGACCAGCACGAGTGAGGACAAATAAGAGAGCTGGGGCAGTGCGCCCGCAGCCCCCAGGCGCGTTTGGAGGACGGCACCTGTGCAGCATATGATCACGTGAGGGGGAGCAGAGCGGAGGCAGTGGAGATGGTCTGACTGCCTGAGGCGTGGGCATACAGCTAGAGGCCGTTACGGGGAGGTGATTATTGGAGGAGAGCCTGCCTAATAGACGGATCCCACGCGCCAAGTAGGTATGGGGAAGCCTAGAGGGAAGCAACCAGGAGCGCCAACGGAGCAGGAAGAAGACACAAGTGCCCCAGACACGCGGGAGGGGTCGCAGCACCGCTCGGAGGGGATTCTCCAGCAGCAGGTGGATCAAATCCTAAAAGCCATCACCGATACCAGGGAGGCCTTACAACTGGATATCACACATGTGACGCAGGGTCTTGGATTGCTCCGAGCCGACCACGCCAAACTGGTCGACAGGGTGAAACAGACGGAGGTTGCCCTAGAAGTCCTGGAACCGGCCCAAAAGACAATGGCAGCTCAGATGACAGATCTCCAGCACAGGCTGCAAACCCTGGAGTGGAGAACAGAGGATGCCGAAGGGAGGAAACAACATCCGGGAGGTGGGGCTGCCGGAGGGAGTGAAGGGGGCCAGTATGGTGGACTATTTGGAGGTCTGGCTGAGGGGGACCGTCGCACCGGAGGGCCTATCATCCTTCTTCACCCTGGAGAGAGCCCACAGGGTGCCGGCCCGGCCGCTGGCCCCCGGGAGACCGCCCCAGCCGGTGGTGGCTAGGCTGCTCCATTATAAAGCCAGACTTTCTGTTAAACAAGGCCCGGACTTCAGTCCGGTATACAGTGGGCATCAGCAAGGTGACATTATTCCCGGATGATACACTCGAAGTTCAACGCCGCAGGGTTTCGTTTGTGGCCGTCAAGAGAGCACTCCGGGACGAGGGCTTCCAATACTCCTTGATGTTCCTGGCACGCCTGAAGGTAACTGTGGATGATAAGACATATTTCCATGGCAGCCCTGAGGAGGCCTGGGACTGGATGGAGATGTAGAGAGCAGGCACTGGAGAAGCAGGGTGAGGTGCGAGTACACTTACTGAGGGACCTCGACCACGCAGAATGCTGTGCAACCGGTGACGCCAGCCTGCGGCTCAGAAGCCAACAGTGATCCAGACAGAAAAGGAGCGCACTGCTGGTTTGCAGGCTGTCACGGCCATCTCATGAGATGGCATCTCAGGTGGGGACAGAATCAGAAGGGGGATCTCTGAAATTGGAAAATGAACAACTGAACACAGGAAACCTGCACCTACCTCATGTGATGGCTGGGATGGCGGATGAGATCGTAGATGGGTGATTTGGCGGTTTGCCGGGCATGGGCTGAGATGCGAGTGGGGAGTTGGCTTTGATGGGGGTGTTTCCCTTGGACTTGGCTGATTGGTGACTGGCTATCGAGGGTTGGAGGGGCCGGCAAGGTCGGTTGAATATATGTGTAAATGGTCCCACTGCAATATAGCCTCGAAGGGGGCTAGCTAGACATCAGGGGGGTTGAGTGCAGGATGGTGGCATACGGGGAGGTTGACTCTCTGAAGCTTGGGGCGCACCCTCCTAAGTTTGTGTGGGTATAGCTCCTTAGGGTTTTCTTAAAGGAGCAGTTTGAGCATAAGCTTGGATGGGTTCTAGTGTTGTAGCGCCTGTTCTGGGGGGGAGTAGTTGGGGTGGGATTGGGAGGCAGGTTGGGGTAGTTAGTATCACCGGTGTGTTCCTATGTGAGGGATGTGTGCTAAGGGAGAAGTGGTCACCAAATGGGGACGTTACATGATTTTAAATGTATTACCTGGAATGTACGGGGGCTCCATACAATGCAGCGGCGTCACAAGGTATATGCCTATCTAGTGCGGCAGGGGGGCGCAAATAGCATTTCTTCAGGAAACACATATCAATCGATCTGAGTGGTTAGCCCTGAAACGAAGATGGAGGAGGCAATTATTTTACGCAACTTATTCAGCTTTTGCCAGGGGCGCTTTAGTATGGGTTAGAGCGGGTGTCCCTTTCCAGCCGACGCAAGAATTAATGGACCCAGAGAGAAGGTTTGTAGTGGTGTTGGTGCGGCTCGATGGAGTGGAAGTGGCGCTGTGTAGTGTGTATGCCCCCAATGTGGACCAACTCTCTTTCTTTGAAAGCTTATCAGGGAGCTTAGCGCCATACCTGACTAATTCAACAATAATGGGAGGTGACTTTAATTCAATTGCAGATGTGGAGAAGGACAGGTCCCACCCCCGCTCTCCGGCACTCCGATACATAGACTATCCAAGGCGAGAAGCGCGTGGCAGAATAATTGGGGGCTGGTTGATACATGGCGCGCGCATCACCTGGAGGAGCGGGATTATTCTTATTATTCTGGCCTCCATGACCTGCACGTGTGGCTTGATGCAATATTGTGTACCCCTGAGATCCATTCCAAGGTGATAGATAGTGAATACTTGGCCAGAACGATATCGGACCATAACCCGTTGTTAGTGCGGATACGATGGAACCGAGAGAGGGCGGCGATTCCGACCTGGCGGCTCCGACCGGAGGCGCTGGAGGACCCGGTCTTCTGCGAAGAGCTGGGGACGGGCATTGGTCAGTATTTTAAAGAGAACGAAGGGACGGCAACCTCAGCAGCACTTGAGTGGGATGCATTTAAGGTGCTGGTTCGGGGTATCTGTATTGGCAAAATGGCAGGGGTAAGGAAAACATTGCTGACAGATCTAGAGGCAGCAGAGAGCCAGTTGCGAGAAGCTGAGAGAGCCTGCCCAGGGATCCAGGGGTGCAGAATGAGGTCTTGGAGGCTAGAGAGGCAGTGGCGGCACAGGTGGAAAGACTGTGCTCTTTTAACTATAAGGCTTACAGAGCGAGGATGCACGTGGAGGGGGACAAATCGAGCGCTCTGCTGGTGTGGCTGGCTAACCCGAATCCCAGGGGGGTACCGATACTGGGACTGATAGCACCGACAGGAGAAATGGTGTGCACACAATCAGGGATAAATAGCTTATTTTTGGAGTATTATACCGAGCTCTACCGCAGCCAATTGACTCAGGGTGCCGATGGCATAGGAGAGTACCTTGCAGACGTGGCCCTGCCATGCTTGGGTAAAGAGCAAGAAGATCTGCTAGGGTGTGAGATCACGGTGGGGGAGATCAGGAGTGCAATCAAGCATATGGCCCGTAATAAGACGCCTGGGGTGGACGGCCTCCCAATAGAATTCTATTCCAAATACGTGGATTGCTTGGCCCCGCGCCTACAAGTGATATATCAGGAGGCATGTAAGATAGGGCGGTTACCTGTGACCACTAGGGAGGCTATTATTATCCCCCTCCTGAAACCGGGGAGGGAACCCACAGACATGAAGGCATTTCGCCCACTCTCAATGTTGACGACCGACTACAACATTTTGAGCAGGATCCTAGCATCTCGCCTCCCTCCGTATATGTCGCAGCTGGTCCATCGGGATCAGTTGGGTTTTATCCCTAAACGAAACACGTCTATTAATGTGCGGCGGCTACTTCGAATCCTGGGGGAAAACCATGGTTTACCATCTACTGCGATGATTCTATCGGTCGACATTGAGAAGACTTTTGATAGCCTGGAATGGCCATTTCTGTTCCAAGTCATGCACATGATGGGCCTGGGGGAGGCATTCGTGGGGTGGACCCAAATACTATACAATTCAGCGGCGGCCCGTGTGCGGACGGGAGCGACGGTGTCATCACCCTGTTCAGTAGGGCGAGGGACGCAACAAGGTTGCTCACTCTCTCCGCTGCTGTTCACGCTAGCGATTGAACCATTGGCCGCGCGAGCTAGGTTAGGGAGGCATTATGACAGTCTAGAGTTACGTTGGGACATGCATTATATATCGCTTTATGCTGATGCCCTGCTTATGTTTCTGGCTGCCCCGGGTGGGATCTTATCAGAAGCGACAACGCTTTTACAAAAGATTGGCAAGATCTCGGGGCTATGAGTGAACTGGGCGAAAACTTGCCTGTTCCCGGTGCATCAGGCGATGGAGAGCCCTGCTCGCTTGGACGGAATACGATGGGAACCCCGCTGCCTGCCCTACTTGGGGACTAACATCTATCATGGCCAGGCAGACCTCTTGGAAGGTAATGTGGGCAGAGTGGTGCGAGGGATCAAAGGGAGCATGGCATTCTGGGGGACGCTGCCGCTCACGGTGGCAGGCCGAGTGGCACTTCTGAAGATGGTAGCACTGCCCTGACTGCTATATTATTTCAGGGCGCTGCCGATCTGGATCGCAGGCTCAGTGTTCAGGACGCTCAGGTCCATGACGGAGGGTTTTTATTGGGGAGAGGCAGACTGCGGGTAGCACTGACCACGATGATGCGACCTCGGGCTGAGGGTGGCTGGGCAGTCCCAGATTTTGAATTGTATTATCTGGCAGCCCAGTTGCAGTGGCTTACACAAGCGGTAGCTAGGGAGTTCCGGTGCCCGGATGGCCCAGTGGACCGATGGTTCCCACGTCATGTTCTGTCCTTTGTTGTCCTTTGCCAGCGGAAGCGTGTCAGCTTGTTGACACACAAAGAGAGTGCTGAGATCATGCTGGAATAGAAGCAGGCGCAGGGGTGGCGTCACTCGTCCATATGCTCCGGAGATTCCTCTGGGCATGTGCACGGCCCTCCCACAAGGAGGAGACTGGTCTGTGCTGGCAAGAGTGGGAGGAACTGGGGTTGCAAATGGTTGGGGATCTGTACGAGGAGGGAGTCCTTTTGCCTTTTCAGGCATTGCAAGACAGGTATGATTTTCCCAGGGGCGCTTTCTTACTGCATCCTGCCCTAGTATTGGCGATCCAATGGCATTGGGGAGGAGGGTTATCAGAACCACAGACATTTTTGATATGTCAATATGTCGTAATGGCAGCGGGGACAGTAAAAGCTATAAAGTGCTTATATAGGCGAATGGGGGAAGAGGGACTGCAACGACTGAGTCAATTAAGGGGGAAGTGGGAGGCGGACCTGGGTAAAGACATTCCAGAAATGACATGGGCCAAGATAGTGGAAAGAGCGTGGAAGGGCACGCAAAATGCTAGATTCCAACTTATCCATTTCCATATAGTACATAGGGCGTATTTAACTCCAGAGCAGATAAATATTTTAACGTGGATACAGCCCGTTGCCCCCGATGCCAATCGGACGCGGCAGACTTCCACCATATGATGTGGAGTTGTCCGCAGCCTGGAACGTACTGGGAGGATGTGGTTGATGTACTGTGCGGAGTGACGGATAGGCAGATAGAACCCGACATGGGCGCATGCATACTACACTGGTTTCCACACATGGCGCGAACAAAGGTCACAAGTAAGTTCTTCGACCTGGGGTTGCTGCTAGCTAAGAGAGAATTAACAAGGCAATGGAAAGCCAGGCGGGGACCTAGCATAGAGCGGTGGAGGGTGGAGTTCGCTATTTGGGTGGCAAGTGAGAGTGTAGTTAAGATCCAGCAGGCTAGGAGAGCTAACAACGAAAAGGCGCTGGAAACCGCAAAAGCATGGGAAGAATTGGTCGCGTTGCTGACGTTGCCTGAACCGGAATCGGATGCTGAGTCCTTGGAGGCACGGCAGAAGACTCCCTGAATACACAGCCTATAACGAGGTTCCAATAGACTTTGGGGATAAGGGTGCGGGGTTAGGAATGGCCTAGGCTAGAGCGTCGCACTGAAAGAATACGTGAGCCGCACACCCTTGCAAAGCTGTGACAATTGATAATCCTTTGTTTAGATTAATCAGAACACACCGGTGGACGGGGTTAGGGAGAGAGAGGGAGGGAACTGCACGCAAATAAGGGGGCACCAATCCTGGCTGGCACAAGGATGCATGATGTTATAGCACGCCTGTTAAAAGAGACTATAGCGTGTATACAAGCTCAATTAAAAGATATGAACAAACATAAATGTATCAAGAAATGTGCCCCTAACAATATTGTGCCATGATGTACGCGCCATACCCCCAGCCCCCCGTATGTACGTGCTGTACCCCCAGCCCCTTATGTACGCGCCGTACCCCCAGCCCCGTATGTATGCGCCGTAACCCCAGCCTCCCTCCGTATGTACGCGCCGTAATAATTTGATATTTAAAAAAATATTTTGCGATTTTCAAACAAATATTGGTTTTATATATTTTATTTTATGATTGTTAATTTTGGATTAGGATTTTATTTTACGGTATAAAGTTTAGGAATGGTAGTAAATATTTCAAAAATTATAATAATTATTAATAGTAACACCTTTTTATATGTCAATGTGTAAATATAAGTTTATACGTTTGCAGTTTTGGTTTGTGTGTTTTTAGATTACATTTTAGTTTATTTTATAGTTAAAAAATTGTGTGTGAGTTTGGAGTGTTGATTGTCTATATAAAATGTTTAATTTGTATTACTGTGTTTGAAATATTTTAGATTGTAGAGAAAATAGTAGATTTCACCTCTTAAGCGCCCCAAACCTTCTTGAAATAGCCTTAGATTGGAGTGGAAATAGTAAATATACCCCCTTTAATGCCCTACACCTTCTCCTAAAACTCCTAATATGGTTAGAGTGGAGTGGGAATGGTAAATGTAATCCTTTAGTATCCAACACATTCCTCCAATATGGTTAGATTCGAGTAGGAATAGTAAATGTCACTTGTTTAGTGTCCAACACCTTCCCCCAGTATGGCTTAATTGAAGTGAGAACAGTGAATGTAATTCATTTAGTGCCCAAAACCTTCCCCCAATATGGTTAAAAGAGTGAGAATAGTGAATGTCAACATTTTAGTGTGCAACAGCTTCCCCAAATTAGGTTAGATTGGAGTGGGAATAGTAAATGCCACACTTTTAGTGTTCAACCCCTTCCCTAAATTGGCATAGGTTGGAGTGAGAATAGTAAATGACACCCTTTTATTCCTTTGCCAAATTATTTTAGATTGAAGTGGGAATAGTTAATGTCACCCCTTTATGCCCTAATTATGATTCTGGCGGTTTGAGTAACACCAGACTTGGGAGGGGGCAGCGGAGGTGGTCCAACCACCGCTGCACCGGCGGTCCGACCGCCCCATTACAAGTAGGGTGTTCCGATGGCCCTGGGACTGCCCATGCCACCTGGAGTTGGCATGGTGGTCAGGAGACCGTAATATGCTTGGCAGGATCGCTTCAGTCTGGCCAAGCATATTGAGAGTTTTCTCTCCTCCAGGATTTACATGAAGATTCTTACTCCATGTAATACCTGGAGGAGAGGAAACGTGTGCTTCCACACTTATGAATGCACAGGGGGACATAATATGTGCCCCCTGTGTGCATGCACAACAGTTTCTGCATGGCATGGACTTTCGAGTTCCCTCTGCCACTGCGGCCTTTGAATGGCCTGGTACAGCCATGCCGTCCGCTCACCTGCCACTACTTGAAAGTTGCTATCTGGCAGGCAGGCACCGGCGACCTTCGGCAGAGCAGTGGCACAGCGGTTTACACCTTCTTCAAATCGGTACAAATTTGAGTAGGGAAAGTAAATATGATCCTTTTAATGTCCAACACCTTCCTCAAATTGTTATAGGTTTGAGTGGGAATAATAAATGACACAATTTTAGTGTTCAAAACGTTCTCCAAATTGGTTTAGATATGAGTGGGAATAGTGTATATCACCCTTCAGTGCCCAACACTGTCTCCAAATTGGTTTAGATTGGAGTGGGAATTGTATTTGACACCCCTTTAGTTTGCCACACCTTGTTCAAATTGGTAAAAATTGGAGTGAGAATAGCAAATGTTATCTTTTAATGTTCAACCCCTTCTCCAAAGTGGTAAAGGTTTATTTATTTATGATTTATTTAAGAGTTTTGTATAATGCTAGCTAGATCCAGAGGCATTAGAGCGCTTTACAACAAATATCGTGAAGCAAATATTTATACAGTGTTACAATAGACAGCATTGTCTTGTGACGAATCTTGTTCCGGCGGTCTTGGAAACGAGGCTAAGAGGGGAGGGGAACAGGCGAAGGCAAGTCTTCTTGTTGAGGAGTTTAGTTTCTGCGCTTAGCAGGATTGGTTTGTTGAAGGGGCTCAGTCACATTGTGCGTCATCTCTCACTTTGGGTGTGCTCTGTTGAGGAAGAGGTCTTTGAGCTGTCTTTTGAAGCTTATGAAGTAGGGGTTGGTCCTAATGTGAACTGGTATGGAGTTCCAGATTTTAGGTGCATTTCCCGAGAAGGAGCGAGACAGGGTTTTTTGTTTGCGGGCTTTCGGTGGAATGAAAAGAAAGGTATTGGTACGCCTGAGGTTCCTCATTTGTCCCGCCTTTTTGAGTTTGGAGGCCAGGTAGGCCGGTTTTCCGGGGGTGAAGAGCTTTTTGTGTGAGACAGGCAGTTCTGAAGTTGGCACGCATTTCGATTGGTAGCCATTTTAGTTCTCTTAGGGAGGGAGAGATGTGGTCATATTTCTTTGCTCCTGTGATCATCCTGGCAGCTATATTTAGGGTTACTCGGAGGGGAGCTAGGTGAGAATTTGGCATGCCCGTGAGAGTAGCGTTTTCGTAGTCCAATCTGGACAGCACCAGGGATTGAGTGGCCAGTTTAAAGTCATTGGGGGGGATGAAGGGTTTTATTTTGTTGAGTAATTTTAGGTTCAAGAATGCACTCTTTGCTGAGTTCTTGATATGTTTGTCCATGTTTAGGCTTGCATCCAGGGTGATACCCAAGGATTTTACAGAGTCTGCCAGGGTGACCTTGCAATTAAGAGCGTAAATGGATTTTAGCCATTCTGTGGATAGGGGGGTCTGCTCCTTGTTGGAAATGAAAAGGATTTCCGTTTTGTCTTGGTTGAGTTTAAGGTGGTTGTGGGATAACCAGTGTTGGACTTCTCGTAGGGTGTTGTTTAGCTTCTGTATGTCTCCCAGTGACGATGTTTCACGGTAGATCTGGGTATCATCGGCATAGAGGTGGAAGGGTATGGATGCTTTTTTGAGTATGGAGGTGAGGGGTTCCATGTAGATGTTAAACAGTTATTGGGAGAGAACCGATCCTTGTGAGATTACCCTGGTTAAGGGGAGATGGTCAGACGTGAAGTTGTTAATTTTTATTCTTTGTGAGCGGTTCTGCAGGAAGGAGGTAAACCGTTGTAGGACCACCTCATCTGCACCTTTTCTTTCTCGGAGTGCATTTATGAGCAAATTGTGGTCAACCGTGTCAAAGGCTGCCGACAGGTTGAGGAGTATGAGGAGGCAGCCACAGCCTGCATCGAGTGATTTGTAGACATCATCAACGATGTTCAGGATTGCTGTCTCTGTGCTGCAGCCTTTTCTGAAGCCTGATTGGTGAGTATCCAAAAGATTGTTGTTGTCAATGTGCTGGTTAAGTTGAAGGAGAATGCACCTTTCCAGGATTTTTGATAGGAGAGGGAGATTGGAGACCGGCCTGAAATTGTTGGGGTTGTTTGGGTCCGTGCCCATTTTTATTAATAATGGCGTGACTTGGCCCATCTTTAGACAGTCTGGTATGATTCCAGTACTCAGGGAGCTATTTATGATCTGGGTCCAGAGGGGGGCTATGGTGAGTTTGAGTTTTTTAGTCAGTTGGGTGGGAATCGGATCCGTTATGTGTGAGGAGGGTTTGGACCTGATAATGATTTCCGTGATGTCTGCTTCAGAGATGTGGTTGAATGTCTTCCAGCTGCACAGAGGGTGCTGAGGGGGGTTATTTCCTTCAATGCTGGGAGGCAGGTTGTCGTTAGATGCCAGGAGGTGTTCATCAAGGGAGCGTTCGATCTTGGTGATTTAATCATGAAAGAAATTAGTAAAGGTGTTACATAGTTCTTTGGAAGCCTGTATGGTTGATGTGGGAGGTATGCTGTTTGTTGTTTGATTGATTGAGTTGTTCTTTTGGACGATTTTTAGCGTTGTCTAGTGCACTACTGAAGAAGGTGGATTTTTCATTTTTGATATGCTTATTGTATTTCCTCGACCATGACTCTGATTGAATATACTGAGATCTGAGTCATGGGTGCCATCTTAGGGGCAGGCAGTGCTCTCTTTAAGATCATCTTGGCGGTGAAATTGGCCTTGCGAAGAAAGCCTCCTTCTTATCACCAGGCACCACATCAGTACTAAACCATGGCCAGTTGTAAAACACTTGATCGCAGAAATGATCGCCCAGATCTGGTACAGGGGCGCCATTTTAAAGTCAGGCATTGAGAATGCCGTGTTGAAATGATGGGCTGGGAGTGGGAATAGTAAATAACACCCTTCTAGTGTCCAACACTTTCTTCAAGAAACTTTATGTTGGAGTCTGATTTAATTTTATTATTTTAGCCCGAAATTATTTGTTTTTTATTGTAATTGTATGTGGTAGAAATTACTTGTGTTATTTTATTAGTGTTGTTGGTATTTAGAAATATAACAAAAAAATTGTTATCTGTATGTTTTTAAGCAATTATATTATTTACATTTTTTTATAGGAAAAAGAGTTGTAACACATTTTGTCTCATTTAATGTATGCTTTCAAAGTGTATCTGATGCATATTTTTACATTTTTAATTACATGTATTTCAACTTAAAATTAAACATATATCTAGTTAAGTAAATAAAGGTTTTTTAATGACGTGTTATTAAATTATATTTAAATGCTATTGTATGTTGCACATTTTCCACTTTTATTTTCCATTGTTTAACATTTTTTTAGCATTACTTATACACATTCTTAACATTTTGTTTGCAAATGTTTCTTAAGTATGTGTTAAATAATTGTATATATATATTATATTATTAATTAATTTATAATTTACAATGCTTTAACTTTTTTACAATGTTTGTTGACATGTTTAATAATTTCCTTAATTTTTTAATAAGTTTATTTAACATTTCTTCATAATTTCCCATTCATTTTATGGGGAGATAGTCTTATTTTTAGTTTCATTTAGCAGCCATTTTCTTTTACTGCTACTTTCTATTTTGCAATTTGTTTGTGTTATATTTTGTCTATTTTTCCAAAACTAGATCACAATATGGTGCTGCTGTTCATTGGAACAGGTAAGATTTATTTTATGGTTTTGAGGGTGGGTGTTACGAGGGAGATCTAGAAGTTAGTTATAGTGTTGTTTGAGGTTTGTTTGTAAACTTATATGTATTTATAGTGTTTTTCACTAGTTTGTGGTTTTAGGTTTTCGTATATTATTTTAGTACTGTATTGCTTAAGGGATCTCTATTTGATTTGTTTATTTTTGCACAGTTTTGGGGTTTTTTTGGACAATATTGTTCCCATTTTTGGTGCATTACTATTTTTGAATATGTGAATGCAAAGGAAGATCTGCAAATACAGAATAGTAAGATGTATTTATTATTTTGGGTGGGAAATGTGTAATTTTATTGTTTGTGCAAATATTATGTGATTGTTGTTTGGAATTGTGTGGTTTATGTGTTGTAATTAATTTATGTGATGGATTTAGATTGTTTTTAGAATCTTAGTTGGTGATGGTTAAATTTTTTATTCAAATGATTTATATATCATTTTATTAGCTCAGTCTTTATTAACATGGGAATTATATTACATTTTTAGACTGATGTAATAAAACATTATGTTTATTATTTATAAAAAATGATTTGGTTTAGATTTTGTGAACGTTTTTTGGGACTTCAATAAGCCAATATTTATTTTATAATATGCTTTTGGCTATCATTTCTAGGTACCTAATTACCAGTCACGGTTGCTGTCTTACGATCACCGTATTACGAGGCGGCCATTCGGCATGCCACCACTCTGCCGGCTGCACCAAGGAACCACCCTTCCCTGGCCGTGGTGTATCGGACAGGGGTACACAATATGCAAAGTGGGACCACAGCTGACCACCCATCATATTATGAGTTTCCCCACCGCCAGCCTTCTCATGGCGGTGATCCCGCCATGAAAAGGCTAGCGGTGGGGAAACAAAGGTGCCCGTGCTGCCAGGGGGATGCATTTAGGGGGGCACAACATGTCCCCCTTGTTTGCATGCACTACAAGTTCCAGCATAGCATGGACTCGATAGTCCATGCCGTGCTGAAACTGCTTTTGCTTTCCCTTTACGGTGCCCGTTTTCAGGATCGTAATCTGGCAGGCAAACAATGCACGGCTTTGGCACTGCTGTGCTGGTGCAAAGCCGATGCAGCACTGCCAAAGTTGTAATCAAGCTCTAAGTAATCTGCTCTTCTTTTATTCATAAAGAGTGTGACTTTAAGTTGTAGCATGTCATATATTCTTTTGGTTTGTTTGCTAAGTTTGGATAACATATTGCTCCATTCATAATTGTTGGAAGCTCTGTTCTTTTTGTAATGCTGCTAAAAATGTTAAAAGGTATAGCTTGGGTTCTTCCTAGTGTGAATTGGAAGGCGTTGTGACATCCTTCCACTGTGACGTTTGTTTTGACTTTCTGTGCCAAGGTGCTGTCATAGACATTCCACCATGGTATTTGAAATTTGGTTTGGCGTCTGCCAACTAGGCCTGGGCAAAAATTTCGTTCCGTTCGCGGAAATTGCGATAATTTGACATTTTTGCGTTCCGCGGAGAGCGCGAAAATGTCAAAAATTCCGGTTTCCGCAGCTTGGCGATAATTTGTTTCTTGCTCGCGCTGTAAAATGATACATTCTCGCGCGCGCGCGATCGCCTTACCTGAATCCCTGCGTTCGCCGACAAGTTTTCTTGATCCGGTCGCGTTCTCCATGAGATGTTGTATTGTTTTTAGCCATTTGCGCTGTCTCGCGACAGTTCGCGCCCGCAGTGACGTCATGCGTCGCGCGATCACGTCTTTCTTCTCGCGATCATGCACCGCGAGAACAACTCAAAACAAGATGGCCGCGCCCGCAAGCAGCCACATGGGTAAGTTGGCGACCCGCAACCATGCAGAAAATCGCGCGAACATGCCGGAAAAAAACTTCCGCATCTTCGCGATATTTCTGCTTGTTTGCGATAATTTTAAACATTCTCGCGATAATTTGCGAAGGTTAATTCCGCAAATTCCGCCCACCCCTACTGCCAACCCAAGTGTCTTCAAAATAATCCATTGGGGAGCTTAGTTTATCTTCATTTTGTTGGTAGAAAGGACTTTCAATTAGTAATTGATAGTGGTTAGCTACCTCTGTGACAGGGACATAGCCTAGTGCTATAATTCTTTTTATTTCAAAGGCAAATTTACTGTTTGTAGAATATTCTACACTTAGGGGCCGATTACTAGTTTGACAATGCGGCGGCGAGACCGCCCCGAAGCAGCACGCCAAACCCACGTGAGAACTGCCCATCACATTATGACTTTTCTAGTCATTGGCGGGTGATTCCTTTAGTGTTCCTACGGCGGCACCTATAAACCAGGCACCACAATGGGACCGTCAAAAACAGTTCCAGCACGGCATGGTCTGAAAAGTCCATGCCTTACCGGAACTTCTGTGCATGCACACAGGGGGGTAAATGTTGTGCCCCCCCTGTGTACATCCACAGGGCGTGAGGCACAAGGCCCCCTTTGTTTCCTCTCCATCTGGGTTTTCAAGGAGGAGGAACCGCCATGAAAACCTTGGCGGAGAGGAAACTCCTAATATGCTTGGCAGGACCATGGTGGTCCTACCAAGCATATGGATGCCTCTGGACTGCCACGCCACAGTGTCGGCTGTCCCAGGGGGGTGCGACCACTAGGGTTGTAATGTGGCGGTCGCAAAAACACTACTGCCCCCCAAAAAATTTATCTGGCGGTCCAAGGACTGCCAAACCCGTAATCGGTCTCTTAGATCAGATTGTTGGAGGTGACTCAATATGCTTTGATTGTAATGATAGTAACAGCCTTATATTGCTGTTTGGGATACATTTTCAAATGGTTTGAATCATGCCTTTCTCAAAGTCTATATTTATTTTTTGTGGGTAGTAGTTATTTGTTTTATGTTTAATGTGGTTTAAGAGTTCATAGTAAGTGCTGCTTTGTTTATTTATTAGTAGGGCATGTATAAAAGGGATATTTGTGTCTTGATATTCATCGTGTATGGTGTATATCTGAGTGAATGATACATTTTGAAGGTCCCATCCAGCATACATTTGACAATGGCTTAGTTTTAGTAAGTTATTTGCTGTAGAGAATATTGGGATTCGTTTCTCATTGTTTAGGTTGTCATGTAAGAGGAAAGGTTCCTCATTATTGTATCCTTGTGAAATGTTCAGGTATTTCTATGTATTTCTAGGGGTAGGAGGAGTATCTCTGGTGGCTTTTTTAGTTTGTGCAATTAAAAGGTTGTGAGACCGGCCTCACGGCGTAGGCCCTCCCGATCATCCAGCCAACCTGCAACCACCCCAAGACACGGCATCTCCGACTCCGGCCGCCCCAGCCACAAAGACCCGAGGGCCGGCCAGAGCCCCCGACAGACTCGACACCCTACCACGCATGTCTGACCAAGGGAGCGGGAACCCCCGAGCCAGACCAAGAGGCGCCAGCCCAGTCACACCTCGGATCGCCTTCCCCCGGGAGGACTCAATCGGCCACCAGGCCCCTGGGGCGCAGGCGCCTCGCCTGCCGAGCGTCTGGGGTCCCTCCCAGACCCACCTGAAAAGACCAAAGAAACGAGCGGCAGGAAATCCCGCCGAACCCCCTCAGTCACCAAAGGCCCCTCTCTGCGAGGACTCCGGACTTCAAAGGGCAGGGGGAGTATAATAAGGGGTGCCGGAGGGACGAATGGCAGAGAAGACCTGGAACCATCGGAGCCCTGCTGACTTCGTCGCGGCTCCCGAACACCGAACCACCTGGGCCTGCTGAGTGACTCGTGGCCTCCAGCCATTGAACCATCTGAGCCCTGCTGATGCGGTCGCGGCTCCCGAACTCCGAACCACCTGTGCCTGCTGAGTGACTCGCGGCCCCCGACCCTCGAACCACCTGAGCCCTGCTGACGAGGTCACGGCTCCCGAACTCCGACTACCTGTGCCTGCTGAGTGACTCGCGGCTCTCCCCTCGAGGAAGAATTGGCAAGAGATCGCCAAGAGAAACCACACCCTCCAGCTCGAGGATTGTGAGCTATCCGCAGGGTACTTTGCAGAGACACTACATTCAAAGACTGTCCCGCTACCCCCATTCCCCTACCACCGATTTGTAGTCTCTTGTGCCGCTGATGTACTACTTACAACTTGGATCATAAAGATCCCTTGAAACCTTCGATAAAAGAACCTATCGTCCTACGAAGAAATACGTGTGGTGTCCCTCTGTTCGTAGTGTAAGCTCAGGGTGTGCGTGCCTGGTTCGGCCTACTTGGGAGAGGTGGGTCAAAGGGGTGGGCAAGACGTGTATCGAACCCCCCTCCGGCGAACGCCTTTCCAACATTTGGTGGCAGACGACGGGATCCGAGCCGACACCGAAAGAGAGTGTGCAGTGAACGACTGACGCACTACCAAACAGAGATGGAAGGAGAAACCTCCCTGGGTGCCGCAGGTACCGAAATGAGCTCGACGTTCCGAGAGGATCAATTGGACTATTATACGCATAGAGAATTAAAACAATTTTGCAAAGACCTTGGAATCGCTACCACCGGATTAAGCACAAAGGAAGACTTCCAGAAAGTATTGAAGACCTGGGTCGAGACAGGGGCGTCCCCGACCCAAACAGAAGGAGATTCCGCCCATGAACCACGAAGCATCCCGGTGAGAAACAGCGGGCCAGAGGGGAACCTGTCCCCCGAGGAACTAGCAGACCGAGAGAGAGGCCGCAACCACGAACTTGAACTGGCCAAGCTGAAAATCGAGGGAGAAATAAAACTGGCCGAGAAAAAGTTAGCCGTCGAGCAGTTACGGCTACAAGGGGAACTCGAGGAAAAGAGACGCCAAAGAGAGCACGAAGAAAATAAACTCCAGCTGGAACATGAACGCAGCCTAAAAGAGATCGAGTTGAGGGCTAAAAGTGAAGAGTCACGACCCTCCGGGAATCTACCATCCGCTCCCACCGTGGAAGCCAAAGTCCACATCCCCAAGGATGTGGTAAAGGAGTATTACAAAAACGACGATATCCAGCAGTGGTTTAAGGCCTACGAAGTCGCCATGACCTCTCACCGAGTCCCGCAGAAGGATTGGGGGGCTGGGCTATGGGGCCGGTTCTTAAGCGAAGGAAGAGATACCCTGCTGGATCTGCCCTCCACGGTCATGAACTCCTACAGCCACATGAAAGAAGCCCTCGTGGGCCGATAAGGACTCAACCCCGAAATGTACCGGCAACGGTTCCGAGATTGCAAAAAGATACCGGGCACCACATGGGTAGAATACGTGAACTTTTACAGCCGGGCCTTGGACGGGTGGGTCAAGGGCAGCAAGGTCTCCACCTTCGAAGAGCTGTTTGATCTGATCGCCTGGGAACATTTAGCGGCCAATTGCTTTGTAGAACTGCGCCAACATCTCCTGGACAGTAAACTCACCGACCCTCGAAAGCTGGCCGCCGAGGCTGACCGTTGGGTGAACACCCGGGCCACCCGAGGCCCCGTGGGAGACTACGGTCGCCACAGTCAAGGACCCCCCGCCAGAGGGGCGGAGGAAACCACGGCCGACCGAGAGACTTCCAAGGAGGGCCCCCGCACAGCCCTCCCAGCAGCCCACCGGCGGCAGGTCCAGCCCCGTCCCCAGCCAGCACCAGAGCCCCGGGGCGGCTAGGGCCACGAACCAGGACCACCTGCTTCCGCTGCCAACAGCCCGGACACTACGCCAATGACCCCCAGTGTCCCCAGTATCAACGACCCGCAACGACCAACCCCCCGGCCCGGCAGATGGCCTCCGTGGCCCTAGGGGAAGAGATAGAGGACTCCGAAGAGTGGGAACCAGCTGCCATGGCCCTGGTCTCCCTTGGGGATCGAGAAATGGTCCCCGGAACACCCTTGCCCGCCAACAAGAAGAAGTACCGACAGCAGGTGACCATCAACGGCCACCGAGTCGAGGGCCTCCGCGATACCAAGGCAAGTGTCACCGCGGTCCACCGCAACCTAATCTCTGAAGACCAGATCCTACCCGGTGCCCTCTGTCCGGTCATATCCTCCGACAATTCCGAGAGCCTCTGCCAGATGGCTCTGGTGCCTTTCGAGTGGGGAGGAGTCTCCGGAGAATTGAAGGTAGCCGTCCGAACATCACAGCCCGTAGACTGCCTCCTGGGCAACGACCTTGAGAGTTCCCCGTGGGGGCAAGTAGAACGAAGAGCCATCTCGAGATGATGGGCCTACCCGAATGGGTCTGCGCCACCACGTGCTCCATGACCGCGCATTTGCCTCTCTCCGAGGGCGGTGAGGCCCTCCCACTGAACACTGTCCCCGAGAATCGGGACACCCTACCAGAAACGGACAACCCTCCTCCGGAAGGAGAAGAAGACACTAACCCGGGAGAGGGGTCGGAACCTTCCGCCCCTGAGGCACTGACTGAGCTCGGAGAACTGCCCGAGATGGCCCAGTGGCGCTGTGAGGGAGGTCCCTCCCGTGAAGACTTCTGCCAGGAACAGGCCACCTGCCCTTCCCTCGTGGGACTCCGACAACAAGCCGAAGCCCAGACCGCCGGTGACCGGTCCGGAACCCACTGGGTCTATTGGGACACTGGCCTCCTATACAGCAAACAAAAGTCAGCCGAGCTAGGCGCAGCCCGAGTACTGGTAGTACCCCTGCGCTTCCGAAGCCTCCTCCTGGGCCTGGCCCACGATGTACCCTTGGCAGGACACTTAGGCCAAGACAAAACATATCAGCGATTAGTTACCCACTTCTATTGGCCCAAGATGCGAGCAAATGTAGAAGTCCACTGTAAATCCTGCCTCACGTGCCAGGGCAGTGGGAATAGTGGCGGAAAGCGCAAGGCTCCATTACAACCCTTTCCCGTTGTGAGTACCCCGTTTGAGCGGGTTGGCATCGACATCGTGGGACCCCTGGATCCGAAGACCGCCCAGGGCCACAGATTTATCCTCGTCCTGGTGGACCATGCCACCCGCTACCCCGAGGCCATTCCCCTCCGCACCGTGACGGCTCCAGTGGTGGGCCGGGCTCTCATGGGGATCTTCTCCCGTGTCAGATTCCCTCGCGAGGTTGTGAGTGATCGCGGCACTAACTTCATATCCCGCTACATGAAGCCCCTGTGGCAGCAGTGCGGAGTAACATATAAGTTCATGAGCCCCTACCACCCCCAGGGCAACGGCCTGGTGGAACGCTTCAACCGAACCCTGAAGGGGATGATCCTGGGCCTCGAGGAGCCCCTGCGCCGAAGATGGGACGTCCTCCTCCCTTGCCTCCTGTTCGCGTACCGGGAAGTTCCCCAAAAGTCCCTGGGGTTCAGCCCATTCGAACTACTATACGGACACCCCGTCCGGGGGCCCCTGAGCCTGGTCAAAGAGGGCTGGGAGACAAGCCCCCGGGGGATCCCCCCTGATGTGTTCCGCTACATCCTGGCGCTCTGCAACCAGACCCGGAAGTTCAGAGAACTCGCAGAAGCTAACCTCGAGGCCAGTCAAGAAGAAATGAAGCTCTGGTATGACCAGAACGCAACTCTGGTCGAGTTCCAGCCGGGCCAGCAGGTTTGGGTCATGGCCCCGGTGAAACCCTGCGCCCTACAAGACAAATGGACTGGCCCCTTCAAGGTGATCGAGCGGAAGAGTCAGGTCACGTACCTGATCGATGTGCAGTCCCCGCGGAACCCCCTCCGGGTTCTCCACGTGAACCGTCTCAAGCCCCACTTTGTGAGAACGGAGTTGAGTTTGCTCCTGGCCACCGACGATGGGGCGGAAGAAGACACTGAACCCCTGCCCGACCCCCTGTACGCTAAAGAATTAGATGGTTCCGTGGAGGGAGTGAAACTGTCGACCACCCTCACTCCCCAACAGTCCGACGACTGTCGCCAACTGCTCAGACAATTCGCAGACCTCTTCTCCCTCATCCCAAGGGTCACCGACTGGTGTGTCCACGACGTGGACACCGGCGACAGCCCACCTGTGAGACACCGAGCCTACCGGGTGCCTGACCGGGTCCGCACCTGCATCAAGACCGAAGTACAGAAGATGTTGACCCTTGGAGTGATCGAACCCTCCGATAGCCCCTGGGCCAGCCCGGTAGTCCTGGTCCCGAAAGCGGCCGCCCCTGGGGTCGCCCCCGAACTAAGATTCTGTGTGGACTACCGGGGGCTCAATGCGGTCACCCGAGCGGACGCTCATCCTATCCCCCGCGCCGACGAGCTCATCGACCGCCTTGGGGCCGCTCGTTTCCTCAGCACCTTCGACCTGACCTGCGGTTACTGGCAGATTGCGCTCACGGAGGGAGCAAAGGAACGCTCCGCCTTCTCCACACCCGATGGACACTACCGCTTCAGGGTCATGCCGTTCGGGATGAAAAATGCCCCGGCCACCTTCCAGCGGTTGGTAAACAAGGTCCTGGCCGGACTCGAGGAGTTCAGCGCAGCGTACCTTGATGACATAGCCATATTCAGCTCTCAATGGCACGAGCATCTCCAGCACCTCCGGCAAGTACTGCTGGCCCTGCGCCAAGCCGGCCTAACCGTGAAGGCCAGCAAATGTCAGCTCGGGCAAGGCTCCGTGGTCTATCTGGGGCATCAGGTGGGCAGCGGGCAGGTCGCCCCCCTCCAACCAAAGATCGACGCCATCAAGTCCTGGGAGCCCCCCGCCACTCAGACGGAAATCCGGGCCTTCCTGGGCCTCACAGGATACTACCGGAGGTTCATTAAAAACTATGGTAGCCTCGCAGGGCCCCTCACGGAGTTGACCTCCAAAAAGCTCCCGAAGAAGGTGCAGTGGACCCCCCGTGCCAGCAAGCGTTCGACACCTTGAAAACCGCCATGTGCACCGCCCCAGTACTCAAGGCCCCCGACTACTCCCAAGAGTTTGTGGTCCAGACCGACGCATCCGAACACGGCATCGGGGCCGTCCTCTCGCAGTTCAACGACAAGGGCATAGATCAGCCTATAGCCTTCATCAGCCGAAGGCTGCTGCCTCGAGAACAGCGTTGGAGTACCATAGAACGAGAGACCTTCGCCGTAGTCTGGGCCCTCAAGAAACTACGGCCCTACTTGTTCGGAACCCACTTCCGAGTGCAGACGGACCACGGGCCCTTGCGGTGGCTGATGCAGATGAGGGGAGAGAACCCCAAGCTATTATGATGGTCAATCTCCCTCCAAGAGATGGACTTCACTGTCGAGCATCGCCCCGGGACGGATCATGTCAACGCCGACGGCCTGTCCCGGTTCTTCCACTTCGGCGCGGAGAGCCCCCCAGTGGATGGGTAGTTCTCCACGCCTTTCAGCTGGGGGGGACGCGTGTGAGACCGGCCTCACGGCGTAGGCCCTCCCGATCATCCAGCCAACCTGCACCCACCCCAAGACACGGCATCTCCGACTCCGGCCGCCCCAGCCACACAGACCCGAGGGCCGGCCAGAGCCCCCGACAGACTCGACACCCTACCATGCATGTCCGACCAAGGGAGCGGGAACCCCCGAGCCAGACCAAGAGGCGCCAGCCCAGTCACACCTCGGATCGCCTTCCCCCGGGAGGACTCGATCGGCCACCAGGCCCCTGGGGCGCAGGCGCCTCGCCTGCCGAGCGTCTGGGGTCCCTCCCAGACCCACCTGAAAAGACCAAAGAAATGAGCGGCAGGAAATCCCGCCGAACCCCCTCAGTCACCAAAGGCCCCTCTCTGCGAGGACTCCGGACTTCAAAGGGCAGGGGGAGTATAATAAGGGGTGCCGGCGGGACGAATGGCAGAGAAGACCTGGAACCATCGGAGCCCTGCTGATGCGGTTGCGGCTCCCGAACTCCGAACCACCTGTGCCTGCTGAGTGACTCGCGGCCCCCGACCCTCGAACCACCTGAGCCCTGCTGACGAGGTTGCGGCTCCCGAACTCCGACTACCTGTGCCTGCTGAGTGACTCGCGGCTCTCCCCTCGAGGAAGAATTGGCAAGAGATCGCCAAGAGAAACCACACCCTCCAGCTCGAGGATTGTGAGCTATCCGCAGGGTACTTTGCAGAGACACTACATTCAAAGACTGTCCCGCTACCCCCATTCCCCTACCACCGATTTGCAGTCTCTTGTGCCGCTGATGTACTACTTACAACTTGGATCATAAAGATCCCTTGAAACCTTCGATAAAAGAACCTATCGTCCTACGAAGAAATACGTGTGGTGTCCCTCTGTTCGTAGTGTAAGCTCAGGGTGTGCGCGCCTGGTTCGGCCTACTTGGGAGAGGTGGGTCAAAGGGGTGGGCAAGACGTGTATCGAACCCCTCTCCGGCGAACGCCTTTCCAACAAAGGTTTAAAGTGGATATAGGTGGTAGTTGGCCTGTGATGTATTTGGGGACTTTAAACAGTATATCTTGGAGGGGTTTTGTTGTGGGTTCATGGGAGATTGTGTTTGCCTCTCTTATATACTGTAGTGCCTCCCTTACTTCTATTTCTGTGACATTTGAGAGGTGGTTGTGCTCTCCTACATGAATCATATTTTGTACTAGCCCTCCCATAGCTTGCATTAGAATAATATTTGATACATTTCAAGTTTATATTTTCTGTTGATTGACTTTCTTGGCTGTAGGTAGCCCATGTGATTTAGTAACTGCTTTCCTTTCTGCAATGTTATGTATTTTGCTGCCTTTGTCATTTTATCTGAAAGTAGTGAAATAGTATAAATATATTCAATATTTTAAAGATTGCACTTGCAAAATTATGCAGGTAATTCTAATTCTACTTTGCGTACTTACATGTATGTTCTGTTTAGATGTTTCACACTGCAGCTTTTCCGTTGGGGGTGTTCTAATGTGGAGCAGGTGCTTTCCTTTATGTATGATTTTAAAAAAAAGTGAGAGTTTCATTGAAATGTTAATTTGTTGGTAGTTTGTAGATGCTGAGGTCATTAGGTTTATTTTTATATGCTACTTAGGGGCCGATTCCGATCCTGGAAAAATATTCCCTGTACGAATCGTATCTGGATTTTTTACCCTACGAATCGTACAAGTCCCGTGCAAACTGGCAAGTACGATTCGTATGTTAAAAAGTCCATACGAATCAAATTGGGTAAATTCCCCGACACGTCCTCGGGTCGGAAAAGGTGTCCGACACGTCCCCGGACATTTTTACGTACGAATCTGAAAACTGAAGTCCGAGCGCGCAAGTACGATTCATACCGTCCGTCCGATTGTACAAACGTATGGTAAAAAGACCGTCCGGAGCGAACTCCTATAGCAACCATGGAGACGTCCAAACAGGTGCCCGGTACGCGCCGTTCCCCCCCCCAGCCCACCGTATGTACGCGCCGTACCCCCCCAGCCCCCCGTAGGTAAGGTGCGGACCCCCACCCATGTATGTACGGCACGTACCCCCACCCCGTAGATACGGTGCGGACCCCCACCCGTGTATGTACGGCGCTTACCCCCAACTGTGTATGTACGGCGTGTACCCCCACCCCCATAGGTATGGTGCGGACCCCCAGTGCTATGCGCTGGGGGTCCGCACCGTACCTATGGGGGCGGGGGTACGCGCTGTACATGCACGGGTGGGGGTACGCGCTGTACATACACGGGTGGGGGTATGTGCCGTACATACACGGGTGGGGGTACGCGCCATACATACACGGGTGGGAGTACATGCCGTACATACACAGGTGGGGGTCTGCACTATACCTACAGGGGGCTGGGGGGGTACAGCACGTCCTTCCGCGGGGGGGCTGGGGGTACGGCACGTCCATCCGCGGGGGGGCTGGGGGTACGGCACGTCCATCTGCGGGGGGGCTGGGGGTACAGCGCGTTCATCCGCAGTGGCGCTGGGTGGGGACGGCATGTACCGGGCCCCCTATTCCGCTCGCATCGCGGCGTACTTCGCTTTTCTGGCACTTTTTGGGTGCCGTAAAAATATTGCCGTCCGGACTGCTGTCGGTACGAATTGTACTTGCTGGGAGGTTAAAACATGCCTAACTCCGTCCGGACGTCACGTCCGCGGTGTCCCGGATCACATTCGTATGTATTTTGCAGTCGGTCGGTGTTTTTTCCGACTCGTACGGAAATGGTGTTTCCGTGCGAATCGTACTTGCAAGTTTGTATGGTGTTTTTACCGAGTCGGACGGAGAAAACGCTCCGACCGACGGTTCGTACCCGGTTTTTCCAGGATCGAAATCGGCCCCTTAATTTCTTATATCTTTTTGCTGGTTTGTGACAGTTGTTGTTTCTGGTAGCTTATTATTTTTCCAAGTTTTATATTTTTTCTTTGAAGATGTCTATGTAAAGAGATGAAAGTTGGAGAGGCCTTTTATTAATAATTTGATATTTTATTCTTTTTTAGTTTATTAAGTACATTTTTGTTTAAATATAATTTGTTTTTACTTATGATGGCGAGAAGACCCATGAATGACTGAATGAATCACCGCCTGCCGTCTTACAATGGGGGCCAGTACAGCAGAGGAGCTCATAGTCCCCACAATGGTGGCAGTGCCTACCAGAAAGTGCCGTGGGGATTACGATGTCCCTTTCTGCCCACCTATTCATGGTTAACCTGCCATGAAAAGGCAGGCGGAAAGGGACTTTGGGGGCCTGTAGTGGGCCCCCATTCACCCCTGTCCCTAAGCTGTGGGCCCTGGCGGGCACCTGTGGTGCCCCCTACATATCCCTGCACCATGTGGCAGGCACCGCATGCCACCTGCCACATAGTGCATGGGATATGTAAAGTGTCCCATTTGGCTGTGGTGGCAGTCGCATTGTGATGCCTAGTGCGGGCCTGCCAACAGCCTGTCGGGCGGTCCTGGCTACGAAAGGGTGGCGGGCAGACATCCTAATCGGGCCCATAGTTAGACAGTTGTTGATATTTATGTATTTCTTCTTTAATGGTCTGGTCAGAGATTCCGGCAGAGTTTCCTCATCTTGCAATGTTTGTTGTGTTTGAAGTATTTGGGGCCAGATGTATGTATCCTAATTTACGATTACCAAATAATGAATTTTAGCAATTTGCTATTTGGTAATCGCAAACAGCAATGTACAAATGTGTACCTCATTATTTATGAATGAGGTAGGTCTTGGAAATTGCACAAATCACAGGGATGATGGTCTGCTAGGGTCAGCAGACCACCATGTCTGTGATGGCTTGTACATTATGCATTTTTTTTAATGCAGTCTGTGGTTCATAAAGGAAAACAGGAAGCTCTTAAAAAATGTTTTCCCCAACATTCACAAAGGGGAAGGGGACCCCTTCCACTTTGTGACTGGGTTACCACCAACTCAGAGTTGGTGGTAAAATGCAAATGTTTTGCGATGCATTTTGGTCGCAAAGCATTCACACATACCACTGTGAGTTGCTAATAAGAAAGGACGCCCTAGACACATACCTTCCTAAAACCAAATCGCAAACAACAATTTGCAGTTCGGTAACAGGTTACCAAATCGCAAATTGGGCATTTGTACATCTAAAAATACTTTTTTGCGGTCCCAACAGGCCGTTTGCAACCTCAACAAAGATTCATACATCTGGCCCCTAGTTGTTTAAATTACTGTGCCTTTTATATTGTTTAATTATTTGCCTGATTTTATTGGCTAAACTTGTTTATACTTTTATTTTAGTGGATTGGTTCAATTTGTAATTTTTTTGATCAGTTATGTCCTTCTAGTGTAAATGCTAATTTAGGTTTTATTTATGATGTATGATATATAGTTGGATAGTTTTGAATGTAAATGTATTAATATATATATTTATTAATATTTGGATTGCTGTCTAAGTGTTTGGGGTGAATGGTAAATATTTTGGTGATAAAATGAATATATATTTCATTTAAACATGTGTATAAATATTTTAGGTACATTTCAAATAATTATGTTACATAAACAGTTTTTTTATATTTATTGATGATTATTTAATCATTTTGGCAAGATTATTGCAGTCATTATTGTGTGAATTTATATTTTTGACTATTATGGGGCCGACTCCGATCCTGTAAAACCCAGGTACGAATGGTTGTACGGAGCGTATTCTCCATACGACTCGTACCCGGGAAATCCACCTTACAAACCAGCAAGTACGATTCGTACAGAAATACCATTTCCGTACGATTCGTACAAAACTACGGTGAAAAAATACCCACAATTCCGATCCGGGACATGGTGTACGTGACGTCCGGACGGAGTCAGGCAGCGTTTTACGGACCAGCAAGTACGATTCGTGCCTACGTCACTCCGCACGGCTAATATTTTACGGCAGCCAAAAACTCCCGGGAAATTGAGGATGACGCGAAGAAGGAGCACCGGTACGCGACGGACAGCCATGGACCCTATCCTACGTGTCATCCCGGCACTCCTAGCCTACAACCTGGTGCACCGAAACCGCCGCGCACACCGCAGAAGGTCAGAACAACACCCAAGGGCAAAGGGGGGGGCGATGGGCAGGAAACATAATTCCTACCTAATTAAAAAAAACTATATTCTGTACATTCATTACCTCCAGGCTCTGGTCACTTCGGGGGGCGTGTCCACCAATCCCTGCGTACCACCACAACGGAAGTGGACGTCTACTCGTACCCGTCACCACTACAATGGTGGGACGGACCGTACCCACGCTCTGAGGGCGTGGGTACGGTCCGTACCACCATTGTAGTGGTGATGTAGGGGTATGCGTGGTACGGACCGTACCCACGCCCTCAGAGCGTGGGTACGGTCTGTACCACCATTGCAGTGGTGATGTAGGGGTATGCGTGGTACGGACCGTACCCACGCCCTCATAGCGTGGGTACGGTCCGTACCACGCGTACCTCTACATCACCACTACAATGGTGGGACGGACCGTACCCATGCCCTCAGAGCGTGGGTACGGTCCGTACCACACGTACCCCTACATCACCACTACAATGGTGGGACAGACCGTACCCACGGCCTCAGAGCGTGGGTACGGTCCGTACCACGTGTACCCCTACATCACCACTACAATGGTGGTACGGACCGTACCCACGCTCTGAGGCCGTGGGTACAGTCCGTACCACCATTGTAGTGGTGATGTAGGGGTACGCGTGGTACGGACCGTACCCATGCCCTCAGAGCGTGGGTACGGTCCGTACCACCATTGCAGTGGTGATGTAGGGGTAGGCGTGGTACGGACCGTACCCACGCCCTCATAGCGTGGGTACGGTCCGTACCACGCCTACCCCTACATCACCACTACAATGGTGGTACGGACCGTACCCACGGCCTCAGAGCGTGGGTACGGTCCGTACCACGCGTACCCCTACATCACCACTACAATGGTGGGACGGACCGTACCCATGGCCTCAGAGCATGGGTACGGTCCGTACCACGCGTACCCCTACATCACCACTACAATGGTGGTACAGACCGTACCCACCCTCAGAGCGTGGGTACGGTCCGTACCACCATTGTAGTGGTGATGTAGGGGTATGCATGGTACAGACCGTACCCACGCCCTCAGAGCGTGGGTACGGTCCGTACCACCATTGCAGTGGTGATGTAGGGGTACGCGTGGTACGGACCGTACCCAACTGATGAATGCGGGGGTACGGACCACATCACCCGTACCCCTAGGGCACCATAACATTTGTGAGACAAGGCATACACACGCCACGAATGTTGGTTTAGGGCCTGGTGCAGCATATAACCAGAACATTGGGGGGGGGTGTATGGCCAGGACAGCAGTGTACTGCACCAATGGTGCGGGTGGGTGGATGGCTGCCTAGGATTCCCAGCAGTAGACAAAGACATGTGAGGTGTGGGTGCAGAGGAAAACCAGCTGTGGACAGAGACATGTGAGGGGTGGGTGCAAAGGACACCCAGCAGTGGACAGAGACATGGGGGTGGGTGCAGAAGACTCCCAGCAGTGGACAGAGACATGTGAGGTGTGGGTGCAGAGGAAGACCAGCAGTGGACAGAGAAATGGGGGTGGGTGCAGAGGACTCCCAGCAGTGGACAGAGACATGGGGTGGATGCAGAGTACTCCCATCAGTGGACAGAGACATGTGAGGGGTGGGTGCCTATCACTCCCAGCAGTGGACAGAGACATGTGAGGGGTGGGTGCAGAGGACTCCTAGCAGTGGACAGAGACATGGGGGTGGGTGCAGAAGACTCCCAGCAGTGGACAGAGACATGGGGGTGGATGCAGAGGACTCCCAGCAGTGGACAGAGACATGGGGGTGGATGCAGAGGACTCCCAGCAGTGGACCGAGACATGTGAGGGGTGGGTGCCTATCACTCCCAGCAGTGGACAGAGACATGTGAGGGGTGGGTGCAGAGGACTCCCAGCAGTGGACAGAGACATGGAGGTGGGTGCAGAGGACTCCCAGCAGTGGACAGAGACATGGGGGTGGATGCAGAGGACTCCCAGCAGTGGACAGAGACATGTGAGGGGTGGGTGCCTATCACACCCAGCAGTGGACATAGACATGTGAGGGGTGGGTGCAGAGGACTCCCAGCAGTGAACAGAGACATGTGAGGGGTGGGTGCCTATCACTCCCAGCAGTGGACAGAGACATGTGAGGGGTGGGTGCAGAGGACTCCCAGCAGTGGAAATAGACATGGGGGTGGGTGCAGAGGTCTCCCAGCAGTGGTTAGAGACATGGGGGTGGATGCAGAGGACTCCCATCAGTGGACAAAGACATGTGAGGTGTGGGTGCCTATCACTCCCAGCAGTGGACAGAGACATGTGAGGGGTGGGTGCAGAGGACTCCCAGCAGTGGACAGAGACATGGGGGTGGGTGCAGAGGACTCCCAGCAGTGGACAGAGACATGTGAGGGGTGGGTGCCTATCACTCCCAGCAGTGGACAGAGACATGTGAGGGGTGGGTGCAGAGGACTCCCAGCAGTGGACAGAGACATGTGAGAGGTGGGTGCAGAGGACTCCCAGCAGTGGACAGAGACATGGGGTGGATGCAGAGGACTCCCAGCAGTGGACAGAGACATATGAGGGGTGGGTGCCTATCACTCCCAGCAGTGGACAAAGACATGGGGGTGGGTGCAGAGGACTCCCAGCAGTGGACAGAGACATGGGGGTGGGTGCCGAGGACTCCCAGCAGTGGACAGAGACATGGGGTGGATGCAGAGTACTCCCAGCAGTGGACAGAGACATGGGGGTGGATGCAGAGGACTCCCAGCAGTGGACAGAGACATGGAGGTGGATGCAGAGGACTCCCAGCAGAGGACAGAGACATGTGAGGGGTGGGTGCCTATCACTCCCAGCAGTGGACAGAAACATGGGGTGTGTACATCATTATCAGATGACCACAACTCCATGGGTGAATGTATGCATCCCTAATTTGCGACTATGTTGAAAGTGCCATAACAACACATCACTGACAGCAGTGTCCCACTCCCATGAGGATGGATGTCTTTCCCCCACTGCATGACACACCACATGTGGGTGTGAGGACAAATGACACATGCATACCCACCCCTGGTGGATGCAGCACAATACACACACGGAGATCATGCCTCAAGACTGTATAGTCATGTCAATGCCTACTAAACTAAGAGAGCCAAAGGGAACACACACTGTCACGCACATCCCAGGACTGATAGGAATGTACAGGTGCTGGGACAGCCACCAAGATGTTATCTCTCATGGAAGGAATAGGGTGGAGTTCCCACAGATACAATGGCCACAATTGTCAGTCAGGTGCCCAAATACCCTGCAGAACAAGTACCATATGTGTGCTAGGCTGGGATTACACACATGCATAGTGCGCAAAAGGGAGAATTACTCCCTGAAGGCATGGCAACATACTTAATACACAAGTACAGCGACTAGCAAGGATGGCACAGACGATGCAGCCGGAGACATTGCTGAGCAGGCATGGCCATAGTTGAAGGGATCCGTCACCAACAAAGGGAATGTATACACAGGTCAGCACAACAATTGTGCAACTCCCTGCAGGGAAGATGTCAGGTGCCACGGAGGAAGGGACACACCTTGGTACAATGTCTCAAAAACACAAATAACACACACAACCAAAGATCCTTTGCAGAGACCTTGTGATGGCACGCAGATCCCATGGGCCACCTCCTGACCATCAGACTCGAACCTTTGCCCGAAACATAACACATTACCACAACCCCAACTCCTGGAGCATCAGCACCAACATCAATACCTGACATGCAATAATGTGCAAAGTCAAAAGAAAATGCTTTAATCAGCATAAGATAAAAATTGTATCAACAACAATATATACAAAGGCCAATGGCCAGTCCAGAATAGAAGTCCTTGGGGGGACACATGGGCACGTGTCTCCCCTAGCTTGCCTGCAAATTAGAACCCTCAGGTTCGTCGACTGGGGGGGCATCATGTGGGGAAGGACCAGGCACCGCAGGGACAGGAGGTGGAAGGGTAGGTGTGGTGGGTGCATGGCTGGACGCCTCTACCACAGGGGGTGGGGCAACGGCAAAGTTGGAGGTGAGCTCAGCGCTGCACACTTCTGCCAGGTCGTCCAGAGTATCCCTTGCACCGGAAGAAACCACAGGCACAAAGGAGGGGGTGGGGTTGGAGGGATGGGGTGCAGCGCTACTGGGGAGGGGGTGGACAGGGGGGGATCAACGCCCCTAACCGGGGAGCGCCTTGCTCGTTTGCGGGATGGTGAGCCAGTGGGGCTGAGTCCCAGCACAGCCAAGTAGCTCTCCTTGTCTGACTGTGTGGCAGGGGAGCCAAGGGGAGTGTCTTTGGAGGGACTGGGTAGTGAGGCATGCGGACTCAGACTGTGGCTGCATGTATGCCTGTGTGCCCCAGACCCAGTGGGTGTGCCTTTATCCCCCTGAGTGTGCGTGCCAGGAGGTGTGTGCTTGCCCTTACGTGTTTGTGTGCTGCCTGTGTCTGGTGGGGTGCGTGCTTGGGAATGTCTGGGTGTGCATGGGACAGGCATGGGAGTGGGAAGTGTGGATGGTGCAGGGGTAGGGGGGGACGAAGCGCTGCAGGAGACTAACTGCTGCCGTCAGTGAAGAGTCCATGGACCTCAGCAACATCCGTTGGTCAGACATCACTGCTGACATGCCCTCCATGAAGGACACCATCTGTGTCAGCAGTCTGGTGTGGCCATGGAGGACATTCAGCATCGATGTCTGACCAACCTGCAACTGCCGCTGAATGTCCACAGACTCTGTAGGCACTGTGAGTACACGTACGGATAGGCACTGTGAGTACACGTACGGGTAGGCACTGGTAGTACACATACGTGTGTATGGTCCGTACCACGAGTGCTCCTATGGGCACACAACTCTAGTGATACGGACCGTACACACGCCCTCAGAGCATGAGTACGGTGCGTTTCACATGCTTACACTGTTGATAGGATGCGCACATGAAAGGAATGGAGGTCTCAGACCCGCAGAAGGATGTACATCAAGTCATTGTCATTGCTGTCTTACATGTGCAGGGCCTAGGTGTGTCAGGCAGTGATATTGCACATGTCTCCTCATGTATTTGCACAATTGATGTGATGTGTACACATGTCATGTGTGATGGGGCACTATGTGACACACTTCCCCTTCACACTTTGCAAATGTGTGCATGTAGTACAAACGTGTCACGCACAGCATCACTGGTATGGCACAGTCACCACCACCCGTAACTGTCCCCTGATGCCAGGGACAGGAACACTGACAACTTACATTTAACGACCAGTGTGCACCGATGTGACTATGTCATGTGTGCCATGTGTTCCCATGAGCTTGCTGTTGGTGTCCCGTCCACTGTATCTGCTGTTCCTGCATCCAACATGCGTCTGTGTCTAGATGGGCATGGCACACATCTAGGCACACCATGCCACATGTGGATTTCCACATAACGTGTGTCTGTATGCATCTAACTTGATATTTTGATATGAGGACATATCTGCGTCGTCTCAATGTCTGTGTTTTCTGTTTTCACGTGTACCCCTTCATCGCAATGTGTCTGATCTGTACATTTGACCTTCCATGTGATCTGTGCGTCTAGCTTGCCGTCAGCTGTCTGTATGAGATGACATCCTTAAAATGCTGAAATGTGTATGTATGTCACTCTTGTGATTTCTCTGGCTATTCACTGACACTGGCCCACAGCTCGTTTCAGGGCATGTCATGTACACTTGCCAATCAACGGGTGTAGCTGGCTTTTCGTAGGAGTATCACCTGGCTGGCATACGTGTCCTGGATGTATTGCACAGACCAGACTCTGTATTTAGCAGATGTGTATTAGCAGTTGAGCATGTGCTCAGTTCATTGACATTGTTGTTATGTTCTCACTCTTCGTTATTTATTCCCAATTTCTGCAGGGCACCGCCTGTCCCCAGACCAATGCCAGACTTGGGTGCCATGAGGGAACGTGACTGCATATGCCGTTACAGATTCACCCAACAGTTGCTTGAGGACCTGACAAACAGGCTGGCATCACACCTCCAACCGCGACACAGTTATCCTACTGCACTGACTCCCAAGATGAAGGTGATGGCAGGCCTACATTTTTTTGCCACAGGTACATTTCAATTCACCATAGCTGATGTTGGTGGCATGTCCCAGACGATGTTCAGCCATGTCCTGCATGATGTTTTGGCAGCCATGTTGGAGCACCTGGATGAATTCATCCATTTTCCGACTCCTTAGGAGTTGACAGGTGTCAAGGGAGATTTCTATGCCCTGGGAGGGATGCCCCATGTCATTGGGTCCATTGATGGGACACATGTGGCTTTTGTACCACCACAGGCACAGGAGGTCGCCTATCGCAACCGTAAACATTAACACTCTATAAATGCCCTTGTGGTGTGTCTTGCCAACATGCTGATTTCCCATGTCTGTGCACGTTTTCCAGGGTCAGCACACGATGCCTACATCATGAGGCGTAGCAGGGTGCCAGAAATGATGCTGCGGCTGCACAACGAACTAGCATGTCTTGTTGGTGGGTATACTCTGTTTGTCCTGTGTTTTGCAGTATCTTTGTATCTTACGGCATCTCCTGACCCACTTTTTTACATGATGTTTCCATGTAGGTGACTCTGGCTATCCCAACATGCCATGGCTGATGACGCCTCTCCGCAACCCCAGATCAGCTGCAGATCACTGTTACAACGATGCACACGGGCAGACCAGGCGAGTGATTGAGAGGACGTTTGGCCTCCTGAAGAGCCGATTCCGGTGCCTTCACAAGACAGGAGGGTCCCTCCCATATGCACCGGTGAAGGTCTGCAAAATCTTCCTTGTGTGCTGCATGCTGCACAACATGGCAGTGGAGAAGGCAGTGCCACTCATCCTGGAGCAGCATGAGCAGGAACATCCACCCGTGGAGGATGAAGGGCTTGGTCATGAGGCAAGTGAGGAGGAGGAGGAGGAGGAGGAGGACATCCGGAGTCAGCTCATACGCAACTTCTTCTCATAATGGTGAGTCACTGGGTCTGAGTGTGCACGCTTGGAGCCTTGTGTGGCATGTGTTGCAATGTGTGTGTCCAGCTGACTGTATGCTAAGTGACTTAGATGTGTGTTCTGATGTGTCACTCGAGTGATGATGTCATTCCAATCATTTTAGCTGTGACCCTAATTTTTATATTCACATGGTGACAACATTATTCCTGGAGAGTAAATGACCATGTATGCGGATAACAATCTTTTAGCTGACTGCTTGTGTGTCTGTCATCCACAGGTTCTTGCGCATGTTGTCTGGTCGTGTCATCATTGGCCTCCTGCTACTCCTCATGAGTATTGCAACATGTGCTGAATCAGCGTTCCATGCACGGACATGTGGAAAAGTCATTTTGGGTGAGGATTGCAGCAAGGCATTTTGGGGTTGTTAGGTGTTTGGAATGTGTGGGGACTGCTCCTGTGCATGTTGGGTTACCATGCATACATGTTGACTCACCATGGGGCACATGACATGTAGCATGACTCCCATGAATTGATAGTCTACCTTTGTGACAGTCATCTCTAATGGTTAGTGGATTCTGATGAAGGCATCAATGTGTGTATAACTTCCCTCAGAAACATACGGGATGCTACGGGTGGACATGGTGTGGGACATCCCCATAACAGCCTCCATGGGGAATTGCAGCCTCTCCGTGTGCAGAAGGGGGTGTTTGGCTCATCCCCTTAACTTGTGTGCCAGGCCATTAGGATTTACTACATCTGTGTTGTGAAGGGGGTGTCCAGTGTAGGTCCCACATGTTCAGCAAAATGACCTGTGTGTCTGTTCATATTGATGCTTTTCCCTTAGTGTGAGCCTGAGTAATAAAGGAGTTTCTCACCCTCAAAGGTGCCTTATCTCTGTCAATGCAGGTCTCTTGCCACTTTGCATGTGGCATCTCTGGCATAGTTGTCAAAGATTGTGCATATGAGTCTATGTGTAGTTTGGCTACATGCATGCAGGTCTTCATGGGTCAGAATCTCTATTGTGCATGAAGTCCATGGTTGTGTATGTATTTGGGCATGTTGGTCCCCACGACGGGCCGTCAACGCCTGCTGAGGGTGTGTCTCCTGTGCACGGCTCAGCCTTCTGTTTCCTGATCCTGTGTCAGTCATCTTTGGTGATTGTGCATTCATTTTCTCTGGGTGTTCCATGGGTAACCGGAAACTCCTTCCTTTACTTATGCCTGTTGCATTTGTCCTTTCTGACATCCTCGTCTTTGTGTGCTACTTTTGGCATAGTTTCAAGGAAATACCACCTGCTGCTGCGGCCCCTGCAGCAAGGGCCCACAAAGTGATGGGATTCCGCAACACACATGCCTCAAAGATGCTCCTCCCTGCCTACCTCCAGCCATTAATTTAGCTGTCATCACCTTGTCTGTGCCACTGTTGGGTACACGCGGTGCCAAAGGCAGGACCGTCAGCACATGCAATGTGCACATTGCACGACCCTCATGTCCTTGCATGACCCACATCACACTACAGTCTGAGGTTGTAGCCACCCTCCAAGCAATGTCTATCCGAAACTCAACCGCCTGCTCTCAGCCATACCCTAAGCGCACACATGACACCTTTGCATGCTGAGTGTCGAACTCCAACTGCCTACACAGCGCTGCCTCTCCTTCCAGGCCCTGTCACACCAACCAGATCATGTCCCTCCTGCTCCACACCGGCTCCGTACACCAGCAAGGCCATGGGAGTGGGACTCAGGCCTTCAGCATGTGGTATAGTGGCGTCATCTGGCACATGGCCCAGGGCTCATCTCTCAGCGTGTCAATCTTCAATGTGTCCAGGACCCCCCTCTCCACCATCACATGCGCACACAACCTCATCATCATGTCGTATGCCATTGACACCCAGGTGCTCCTCACCCTCACCAAAGACCCAGCCATTGCCAGTTCCAACGTTCAAGAAGGCATGAGGTCCGTGGATGAATGGCTGAACATCAGCCACCTGAGGCTCAACTTGTACAGGACTGAGGTAAGCATCGGAGGATTGTCCCCTTACAGCTGGCTCACCTCCTTGTGTCCCACCCGCAGGGGCCCTACACAAGCACCCAGTGGCCACGCACACAAGATGTTGTGCATCATGGATTTGTCACTCACATTTGCCATGCAAATCACCATCATCTGTACCTCATGCTGGCGCACCCGCTTCATGATGCACATGATCCTCTGATAGATCCACTCCAAGGAAAGACAGACCATCCCCCAGGTCCACGACACCAGCCATGTCAACTACTGCCCCGCCCTCTACGGAGCAAGTACATCCTAACTCACGGGAAAATTGTCCACATCCAGGGTGCATCTGCACAACTCAGCTTCAACATCCCGCGGCCCATCAACATCACTGTCCACCTGAGATAGCTGCAAGGGATCACTGTGTGCTGCAGGATGACCTTCACACTCCTCACACACACTCCGGAGGCAGTCAACAACCCCAGAGCCCAATACCAACCTTGTACGTCTGTCATCCAAGACCCCGTTGGCCAAACTCAATGCATCCGAACTTGGCCTGGCCACCATTCTTCACATCCACAATACTCCAGCATGAAGGAGATGGGTCTCCCACCTGGCCAAACATACCTGGGACTCACTCCACGGGAACCTCCACATGAGCCATGACCCGTAGGCCTTCATCAACGTCTTCCTGATTGGTGTGTGCGCACAGTACTTCAAGCCCCCCCTCAGCAGCTTGAGGCCATCACGGGTGAGTATTGGGCTCGCAGGCTGTATTGGATGATACATTGCGACCCATGTGTGTCCTGTACCGGACTCAGATCCCAGGGTATGGATAGCTGGAGTTGGTTCCACACTGAGGCATAGTTTGACCTTAACACACACGTATGTTGTGGACTAATGCAAAATGACGGCAACATCTCATGACAAAAAATAGTTTTATTCTCGGTGGGGTGCGTGTTTTGGTAGATGACATAAGGTGCTCTAACGAGTGCATAGAATCCAAAGTTCACAGGGGGAGATGCTATCCTTGGCCTTTGAAGGCATCAGAGTCCAGACCACAGTGTTGGTCATCATTGGTCAGACTGTGACCAGAAAGTCCATGTGGCAGAGAATGTCAGTGAATGATGTGCTGCTGTTGCGCATGAAGGCCAGGTGCCAGTCCAGGTGACCTGGGAGATGTGGATGGTCCGCTGCCTCTCACAGTCTTTTCCGTGGACGACCCACCTTCCTCCGGGGACCCTCAGATGCAGACCTTGACGATGTTTGGGACGCTCCGTTGGATGAATCCTCCTCCTCCCTCCCTGTGGCTGGTGCCGCCTGCCTCCACTCCCACCACCCCTGCCCACACGGGCCTGGCCTGCCGTTGTGGGCACATCGGGTCTACGGGACCCCTGAGGGATGGCAGTGTCGGTGTTGACTGCCTCCTCCTGGGTGCCCGGCGAACCTTGTCCCTCCAGGTCAGACTGGCTCAGTTGTTCAGTGTGGGCAGGGCTCCTGGGTGTCTCCTGGGATGTGGCAGGAATGATGGTGGTGGTTGCCACAGATGTACCTGAAGCAGGTGCTGCAGGGGCTTGGACACCAGAGGGGCCAGGTTGGTTGGGGTCATCCGCGGAGTGTTGTGAGGTGTCGCTGCCGGTGGGATCAGGTTCCTCCCGAGCCTGGGACTGTGGTTCTTCTCCCCCATTGTTGGGGGGAGATCCATGACGTTGCCCTGTGTGTGAGAGAGAGAGACAATGTTAATGCTGTTTAATGTGACATCCATGTTTCACACATATTCTATTTGCCACAGTTCCTCAAGGTAGTTGTATGTGCCTAGCATTCACATCAATGTTCACTTGTCGATGGGTATGTTGCAGGGGACTGATTGAAATGTTCTCCACGGTATTTGACATGTCGAATTTGGCCTTGGATGCTTCTTTGGCTGTGGCTTGATCTTGTTGTGTCACATGTCCATTGTGAGAGTGGGTAACTCCATTGGCTGCCCCGGGGGTGTGTGCTTGTGTAAGGGGTGAGTGATCATCCCTCAGCCCGACGCTGTTCAACATCCACATGGCCCCCCTCACACAAGTGGCCCGCCCCCACCACCTCAAAACCATCTCCTATGCCGACGACACCCAGCTCATCCTCTCCCTCACCAAGGACCCTTGCACTGCCAAAAAATACATCCACAAGGGCTGAGGTCCATCGCCGACTGGATGCGGAGCGGCCATCTGAAACCGAACTCGGACAAGATGGAGGTTCTCATCCTGGGACCCACACCCTCAGCCTGAGACGACTCCTGGTGGCCGATTGCTCTGGGGACAGCACCAACACCCACCCACCACACACGCAACCTAGGATTGATCCTCGCATCCTCCCTCTCCATGTCCAAGCATGTCAACGCCGTCTCCTCCTCCTGCTACGACACCCTACGCACGCTCCGAACAGTGACACAGGCCCTCGTCAGCAGCTGACTGGACTACGGCAATGCACTCTACGCAGGACTCCCATCCAAACACCAACGGTGGATACAAGGCTTCCAAAAAGCCTCCGCACGACTGATCGACAACGCCCCCTGCCACAGCCACATCACCCCCCTCCTGAGTGACCTGCACTGGCTCCACATTGACAAGAGGATCACCTTCAAGCTCCTCACCCACTCACACAAGGCACTCCACAACGCCGGACAAGCCTACCTGAACATCAGACTCAGCTTTTACAACCCCACCCGCCAGCTCCGCTCCGGCAGCCTCGCCCTCGCATCTATCCCCCGCATCCAACGTACGACCGCCTGTGGGAGATCCTTCTCCTACCTCGCCGCCAAGACCTGGAACACCCTCCCAACCCATCTACGACTGACCCAAGACCTACTTGCCTTCAGATGACTTTCAAGACCTGGCTCTTTGAGCAGTAGTGGACCCCCCCCCCCCCAGCACCTTGTGACCCTCACAGGTAAGTAGCACGCCGTACAAGTACCCTGATTGATTGTTGATTGATTGACGCACCTGCTGGTGGGTGTAGTGTGATTTGGCAGTGGGTCTCCCAGGTAATGTATCTGTCCCCCCATGGAGCATGCTGCCATGTCAGTGAGTGTGAGTTCCTGTCCTAGATATCTGAGCTGGTTGTGTTTGTGTTAGATTTTGCAGTTGTCACAGGAGGGCCTTGTGCTGGCTACAGAAGGGGCAAGTGTCAGCTACCTTGTCAGTACTTTGCCAGTCCCTGTGCATTGCGCATGGTGCATGAGTATGTACCTGGGCCATATTGGCTGAGGGCAATGGTGTCTGTTTCTGAGTTGTACAATATGTTTAGTGATCCCCACCCTCCCAGCATCCCGGACATCCAGTCTTGGGTTTGTGGTTTGTGTAGGCTGGGACATGGCATGGCATGGCCTTGCTTTTTGAATGGGGCATACACATGTTAGTGGCATGAGCGTTGTTTTTTAGTGTGGTTGTGTCCGGTGAGGGCTTGGGGGTAGGTGTGTGCATTTGTTGTAGTTGGGGTGTGGATGCCATTAGCCCATGTTACGTAAGTTGTTTGTGTACTCACCAGGCTCGGCAACTCCTTCGACTCCGTGTACTCCCACCGGCGGAAGCAGGGCCATCACCTTCTCCTCCCAGGGATGGTAATGTACCGGTCTGCGGGGCAGCCCACCTCCTGTGATGTTACTATGGGCGTAGTCCTCGTTCATTTTGCGCTTGACTGCCCTGCGCAGATCGTACCACCTGGCTTGGCATTCATTCCTGGACCTTCTGATGGGCGCAACAGCATTCACCAGATCAACGATCCTCTGCCACAGGCGTGATTTTTCAGCTATGCTGGTCTGTCTGACCAATATTCCAAAGAGCTGTGGCTCGACTCTGATGACTTCGTTGACAAGGATGTCCAGCTCCTCCCTTGTGAACTTTGGATTCTTGTCTGTGGGCATGGTGTGGGGTGTGGGTGTGGATGGTTGTGGGTGTGTGGGTGTGAATGTGTAGATGTGTGTGTGAATGTGTAGAGGGGGTATGTGTGAAGGAGGTTGTGTGATGGTATGTAAGTTAAGGTGTATGGGTGCAGTTGTTTGTGTGTAGTGTCTGTCAGCAGTGAGTCTGTTGCAAAGGCTCATGGTTTGTGAGTGTGGTCCCTTTTCATTGGTCCATTTGTGGGTGTGGCTGGGTTTGAAATTTTGGTGAGTGTGTTATAAGAGGTGGTTGTCAGTTTGGGCCTCTGTTTGCCTGTTTGGATGTGCCAGGTCAGTCTTTTAGATGTTTTTAGTACTGTAGATGTGTTTTGTGGTGTTGTGCAATTCGAATTGACCCTCCTTGTGCTGTTTTGCAGTGTCCTGGTTCTGGACGAGTCGTTTTAGCGTATGTAACGTGCGTACATACGCGATGTTGTTGTACAGTGCTCACATATGCAATGTTGTTGTACGGTTCGTACATACGGGATGCTGGGGTACGGTGGTAGGGTACGGTGCGTCCAAGTACGCGGCTGGGGTAGGGTGGTGGGGTACGGTGGTGGGGTACGGTGCATCGAAGTACGCGGCTGGGGTAGGGTAGTGGGGTACGGTGGTGGGGTACGGTGCGTCCAAGTACGCGGTTGGGGGACGGTGGTGGGGTACAGTGCATACAAGTTAGGGGCTGGTGTAGGGTGGTGGGGTACGGTGCATACATGTATGGGGCTGGGTATGGGGTTGGGGTAGGGTCGTGGGGTATGGTGGTGGGGTACGGTGCATCCAAGTACGCGGCTGGGGTACGGTGGTGGGGTACGGTGCATACAAGTATGGGGCTGGGGGACGGTGTTGGGGTACGGTGCGTACAAGTAAGGGGCTGGGGTAGGGTGGTGGGGTACGGTGCATACATGTATGGGCTGGGGTACGGTGGTGGGGTATGGTGGTGGGGTACGTTGCCTCCAAGTACGCGGCTGGGGTACGGTGGCAGGGTACGGTCCGTACAAGTAAGGGGCTGGGGGGACGGTGGTGGGGTACGGTGCGTACAAGTTAGGGGCTGGGGTAGGGTGCTTGGGTACGGTGCGTACACGTACGGGGCTGGGGTACAGTGCGGACATGGGGGGGTACGGGGCAGACATGTGGGGGGAGGGGGGTCTGTACGACTCGTATCCCAGGCACAAGTTTACCCGGATACGAGTGGTACGGCGTTCGATCCGTAAAAATGTCCGGGGACGTGCGTAGACTTTTTCCGCAGTGATTCGCATGTATTTTTTACGTACGAATCGTACTTCGCCATTTGTATGGGACTTGTACGATTCGTATGTAAAAAAATACGGATGCGAGTCGGACGGTAATTTTTTTTGACGGATCAGAATCGGCACCTATGTCTTTATTTAAAACTAACAATATTTTTGATTTTGAAATTTGTGTTTTCAACATAAGTAAAAATCGATATTTGTAACAACAATATTTGTGTCCTCGATATTTGTGGTTTAATAGTTAAGCATAGAAAGTCAATATTTTTGTTATCGATATTTAATTTCTGATATTTTTGTGCTTCGATGTTGTATGGATCAATATTATGTCAGTGATCCCAAATTAAATTGTATGGTTTGATCTTGAACCTTAACTCTCATCACCATTTACATACTGGTCATTGTTACAAGAGCGGCAACTGTAGGCCAACCCAGCAATGCGACACACAGCAAAGGGACAGTACTCCTCCTTACAGCTCTTCAGCTCCTCTCCTTTGCAGTGTCTCCTCTTGATCCAAAGGTTTTCTAAAAGTCTGGGGTTTGGGGCCCAATACGAATACCCCTTTTGGCCTTTGAAGTAGGCATTCTTAAAAAAGGATTGTCTTTGTAGTGCACAAGTTCTTGCCTTGCCTGGTCTTGGCTCTAGACACACTCTCTTAGGGCGGAGACAGCATTTTGAGAGGCCAGGCACAGCCCTATTCAGGTGTCAGTGACATCTCCTCCCACCACTCCAGCCCAGGAAAGCTCATCAGCCTGGTGATTGGCCATCAGGCTATGTAAGGATCACCTCAACTCCCTTTGTATGACTGTCTAGAGCATGGGTACTCGCAAACATGTTCCCAGGGGCCAAAAAGTATGGTCTGTGATGTGACTGAGGGCCGCATTGATGTCAGCGGGGTGGTGGTGGTCGGGTGGGTCAGAAATTGGTGGTAAAATGGATGTAGGTTAAGCAAAGCATGTACACCCAGTAGTTGAAGTGCACAGTATGAAACTAGTAAACCTTGTATTAATCCTGGCTTCCCCACTTTACCAAATGTTGTGATCCTAGGCAGTTGTTTTATTTAATTTACCCTCCTTTTTCTACATTATCACATATAAGAGGACCTCAAAATACATGACTTCAGGACGTGCGCTGTACAAAACCTTCTCCTGTGTTTGATTTAATAAACTATAATGTTGGTCATGTATAAAAGGAACTGAGGCCACCCAAAGAGTGCACAATTCAACTGACTTGCCTTTTTAGTTCACTATTGGCATTGCTGTCAGGGTGGGGGGAATTTCTAAATTCATGTTTGAAAACTATCACTTTAAAAATGATACCATTCAATGCATTGATATAATTTGATGTACTAAGGTGAAAAGGTTCTGCATGTTAATTAAATTCACTTTTTGAATTTTGAAGACATTTTATCATATTTTCACACTTTTCCTGCAAGACGTCTTTAAAAATAAAGGTGTTGCTAAAGCTAAACAGTGCAGGACTCTCTAGTCAAATATCTTCTTTAACATCAATGAACCTTTAAATAAATGCTTTCAAGCCCAGGGGGCTGCATGTAAAGGTCAAGAGGGCCGCACATTTATTATCAATGCTTTAGAGTGAATGCATAAACAGGCCAGTGTCAGTCTAAACCAGATTTTGATTCCACAGACAAGCGGAGGCACAGGATGGTTAAATCAGATAATGTCCATTTTCTAAAAGTGGAATTTTAAAACACACAATTTAAAAAAACACTGCCACTAAAATATGTGTTTTTAAATTCTGAGCTCAGGGAGACCAAGTTCCAAATCTGTAGCTGTTCCCAATCGAAAGTTACACTTGTAAAATATTACAAGGCAGCTCCAATAATAGGCTATAAAAGAGCTATGCCTTCCAATAGTGTGTGGTAAATAAAAATTCCTTTACCGGGACTGAATTTGATACAGAAACATTATAAAATAGCTCAGTAAAATGAGAGGCAGAATCCGTGATATTAGAGTTTCGGAATGGGCTTTATTCCAATAAACGATTATAATCGGATGCCTCAAGTTCCATCACCACGGGGGTTCAGGAAGTGAAGTACATACTTTATTGACAAGAAGTAACTTTTATAGTCCATACATTATAATGAAGTGAATACAGTAGGCGTAACAATTGATAAGGAAATTGACGTGTGGTCCGCGTAACCGAAAATGGGTGTAATAATGAGTAAAAAGGAACATGATTGGTTATGATGTAATACATAGGTGGATCTATAAGATAATACTTGGCATTGATGCGCGCGCAGCAGTATGACGTGTAATTGACGTGTAACTAGGGGGTGACGGGGACTTGACATTTAGCTCTATATGTGGAGACGAGAAGTCTGGGGGGTCAAGTCAACCTAATCCCAAATCATATCTAACATCCTATGTTTAAAGAACTATGTTATCCATAAAAGAAGGACTCTCGGACAGAATCTATTCTATACTGACTGTGCGTGCGTGTACAAGCGTCTAAGTGTCTACACTGAATGCGAGGGGGTAGGAATATTCCATGGTAACAGGGCTATGAATTACTTGCATGAGGACAGAGAAGTTGGGCCTTTTTGCTTGGTAACTGGAAGAATGTTTACTTAAACTACTAGGCAGGAATGCATCGGCTGAGGGGGAAGCAGATAATTCGAAGGTGAAATACGGTTTCTTGGCAGGCAGGCAAAACTGGCCGAGGCAGGCACCGTTAGCCGCACAGGGAGTAGGACAAAGTTCATGGATACAGATGCGAGCTCAAGCTGAAGCTGTCAGAGGCAGAGAGCAGGGAAAGGCTTGAGGACAGAATCGGGCCTACTCGCCTGAACTGTAAAAATGGAGTAACTGAGCCATATAAAGTCGGTGGCCTTTCATACTTAGGAAGCGAATATCCAGCCCATTCATGGCGGATCTGACAGAGGACATGTTGACGGTGGACGCACATGTGTTTGCGTCATCAAAACTGGAACTGGAGGGAACATACATGTACTTGTGACATGCACATAGAACCGTTGGGGTCCAAGATAGGGGACATAACTGACCAGGAAAATCCACATTTCCACATTCCCTCCTTGTCCCCTACTTGCCCTTCAAGAGATATCAATCTTCATCAATCCATTGATCTGTTCATATAGCATCATTTGTTCTTCTTTCTTCTTCCGGGATCTTGAATGAAAATCTTGATGTGGAATGCACGATGTGGCACACAGACCACAAATTGCTGGTCCACATTGTAGACATAGACAGCAACTGAATAGTATGAGAAGGCCAATACCTAGGAAGGATAAAACTCTCCATCCCCAGGCTGATACCGCATTCCAAAACCAACTGGACCAAGTCCAAGTGCCTGGGTTCTGGTGTATCTGGCTTACAATCTTATGAAGGCGAGTGATGGCTTTATATACAGATGGCGAATTTTCTGGTATGAATACGCAGCAGCTTGATCCGATGACCCTACAAGCTCCGCCCCTATCAGCCAGGATGACGTCAAGGACAAGACGATTTTGAAGCACAACAATCCGCATAGCAGACTGCTCTTCCGTTAAATTGCCTAAGGCGGAAATAGTCTCATTCACTACTGCTTCAAGGGTTCTAGTTAATCTACGTATCAGCTTACTATTAGTAACAGTACCTATATAGGGAAAGATGCCTTTATTAAAATCTACATACTTGTCCCATGCCGTCTCAGTGTAATCGACAATGGGGAGATCTCTCCGTTCTCTGTTGTGTACTAAATGAATATTTCTGTAATAATCAGGAGGAGCTAGGAAAACAGGTGGCAAAAGGAATGCAATGTAGCAGGTACCATCCCAATCTAGAGGTAGACGCATATATGCAGTCTGACCACATATAAAGTAGGAGTGGCGAGAAGCTCTAAATGAAGATTTTCCTTGATCACTGAATTCTACTATAGTAGTGCATTTACTATGGCCCATATGTATGGAACCAACCTTTCTTACACACAATTCACCTTTTGCTGGGAATACTGACATGGTGGGTAAGACTAGTTCAATTTCAGATACGACATTTAGAATCATGAGATTAGGTGTAAAATTACCTAATCCATATACTTCATTTTCTAGATCAGTTCCTGTTCTTTTGGGGCGACCCTCCTTGTCAGGGTAGCAGACTTTGAGTAAAACTAGGTTCAGGTTTCCCCATATCCAATGATCTTGGTAAACTGCTGTGTCTGAGTCTATGGAATTGATTAAACTGAACCATGCTCCACAGGAGCCATTATGTGTAAATGGATGTGGAAAGAAAGGCAGGACTCCTTCATAATTCTGATAGGGAGGGAGTCGGCCACACACCCAACAATTGGTGGCATTACTAGTCTGATGGGAATGATGTAACATACTAATGAAAGTGTTATTGCGCAGCGCAAGTCTATAAGACAATTCATGCGGAGGTAAGTCACTAAAAGAATGTTCAGCAGCAACATTATAAACATGCCTAGAAATAGGGTAATATATGTGCAACAACATACTTGTAATAATTATTAAAAGACTCAATAAAAACAAAATTAATAATGTCACTATGCAGTGGCTACGCAGTGATTTACAATACGCCTGTCGTTTCAACATTTTTCGGGTATTTTCTCTACTCAGGTCCAAGGGATACATGTCAGAGACAATTCGACCGCTTCACCTTGGAGAGGACTTAAACAATCAAATTGCTCGACTGGTTGGGCCTAAGCTTTAGTTTGTAATTTTCAGATTTGTTAGGTTCAACAAAAGGGAGTTTTGTATCAGTCTGTGAGGGAGTGCAGGGCACAATGTCTATATCCGAAGATAGTCCATGAAATTTCTTGATGTGGCTTGAATGAATCCAGCCCTTGCGGCCCTCGATCTTCACGGCTGTTCTTGTGGTCAACAGGACCAACTTGGGTGCTTTCCACCTGGGCTCCAGCTGAGTCTTTCGGTCGAAATTCCTCACAAAGACAAGATTACCCGGAACAACGTCATGGGGTTTCACCTCAGTGTTGTCGGGAAAGGCTGCAGCTACCTGTGAACGAGAAGATTGTAGTGCAGACATCAAGGAAGCCAAGTAATCTGTCAGCATATTACAGTCAATATCAGTTATTTTGCGTGGTATAGGCGTCCCCCACATATTCGGTGGTCTACCGAAGATCACCTCATACGGGGATAGCCCTGTTCGTGAATGTGCTACCATTCTCATGTAAAAGAGTGCAACTGGTAACGCTACTACCCAGTCGACACCTTTCTCTCTGCATATTTTGGACATTCTAATTTTCAGTATCTGGTTATGTCTTTCTACGAGACCTGCTGCCTCGGGGTGTCGGACACAGTGGAATTTCCACTGATAACCTAACAGAAGTGAAACGTGTTTCATTAATTCGGATGAGAACGGCTGGCCGTTATCTGAGTAAACAGCATGTGGTAAACCGTATCGTGGGAAGAATTCTCGAACCAACTGTTTGGCAGTAGTCGGGGCAGTGTAATCTGAAACCGGGTATGCCTCCGTCCAACGGGACAGAGCGCAGACAACTACAAGAACATATTTGAATCCTCTGCATCGTTCCATCTGGATATAATCCATCTGGAGTACTTCAAAAGGATGATTAGGAGTATGAAATCCACCTTGTTCTACGGGAACGCTTTTTCCTGGGTTGAACTGACAACAGATCATACAGGTACGGACCTTTTGTTTTGCTGCTGCTCGTAAATGTTTATTGAACCAAATGTGTTGAATGCTGTCTAGCATGGCTTTTTCTCCTAAATGTGCTGGACTATGTATAGTGTTAATTATGACTTGGACCATTGAATCAGGAAGGAACCATACAGACCTTTCCTTCATCATCCATCCTTGGTCCGTTTGGATCCCTCCTAATTCAGTCCATTTCTTTATTTCGTCTGGTGTAGCATGTGTCTGTATGTCAATTACGTCAAGAGTAGGATCTTTAACTGTCATACAATGTGTCGGTGTCGGGACTATTGTCTTTGTCATATCGGGGGTTTGAGTTTGAGCAGTCAGTTTAGCTGTTCTGTCGGCTAGATCATTGCCTTGGGAAATGATATCAGTAACTTTTGTATGAGCCTTACATTTCATAATTGATATTTCAGTGGGTAGATGTATTGCATCTAATAATGCATTAATGAGGGGTCCGTGCTGAATGTGGGCACCGTGGGAAGTTAAATAACCTCTCTCTCGCCACAGCACGCCGAAGTCATGTACAACTCCGAATGCATAACGTGAGTCAGTGTATATGTTGACTTTTTTATTCATGGCTTGAATACAGGCTTGTGTCAGAGCGATAAGTTCTGCGGCTTGAGCTGACAAAGTGTTTATGCGATTAGTTTCAATGACTTCAGTATCTGTTGTGACTGCGTAAGCGGCTACTAACTCTCCTGTACTTGTTCTCATGCATGAACCATCTACATACAAGGTCAGGTCTGGATCTGGCAATGGGACATCGGTTAAGTCTTGTCTGGGTTTTGTTGTTATTGTAATAACTTCAATACAGTCATGGGCTAGTGGGTCTGTTCCGACTACTGGTAAAAGTGTGGCAGGATTCAATGTGTTACAGCGTCTGATTTCTATATGTGGCTGAAACAATGTAAGTTCATACCCTGTAAGTCGCGCTATAGTTAAGTGTTGTGTTTGTGTTCTATTTACAAGAACCTCTACTGCATGGGGTACTTGAACTGTCAATGGATGTCCTAACACTATGGCATCGCTTTGTCTGATTGCTAAAGCTGTTGCTGCTACTGATTTTAGGCATGCAGGCAAAGCCTGAGCTACGGGATCTAATGTACTAGAGAAATAGGCACATGGTTTGTGTGCTCCTGCTTGATCCTGTGTGAGTACTGACAAAGCAGTACCTTCGCGTTCTGTAACAAAGAGTGTAAACTGTTTTCTGTAACATGGTGTTGCTAAAACAGGTGCTTGACATAAAGCTTTCTTTAAGCTTTCAAAAGCTTGTGTGTGTTCCTGAGTCCAAGGGAGAACAGTCGGTGTGGCTGCCTCCTGTGTTGTCAATTGAATGAGTGGTTTTGCTAGAAATGCATACTGAGGGATCCACTGTCTACAATATGAAGTGAGGCCTATGAAAGCCCGCACCTCCTTCTGTGTCTTGGGTATTGACATGTTAGCAATTAACTGAATGCGGTCGGGTGTAAGCTGCCTTCCCTCCTTGGACAGCGAGTGACCAAGGTAAATAACTCGCTGGACACAGAATTGCAGCTTAGAAGGGGACACCTTGTGCCCCTTTTCGGCTAGAAATTGTAAAACTGTCAGTGATGCTTTCTCACATTCGGGTTCGCTTCTAGCGGTGATCAGCAGATCATCGACATATTGAAGCAGGGCAGTGTTAACTGGCATGTGTATACTGTCAAGTTCTCGTTTCAGTGCTTGGCTATAGATGCTGGGGCTTTCTGTAAATCCTTGAGGTGCGCGGGAGAATTTAAAGCTACGCCCATTTAAACTAAATCCGAACAAATATTGGCTTTCCGGATCTATTGGGACACTGAAAAAGGCATTCTTGAGATCAATTACAGTAAAGAATGTTGCTTCGGAATCAATAGCTGTCAGTAATGACGAGATATCTGGGACCACAGGAAATTGTGGCACAATACATTTGTTTAACTCGCGCAGATCAATAACCAATCGATATACTGGCGGAGCTGTAGGATCTGTTCATTTAAGAATCGGAATTATCGGTGAATTACATACATTGGAGTCTGTTTCTACAACTACTCCTTGGGCAATAAGCTCGTCAATGATTTGTAGTAAAGCCGTTACAGCATCTGGTGGTAACTTGTATTGTCGCATTCGTGGTAGCACCACTCCTGCCTTTAGTGTGACTCGATATGGTGTAATATTCATGCAACCAACATCAGTAGGGCCTTGTGCCCATAGATGTGTAGGTAAAGTCTGCAGTCGGGGATCCATGTCTCTAGATACATAGTGACCTTTAAAATCACGTAAAAACAACCTTACTCCTTCCGGAGAACAACATATTATGGCTCCTAGGGCTTTCAACGTTTTTATTCCTAACAAGTTTTCTGGACATGATTTAGTAAGCAATAAATCTGTAGTTCGGGTCAAAGGTCCTATCGTAAGTGGCAGAGGTTGTGACACTTCATTAACAATAGGTTTTCCTGAAAAACCAAGGGAAATATTCTGTGAGCCTGAGAGGGGTGCCCCTGGGACTTCACTTCGTTTTATAGTTGTTCGACTTGCCCCTGTATCGAGTAAAAATTTTCTATCTTGACCTAATAATTCACTATGTACATAAGGTCCTTCTTGATCTACAGGAATCTCGATAAGGGGTAAGTCAACTTCCCTCTCTAGGCTAGTTCATGCGTAACGTTGATACTCCGGATATTCATACTGTGCAGTCTGATACATTTGTCGTGTTGTTGTCTGTGTGGCAGCAACAGGCAACGGTGGTGCAGCTGGCACAAACTGTATTGGCTGTTGTGCGGCTGGCATGGCCTGGGCATGCTGCGTAGCTCCTTGTTCATTCTGATCTTGTCTTAGTGGCCGTGATCTTTCTTGTGTTTTACCTATGGCGATATTATGTTTTAGCACTGGACAATCGTGTACGTAATGACCTGGCTTTTTACAATAATTGCATGTCCCTTTTACAGGTCCTGCTGAATCGGAATGTGTCATACCCTTTTTATGTCCTTCAGCTGGAACTGTCTGGGAAACTAGCATTTTCATTTTCGTGTCTTTCATGCGTCTGTGTTCATGTTCTTGTTCCTCTTTAATTCTATTGTGGTGGTACTGTAACATTTGTAACATTTGTGTTGGAGTGTTACCTTGCCAGGTACTCTCGAATTTTAATACTCTATTCTTTACTGGGGGCAGGGCATTTTCCACTAATTTTGTTACAAACAGATGCGGGTATGATTCGCTACTTGCTTTTATGCCACTATTTATACCAAAACATTTTTCAAATCGGGCATAGTAATCACTAGTGTCTTCATCTTGCTTCTGCTTACAGGCTGAAATTGTACCCCAATCTTCCTTTTTCGTAGTCAATAAACGTGGCAGTACCTGTACTAGTAGACCTGGTAGTGCTTTAGTTTTGTCCCCAAGCCCCGAACCTGGACCTCGGGCCCTTTCTTCTGCTTCTAATGCTGACCATTCTATCTTTTGATCACCTACCTCCCACTCTTTTTCCTTGAGTTTCTCATAAATGCCAGCAGGCATCAACACCTTTAATATTGTCATAACGTCGGGGTAGGTATACTCTCCCATGAGTAACATGTCTTTAATTTCTCGGTGAAAACCCGCTGGGTCTTTGTCATGACTGGGTACCACTTTCTTCATTTCTAACAATTCTATTTTCGATATGGGCGTATATACAAATACGCGTTTAAACTGATTGTCCTCACCCTTTATTGGGTGCACTTCTCGTAAGGGATTCTGTCTATCTATGTGATACGTAGTTCTTTCCTTGACGGACAATGGAACATGTTCTGAACATACAAAAAGAATATACTGCTTTCTTGATTCTAGAATTTCTTTAATTAATTCAGTACCTGGACCTCTCCATTTATTCATAAGTAATTCAGTCAGTATGTCAGGCAAGGGACCAGGGTCCGAATGCTGACTCCGATATAGTATAATGAGTTGTTGAATCATATAAATCCCAGCTAACCTCTGCTCATCTGGGGTGAGATTCAAAAATGTACGTACTACTGTCTCATCACTATATTTTCCGGGACTGTCCACCCAATGGACAGCTGCCCTGGCTAAATCTTGTTCATCCATAGAATCGAGGAAATGATAACCCCTTCGTTCTCGGAGTAGTTTGTCGGCGGTTTGGAACGAATGCTCGTTAGACCTTATATTAATTATAGGTATTTGAAAATTCCTGTTATTATCTGGACATATCGGATGTATTGAGTCAGTCTGATATCTAGTCTGATTCTTATTACAAGATCTTCCTTTACCTACATAGGCTATGGTGTCCGACTGTCCTGTGGGCAGTCCTGACCCTTCTTCCTCGTTTTGTTCGAACTCGTCTACCTCTAATCGCTCTTCGTGTAGGCGTTCTATTTCTTTACGGATCTTTCGGCACATGGCTATTATACAGTTTTGTTTATCATGTCTCCCTTCCGATATATTCTGGCTCCATCTTGTAAGAATTTTCATTGCTTCCGGGTCTACCCCCGGTCGGTCTTGATTTCTGATCACACAGTTTATGAGGAAACGTAACAGTTCCCCCTGTATCTCTACTTTCTGGTATTCCATAGCTCTGTTAATACATTCTGGATCTCGCCCCGTTTGGACAAAATGATATATATTATCTAGATGCGCAGTCATTCCTGGTAACTTTGCTAAATACACTGCGGCTCGTCTGATACGCAATGATGCTAGGGTCATTTCGTCCTCTTTTCCAGGCACCGGGTCATATCTACAATCTATAAGAAGTTCCTTAAGCGCACGGGCACTAAGGAGTTTGGGTGTACGTGAATGCGCTGACTCTTGAAAAGTAAGTTTATTTATTCTGGGTGGCGTAGAAAAGATATTGGTAGCTCCTCCCGCGGCCCCATCTGGGGCGTCGGGTGTAAAAGGATTCGTCGAACGTGACACAGCAACTATAGGTGTGGACTCAGCTATAGAAGTACTTGTAGAAACAGATGCAGAAACAGATGTGCTTGCCGGAACTTGTGACTCGATTTGTTGCTGCAGGGATACGGGTGCTGGATCTTGGCGTTGGACCTCCCTGGTATGCGGTCTACGTGGGGCGGAATTAGCATACTCGGGAGCTGCGTCATCTAAATATGAGGAAAGAAAAACATCTTCTGCGGTTCTAGGATGCCCCTTAGGGTGTACCTTGATTGGGAATAATGGGGGTGGCAAGTCTTTCGGTATCTCTGGAGTAGCCTTAGGTAATCCTTCGGCCAGAAGGGGATACATACCATTCATAAGGGCATTTCTTTGTCTGTCTACTTGTTCTGATTTCACTCGGATACCTTCCTCAATTAATAGATTCTCTCGAACTTTATTGGAATTCTCTTTACTCTTCTCTTCCTGTCTACGTGCTTTTTCTGTTCGTCTATGTGATTCTTTACGCCATAATTCAACGGCGTCTTTCTGTGACTGTCTGACTTTTCTTTTCCATAACTCTTCCTCGACTTTCATGATGCACTCTGCATCCCAGGTCCCCGCTGTGGGCCACCTCTGACTTTCTGGTAATCCCTTGGTATAGTCTACCCATAAATCAAGAAATAATATAGCGTCTAAGCCATGTTTGTGATACATAAAGTGCCCTGGAGTGTCCCTAGGAGGAATAGGGACTGCTTCTTCGAGAACCCCTTTTCTGGTAGTGATCTGTCTTAATTTCGAAAAGAGCGGCATATTGAGAACTGACCTTATACTTGATTTTGACCTGATACTTGAATTTGAACAGACTTAATACAATAAACACGATAATGAACAGTCATTCATACCACGATATTCAGAACATACTTAAACACTTTTAAACATTAAACATTAAACCTTTAACTGAAACAACAATGATGATCGTCTGCATAACTAATCACCAAGCTTAATTCTCGACAATAACTAGACAATAACTAGACACTTCGGAATACTTCGGAATACTTGATATACTGATAAACAGTACAGATACACTGCTAAAACAGTGCAGACCGGATTTGTGTACCCAAACCCGTCTTGACCGGCACAACCTATGTGCACGTCAGAAATGCCTCCCCAGCAATGGTACTCACCGGGTAGCTTCGGAAACGGAAGGCCTCAGTAACTTGAACTTGAACCGGACTGGACTCGACTCGACTCGACTCGTCGGACACTGGGCTTGACTTTCGGACTGGTGGGTCTCTGTATACCTCGGATCTTGCTCTCTCAGCTAGGCTCTGGTCGGGATACTTCGCACTTCTCACCGCCTCGTCTGGGTGTTGATCGCAGTCTCAGTCGCCCCCGCTTGACCGGAGGGAGATACAGGAAATCCTGCTGGTACGCGTTATTGTCCGTCCAGCTGTGGCAGGAGACCGGGCCTGCAACGCACCGCCGGCGCGTGAGATGAGAAAGTGTCCCTGTTCGGGCGCCATCATGTGGTAAATAAAAATTCCTTTACCGGGACTGAATTTGATACAGAAACATTATAAAATAGCTCAGTAAAATGAGAGGCAGAATCCGTGATATTAGAGTTTCGGAATGGGCTTTATTCCAATAAACGATTATAATCGGATGCCTCAAGTTCCATCACCACGGGGGTTCAGGAAGTGAAGTACATACTTTATTGACAAGAAGTAACTTTTATAGTCCATACATTATAATGAAGTGAATACAGTAGGCGTAACAATTGATAAGGAAATTGACGTGTGGTCCGCGTAACCGAAAATGGGTGTAATAATGAGTAAAAAGGAACATGATTGGTTATGATGTAATACATAGGTGGATCTATAAGATAATACTTGGCATTGATGCGCGCGCAGCAGTATGACGTGTAATTGACGTGTAACTAGGGGGTGACGGGGACTTGACATTTAGCTCTATATGTGGAGACGAGAAGTCTGGGGGGTCAAGTCAACCTAATCCCAAATCATATCTAACATCCTATGTTTAAAGAACTATGTTATCCATAAAAGAAGGACTCTCGGACAGAATCTATTCTATACTGACTGTGCGTGCGTGTACAAACGTCTAAGTGTCTACACTGAATGCGAGGGGGTAGGAATATTCCATGGTAACAGGGCTATGAATTACTTGCATGAGGACAGAGAAGTTGGGCCTTTTTGCTTGGTAACTGGAAGAATGTTTACTTAAACTACTAGGCAGGAATGCATCGGCTGAGGGGGAAGCAGATAATTCGAAGGTGAAATACGGTTTCTTGGCAGGCAGGCAAAACTGGCCGAGGCAGGCACCGTTAGCCGCACAGGGAGTAGGACAAAGTTCATGGATACAGATGCGAGCTCAAGCTGAAGCTGTCAGAGGCAGAGAGCAGGGAAAGGCTTGAGGACAGAATCGGGCCTACTCGCCTGAACTGTAAAAATGGAGTAACTGAGCCATATAAAGTCGGTGGCCTTTCATACTTAGGAAGCGAATATCCAGCCCATTCATGGCGGATCTGACAGAGGACATGTTGACGGTGGACGCACATGTGTTTGCGTCATCAAAACTGGAACTGGAGGGAACATACATGTACTTGTGACATGCACATAGAACCGTTGGGGTCCAAGATAGGGGACATAACTGACCAGGAAAATCCACATTTCCACAAGTGAAAAACAAAATTGGCAGTATTTCACTATCAGGACTAGTAAAACACACTAGTACATGTCCTACCTTTCACATACACTTCACCCTGCCCATGGGAGTACTTTGGACTTACCTTAGGGGTGCTTTACGTGTAGCAAAAGGGACTGTCAGGGCCTGACAAGTGGGTGCACTTGCCTTGTCAACATGGCAGTTTAAACTGCACTTACAGACACTGCAATTGCAGGCCTGAGGCAAGTTTGCAGGCCTACTCAGGTGGGTGGCACAACCAGTGCTGCAGATCCACTAGTAGCATTTGATTTACAGGCCCTGGGCACACATAGTGCACTTTACTAGGTACTTACCAGTAAATCCAATAAGCCGGAACATTAGCATTGATCAGCAGTGTTAAAGTGCCCAGAGAACATAAACCATCAAAAACAAAGTCCAGCATTACATCAAAAATACAGGAGGTAGAGACAAAAAGACAGGAAAAAGCACACCAAGGATCCCCGGTCTAACCACGCTATGCCCAGTTAAATGACTGTGTCAGTAGCTGTGAGGTGGAATACTCTTCAGTATGTGAGGCATGTGAGTTCTCTGTATTCTTGTTTGAGAAAGTTGATGCATGGCCCCATATCTTTTCAAAGAGAGTCTCCTTGGCCTCCAGTGTTGCAGTGTCTTTTCATCCCCAGTAGGTGCCAGAGGTGGTGTAGCCAAGCCTCATAGTCTGGTATGGCATCTTTGCCCCACAAAACTAAGATGGCCTGTCTAACTGCTGCCAGAGCTAGTGCCATCGCTCTCCCTTGGTGCGAACACAGGGAGATTGTGAGTGAGTTGGCCAGCCCCAGCATGGGGTAGGCTGGATATGGCGGAATATCTGTGTGGAAGATGGCATTGACTCTGTCAAAGACCACTACGGCTGTAATTTCAGTAAGTTCCGTAGATAGTGTGTGAGGGTGCTATGCGAGCTGCGCCCCTCCAGAAGTCTGCGGTCTTACTCAGGCATCATGTGGGCGTATAGTACCAATATTGTGTAACTTTGATCATGTCTTCCCTTCGCATGGCACTGACTGCCGTTACGCATGTGCAGTGGGTTTGTGTTTGTAGGGTTGCACTTATTAGCAGCTTATATAGGTCAGAGACCTAGGGACAGATTAATAAAGGTTTTGTATCACCCTTGCGCCATGCAAGGGGGCACAAGTGCGACGCAAAACCTAAATGAGATTTATCTAGCCACGCAAGGCCTCCTTGCCTGGCCCCACATTGCTTGATAAATTTGGAGTAACGCAAGGCAGCGCAAATCACTGCAATGCATTACTCTGCCCCAGGGAGGCGTTCCATGGGTGGTGCGTGGGTGTTTCCATGCATCTTCCCAAGGATTTTAGAGCAATCCCAGATTCACCATTAGTGCGTCAAAATGCTACACCTCACCAGGTGAGCATTAATGGAGAGAAATATCTTTATTAATTTCAAACTCTATTGCAGCTCACAGAGCCATAAAAATACTCAATAAAAATGCATAAAAGATTGCATAAAGGAGATATTGAATTACAGTACACAGTTCATTCCAATACAAATAATTTAAAGTGACTTGAAATCAAATTGTATCCAATAACATCTAAGTAGATTTAGTATTAGTATAGTACCACCTACTAGAATAATTGCCAGAAAGACACACACCTAAAAAAAAGCCCAAAAATAAGCTCCAAGTGAGTCCGCTATGCCATCTGGTGATTGAGGGTAGCAGCAAATCAAAAATGACACTGAATGGCTTAGTCTTATAGATGGGCTTAAAGTGTACAGTGCACTAAGACATCTAAGACATCCACATTAAAAACAGTAAAACATACTCTTAAAATGAAATATTTTTCCCAATTGCACTTGATCTAATATACCAGATTGAGGGCAGATAGGTGAAGATTATATATACTATACTGTTCATGTTGCCTGACTTGCAGAATCTTAAGGCATTTCATCAATATCTTTATTTCTCCTCATTGTTTTCCTCTTTCTATGTGTGCTGCATTCTTCAGCATTCACAGAAAAATGAAAATGCCTCTGAGGATTGTTTTTGTGCAGAAAGGTGTCCCTTCCTTCTCAGAAACAATCTTGCCTACAACGCAGGTGCCCTTGCACCGTGATGCCAGGGTGCCTGCATTGGTGCTAGGAAGCCAAAAGTGAGCCAGCGCTAGGAAAGGTAAGGAATGTGCCATATAATGTTTAATATGGTTCATTCCCGCCCTTTAGCTTTTACGTAGCGAATCGCAGCAAAGTGGCTTGCTGCATTGTGCTGTGTTAAAAAACTTATAAATATGGGCCTAAGTCTTTATCATTGGATTTGGTGATTATCCATTTGTTGAAGGGGGTCAGCAGGCAAGCCACAGGACCTCTCATTACGGGCTGGGCGACCCATTGATGCATTTGCACATAGGTCTTGTATTCTCTCTCTGAGAGGCCATAATCCCACCGTAATTGTTCGAACAGCTGTAAGCCCTTCTGATAGTACATGCCTGCTATGTGTTTGCAGTTTGCTAGCTGTCAAGCCACAAAGTCGCTGACTGTTGTGGCTGACGGATAGGTAGGATTGTCTTTTATTGGGGTTATTGGGGAGAGTATGGACGACAAACCCTGTGTAGTAGCAACATGATTCCAAGCCATTAAAGTGGCCCACAGCACAGGGGCGCTACATGTTCCCCATGATCTGTGTTTCTTAGGCAGTCAGGGGATATTCCCCACATGAATGCCAGAGATTGGGTGGTCCAAAAAGCTACTTGGAGGTTGGGCAGTGCCACTCTATCAAGTTGTGAGATTGAGAGGCTATCAAGTAGGTGTTGAGGCATGGGACTCTGAGTCCTCCCTCCAATGGGAGGTCATACTGTTCGGCACTCCAGTTGTATTGCAGGGACCATGTCTCAGATGGCTGTAAGGGGAGTACTTGCATGACATATAGCATTTTCTGTAACAGGGTCATCTTAACACCTGCTATGAAGACCATATATGACAGCCCTTACTTCTGCCAGCACTGTAAGTCCCTATGGGAAAGTTGATCGGAGTAGTTTCGGTCTGCCATACGATCAACTGTCGGGCAAAGCTTAATACCCAAGTATGTGATATTGTGTTGTGCAAATGAGAATGGGCATTGTCCTTGGAGAGATATATGTTGCTCTCCTGTGAGGTTACGTGCTAGGACCTGTAATTTTTGCATCTTTACCTCGTGGAGGAGTGTGGCTCAATGGTTAGAGCGGCAGACCCTGAAGCAGAGTTCTGGCCAGGGAGCAGGGTTTGATTCCCGCCTCGGCGGGGCTTGGGCTCAATTTCCTCGGACCTGTCTATTCTTGCCTCGGTGCCTATTCTAATCACGGGCCCCACGCTGCAACTCTGGGCAATAGCTTGCTTAGCCTCCACACCGGCCCCAACAGCGCTAAGGATGCCTGGCTTCACCCTGAGGGTGACCAGGAGTGGACACTTCACAGGGAAAGCCAGGACGGGTTCCACAGCGGTATGAGTATCAGCGCCAGGAAACCGCAAAGGCGACACCGCAAGGTGGCTGTCTGGTGACAGTGCGCTCTATAAGTACCTTGACAATTACAATTACAATTACCTCAAACCCGGAAGCTTGGCTGAAGGAGTCCAGTTCATGTAAAAGGCCTGCGAAAGTGGCTGGAGTGTTGGTCAGTGTAAGGAGGATGTCGTCTACATAAAGTACTGTCTTATGTTCTATGTGGCCAAATGTGACCCCCGTGATGTGTGGGTTTCTAGGTATTGTCTCTGTAAGGGGTTCAATATAGAGGGCATATAGGAGAGAGCCCAGGGGGCAACCCTGTTGGATTCCCCTCATTATGGCTATAGGAACTGAGGGCATACCGTTAACATGGACATGGGCAGCCGGGTAGTCACAGCCACAGAGGAACCACCGCTGGAATTTGGGGCCCATATTGCATCTACCAAGTATCTCTCATAGAAAGGGCCATTGAAATCTATTGGACACTTTGTCCGCATTGATTGATAAAAGAATGGCTGGTGTTTTGGTACCTGAGGTTTTGTCCGTGATGTGGAAGATACATTTTGTGTCATCTGAACAGCCCCTCTCGAGGATACATTTTGTCTGATCAGGGCCCAAGAGGTCCTGCATCTGTATATAAGGGTATAGATGTCTGCAGATATCTTAGTGTCAACATTGAGGAGCGAGATAGGACGGTACAAGGAGCAGGCAGTGAGGTCTTTGCCCAGTTTGGGTATCACTGAGACTGCATTGTTGGGGTGAGCATGGCAGTTTTTGTGAAGCAGTTATATAGTTTAGCCAACATGGATGCCAGCTGTACACTGAAGGTCTTGCTGTGAACCCATCAAGGCCCGGGGCTTTCCCAAGTCACATTTTGGAAATGCTTATGATAACCTCCTCAATTGTTATGTCCTCTTCTAGTGTAGCTGATTGTAGTGTTCTAAGTGTCGGCAATGGGCGTCATGTCTAGGTCTAGGTATGTCTGGAAGTAGGAGAGGGGTCTGCTGTGTGGAGTTTGGAATATTATGTGTATGTGCGAAAAGCCTTCACTATCTTCTTTGGTGTGTACCCCATATCCTCTGTGTAAGTGGTAACATGAGAACAGTGCTCTTCTGCTGTTATGCACTGAGGTGGCAAGCTAATAGTTTGCTTGCCTTGTCCCCTCCAGTATAGTATCTATGTTTGGTGCGCGCAGCACGTATTCCCTTGCGTCCCAATCCAACACCTTGAATTGTTGTCTGTCCATAGTCAGCTGTGCCATATTTCCTCAGAGCATAAACTCTTGTGTTGGGCCTCAAGTTTGCTGACCTCTCCCTTCAGATCTGGCTGAGTTGATCTTAACCGCTATATCTATGAGTTCCCCCTGCATCCCAAAGCATGGCTATTTGTTGTGCTGACCCTTAATTCTCCGCCTTCTAGGAGGATTAAGTGTTTCGGATAGAATTCTTAATATTTGACTACTTCAGAAGGGTGTCATCCAATCGCCATTGTCATTGCTGGTGTGGGTCATCTATAACCAGTAGGGTAAGTATTACTGGGTTGTGGTCAGAGAGGGATTTGACCCCTATGCCAACCTGTTGCACCCAATTGAGCAGTTGTGCCATGCCCAAATAGTAGTCTAGGCAAGTGTACATCTGGTGTGATGCAGAGAAGTGTAGTCTCTAGTAGTGGGGTGGTGGGCTCACCATATATCCACCAACCCAATATCTTTGAACCATGTGTGGGCTGCCTCTGAGAAGTCTCTCTTCTGCCCATTCTATGGGCTGATTGGTCAAGATCAGTGTCCATTACCATGTTAAAGTCTCCTCCTATGAGTATTTTTGTATCTGGGGCAGTTAGGATTGGGATATTGGTTTGCGAAGGAAGCAATCCTGAGTATCATTGGTGGTGTATACACTGCGGAGGGTGAGTGTGTGGGTGTGCTGTATTATGTATACCGCCAGTAATCTGCCTGGGATCTCCACCAATGTGGAGACTATTTTGCCGGTATTGTTATTAGCCAGTAATAGAGCCAACACTCCCCTCTCAGCTGGACCAGAAGACAAAATTCGTCAGCTGAACCAGCCGGAGCAAAGTCTGTACCAGTACCTCTTGAGCAAGTGTGATCCTTGCAAAAAACATATGTCACAGTCTGAGTCCTTGAGCATGCGCTGCATGGAGCCACGTTTCACTGGGGCATTAAGGCCACCAGTGTTCAAGTTCAGGATACACAGCAGCACGGGTGAGTGGTACACCCAGCCGTACTTGACTGATAGGCTCTATAGGCAGTTGGTGAATGGTTTTAGCTGCCTGCAGTGTTGTAAAGCACCCGGTGCTAGGTCTTGCTAGAGGAACACTGTCACACCATCAAATTGAATGGCATTAATCTTTCAGGCAGCCTCTATTATAGCCTCTTTCTGGTAGAAGTAGTGCTTACAGTTCGGGATGTCCGACGGGGGTCCGCTTGAGTTTATAGCTCTGTTGACACTGTGAGTTCTCTTCAGCTTTACATCTGTTATCGCTAGCTCAGGTAGGACCTGGTGAAACAGGCATTTCACATATGCCTCAATTTCCCCATTCCCTGCCCCTGGGGGACTTCATGGATGGGAATGTTCGATCTCTGTGATCTATTTTTAAATTCCTCCAGGTGTGCCTGCAATGTGATGTTTTGGTCCCTGAGGTCGACTAGTTCTTGTCTGTAGGAGTTTAGTTCCTCCTCCCTCGCATTGCTAGCATACTCCAGAGTGGGGACCCTTTGCCCTAAGCTCCCCATTTGTTTTTCTTCTTTTTTTTTAACACAAACTTTATTGAGTACTGCGGATATCTCATATATTCATACAATCAATTATTCATTGTGTTTACATTTTTTATGACATGATGTTTACATCGGTAATCATTGTATGTCTTTGCCTTATACGTTACATTACTAATGTTCTACCATGTGCGCAACCAATATATTGACATGGATATGATCTATGTATAGGACAATAAACTGTATCATTGTGCTTAGCGTCATAGTTAACAGTACCCGTAACTCCCCTCCCAATAGATACCCACCCCAAAAAATAACCCTTTAACAAAGAAAACTGTTGCCGCTACGGTTACATCACACCTCGCCAGGTGTCTTGTATCATGTGGTAGTCCTCTCCAAAATCAAGGGGAAGAGAAGGGGGAGCACGGGGAAAGAGAGGAGGAAGCAGAAAGGAAGAGGGGGAGGGGGGAACGGGGACAACCCCAAGAAAGCTGGTTATCACACAGGTAGTAATCAAGTGTCACTATCACGTTCTTCCCTTGTAGTCTGAGAGCCCTCTGACCCTACCTCTGAGTCTGCCTTAAAAAGTTCAATCAGTTGTGGCCAGTCCAGGGATATTGGACGTTTTCTTAGCCCCCTATACACTTCGCGCTACAGTGCCTCTCTCTCCGCTACAGCCCACCGGAGAACTTATTTCCTCCATTTGCCTTCGCGAGGTGCTGCGTGGGATTTCCAGCGCTGTGTATTCAATCTCTTTGCTAGCATCAGGGCTAATCCTGCAAAACAGCGTAATATCTTCGCCTTCTTAGGGAGCGTGAAAAGGCCCAGGAGACAGGCCTCCATTGTGTCCCAAGGTGTGCGCTCCTTTAGTGACGCTAGACTCTGAGTAACCTCCGACCGAACCCACCCAGCACTGGACAGGACCATAAAATATGAATAAAATCAGCATCCTGAGCTGGATATCTTGGGCAAACCGAAGAAGCGTTGGGGTACATCTGCCGTAGGGGAAGAGTAGTTTTGCGTACTCATGAGCTTGTTTCCAATAGTGCATTGCTATATGTAGGAGATAAGGAGGATTCCGCATCTCATCAGCTCCCGGACATAACAGTGCCTGTAGAGTTCTGCGCTTCAAACGGTCAGGGGAATATCCAATTTCAAATAAATTCAGGCCTGCCAGCCAATATGCTAACCACTGTATTTGTCCGACTATACAGTAGGTTTTAAAATTGGGTGACCCCATCCCGCCCGCAGCACTAGGAAGCTGTAACTTAGCCAAAGCCAATCTATGTCTACCCGATCCCCAAAGTAAGGAGGATAACAGGGTGTACAATGTTTAAAAAATCCATGCCGGGAGAATGACCGCAAGGTTCACAAAAATGATAAAGGAGCCTGGGTAACATAACCATTTTGGACACAGCTAAGCGGCCCGCCACTGTCAATGGCAATGTATTCCAGAAGGAAATCTGGGAGCGAAGTGAGTTAATAGTTCTAACCACATTACCATCAATGGTATCTACACTGGTTCTATAGATGTGTATTCCCAAGTATTTAAATGTTGTGGGTTCTACTGTAAATCGCATCTGGCCAAATTGTAAATAGGGATTGCTATATGTATTATAGAAAGAATATGCAACTGATTTTGAAGCATTAAGACATAATCCAGATACGTCCCCAAATTGTGAGAACACTGCAGCTATCGTGTGTTTGCTTTTGATCAAGTCTTGAAAATACAACAGCATTTCATCTGCATAGAGTAACACAGAATGAATTGCACCATATAATGGAATACCATAGGGGACCATAACCTGACGCAAATATTGTGCCAGAGGTTTGAGAACTAATACAAACAACAAGGGCGACAGGGGGCAGCCTTGGCATGTTCCACGACAAACAGAATAGGAGGGAGAGATGGTTGACCCAGTCTTAACACGGGCTGTAGGGTTAGTGTAGAGCAATTTGATCCAGTTGCAGTAGGACGGGGCAACCCAAATTTGGACAATACGGCCAGCATATAGGGCCAGCTCAAGGTATCAAAAGCTTAGCGCCCGTCTAATGATAAACATCCAGTGAACGGTGCTGTTGCCGAAGCCGCAATGTAGTAAGGCATGGAGCCGACAAATACTTAGTGAGGTGCTGCATTTGGGTATAAATCCGCATTGATCTGTATGGACTAACTGGGGAAGTAAGGGGAGAAGCCGCAATGCCAAAACCTTGCTGAGTATCTTGTACTCAGTATTAAGGATCGAGAGGGGTCTATAGGATGTAAGTTCAGTTGGATCCTTGTCCAGTTTCAACAGGGATGTGACTAATGCCTCTCTGGTAGTGGGAGGCAGTGTACCCTCTTCAAGTGAGGAGGTGTGAAGTTGTAACAGCTTAGGGATCAACGTGGCTGCAAAGGTTGAGTAAAACTCAACAGGGAGTCCATCCGAGCCCGGTGTTTTATTACGGGCTAATGCCTTAATCTCCGTGCGGATCTCCGCTGTAGTAATCAGGGCTGCCAAGTCCTTGGCGTTTGAGTCCGAAATAGTTGGAAGTTCTACATTTGCCAGAAAGCAAGTGTTAATGCCTGTCATATCTAGAAGGGGAGCGGTATATAAGTTGGCATAATACTCTTGAAATGTTGCGTTTATCTCAGCCTAGGAGGTGATCAATGTCTGCTGGGCATTATGTATCGCTAATATGGGAGTGGGGGTTGTTTGAGGTTTATTCAAGCACGCTAACAATATGCAGGCTTTAGCGACTAAGCTTGAGGATTACAAAGCACAAACGCGCAGGAACATTGTGCGCATTTTGGGGGTGCCGGAGAAGGTGGAGGGGCAAGCAGCAGATTTGTTCGTGAAAGACCTCATTCAGAAACACTTGCGGCCTCGTTCCCTCTCACACTTTTTTTCGGTGCTCGAATCTTCAACTTCCGGGACAGGGATGCGATCTTGCAGACAGCGAGGGCGGCTCAGTTTCTGAAGTTCCACCATCCCCTTCTTTCCTGACTTCACTTACAAAGTGCAACTGCAACGTAGGTCCTTTTGGAGGTAAAGCATGCTCTCCGAAGTCACAACATGAAATATGCTATGCTGTTCCCTGCCAAACTCCGGGTGCAAACTGACGGAAAGACATGGTTCTTTCAAACTCCTGAAGATACCTGGGATTGGCTGGAGAGGTGGCGTTCGGCAGAGACGGAGAAGTGCTCTTCCCCATCTGGTGAACGGAGGACGAGGAGGACGTGTGAGTAGTTTCAGAAGCCATAGTGCCTTGGTGGTTGCAGATCTGGGCGACGTAGCTGAGATGAGTCACAGAAAGACTTTTTGATCGCCTCTGGTCTGGTGTGGACTGGGGATAGACTTAAGAGTTTCAGAGAGTCTAATGATGGTATGGCCGTTCCGTTTGTTTTTTGGGACAATTGCTTTACACTTTGCGATGGCTGGTGGGGTTGTATGTGGGGGAACAGTCTGGGAGGGCTGCTATGCGTTAGGCAATTATTGTGTGAAGCTTTTTATATTGTTTAATATTGGGCTGGTTGGTTGGTCATGAAAGGGGGCACTGGTAATTCAGGGTCTAAGTTCTTGGGATGTTTCGAGTGAGTAGCGTTCCCCTATATATAGTCTCTTTGTTTTTGGGTATACAGGCACTCTGCATTTTTGGGGGGCGGGCAGTTTTAAGTCCACGTTGCAGGGAGGCAGGGAGGGGGTAGGAACTAGTAGTTCTTGGGGTTTGGTTTGTATGCTTTTATTTGGTTTTTTGTTTCTTTTTTGCAGTCCTTTTCATGTGGCCGGTTTTAACAGACTAAATGATGTGGGCATCTTTATGACAATACGGACAATCATTGTAGGAGCTTATGTTTCTCTTATGCCTGACTGTTTATCAGCTCTGCTAAAGTTTCCACTGGGTGGAGTCTCCGAGTGGTTTGTTCCATTGCTCTGGCTTGTGAGGTTCCGGGTACATGGGAGGGGAGGTCTCTTAATGTTACATCCTTGTATATCCCCCCTAGGCTACACTCCACCACCTTCAATGATCTGGGTGCACATCTGTTGGGATTGCCTGACAGAGATATGCTTCTGGGTGGTGACTGTAACGCAGCGTTGGATGGGTCGCTGGACCGCATGCCCCTTTGTTTGAGTTATTCATCTGGGAAGTGTTTATCCTTGGGATCATAGACGACTGGCAGGTCTGTAATCCTGCGGAGAAGCAATACACCTTTGACTCTGGTGCCCATGGTAACTTGTCCCGTATTGATTATTTTTTCTGCAAGACTGATCAGCTGCCCATGTTTGATAAATTGGCCTTCTTGCCTAGGGGTATCTCTGATCACTTGCCAATTGTCGCTTATTATGGCGATACACCCGCCACCAGCAATCGGGACATGGCAGAGAACGATGGTTCGGCTCAATCCGAAGTGATATTATGGGAAGCCTTTAAAACCGTGGTCCGTGGGTGTGGGGTGGCAGCTCTAGCGAGGCACAAGAAAGAAAAGCGTCGCCAACTGGAGACTATTGAAGCTGAGATCACAGCCCTTGAACGCGTGGAGGCGTCTCCAGAGATTTCACATAAGTTGGCTATTAAGCAAAAGGAATACAGAGATATATCTGAGAAGAGGCTAGGACCTACTATAGGGCCTCTCAACACAGGATCTATGATATTGGTGATAAAGCTAGCAAGTTGTTGGCCTGGCTCGACAGTAGGGACCTAGCTAATAGATGGGTGGCAGAAATTGTAAATGAGTGTGCCGTTCAACATCATGACAGAGTTGGTATTGCAGATGCCTTCGCCGCTCATTTTAGCCTGATATATTCTTCGGTGTCTACTTCCACTCAGGAGGAGGCTGCTGAGTTGCTGGCTATACTGCCGCTGTCGCGCCTGGTCTCTCAGGAGATCGCAGATCTAGATGGGGCACTAACGGTTGAAGAAATCTCTAAGGCTATTTCCTCTCTACAATCCGTGAAGGCCATGGGCCCGAGTGGACTCCCGATTGAACTGTATAAAGTTGTGACTTCACACATTGCCCCTTACTTACTGCATATGTACAATGCGAGTGTGCAAGAAGGGGATCTCCTGACTACGCAGCGGTTGGCTGATATAGTTGTTATTCATAAACATGGAAAGCCCCCTGATCCATGCTCTTCATCTTGACCCATTTCCCTTCTTGACCCCGAGGTCAAAATTTTGGCTAAGATCCTGGCTCTTCGCATCTTCCCCCTTCTTCACAAGTTGATCCATCCAGATCAAAATGGCTTATGCCAACAAAATATACGGCACTTAATCTGTGCCGTTTTTTTGGGGTGTGCTACCACCATACAGGAGGACTCTGTTATTATGTCCTTGGATGCCAAAATGGCGTTTGATATGATCGAATGGCCCTTCCTCTTTGCTGCCTTGGAGAGGTACGGTTTTGGCGGTCGATTTCTGTCTTGGGTGCTTCTCCTTTATTCGAAGCCTCTGGTGCGAATTGCAGTGAATGGGAGTAGGTCGGCAGTTTTTGAGTTGGGGTGGGGTACGAGACAAGGGTGTCTATTATCTCCCTTGCTGTTTGCCCTTGCGCTTGAACCTCTCGCTATATGGCTCAGGGCCGACCCCACGATTCGGGGACTTAATTGGTCACCGGACTGGATGGACAAAGTGTCCCTCTACGTGGATGATATTCTGCTATACCTAACCAGGCCCAGATTTTCGATTAATAATATACTCCATGTATTTACCCTTTTTTTAAAATATTCCGGCTATACCATTAACTGTGTTAAGTTCCTTATATAGATCCTCAGTGGACAACCCCCCCCCTGCTCTAGTCGGGTTGTGGGGCCAAAATTGTGACTGGGGGCTTTTGATACCTGGTTATATATATCAAGACAGATGCAGCGATTTTCTATCAACACAATTTGCTGCCCCCCTTCTGGGTCTCAAAGCTAACGTCCAACATCGGAAGACCCTTCCTCTTACACTCCTGGGGAGGGCAGCTCTTTATTAGATGATGCCACTCCCCTGCTTCCTATATGCACTACAGGACACACCGCATCCTGTCCCACCTCATTATTTTACCTCCATTGAGTCTGAGGTGCATAGCCTGCTGTGGAGCGATGGACCACCCTGAATTACACTGGCCAAGCTAACCAAGAGCTGGTATGATTGTGCTGCTGGCCATCAGGTCTTATTACTAGGCTTCACAACTTATTGTTCTCAATCATTGGATGCATCGACCCATTGCTGATCTTGCATATAGAATGGACAGGCACAATATGCTGCCTGGCACTTATTTAAGGGCACTGTATGGCGGATCAAAACTAGAACCCAAATTTACTCTGACCTCGACGACTGTCTCCATCTGGCATGTGACGAACTCGGCCCTCGGCTGGAGGGGTAGACTTACACAAGTGACACCATTGTTTGATTCCTGTCCCCGGAGTCTGCTTTGGCGTCCACCCGGGTTCGATAAGTGGGACTTGATTGGATTGTCTAAGGTGGGTGACCTATGGGTGGGTGGTACAATCGTGCCTTTTGGTGACCTGCAACGGAAATTTGACTTGCATGAGAACGAAACTTTCCGCTATCTTCAGGTTCGTAGTGCACTGGCTAAAGTGCTTTCCAGGGGAGATGAATTGCCGGTATCCTCTCTTTTGGAGGACAGGCTTTTGGATGACTACCTTCCGGCAAGGCCATCTCTCTAACCTACCATAAACTCCTTAACAACTCACCTGACCTTCTCGTCAAAGACCGTGCAAAATGGTGGTCAGATGTGGGTGAAATTGATGATGAGGACCAGAGGGAGGCCCTCGCCTCGCTCTGTGAGGTTGCGATTCGGTCCCGGTTCGAATTAATCTAACTTAAGTTGCTGGATAGGACCTACTATACGAGCTCTGTCCTGGTTAAAACGGGTCTTCTGAACTCTCCTATGTGTCCGCGGGGCTGTGGCCAGGTAGGCACTTATCTGCATCCATGGTAGGAGTGCCCTATCCTCCAGAGGTACTGGGGGGAGATTATATCCGCTTTATCCCAGGTCTGCTGTAAAGTTATTGAAATTACTCAGAGATTCTGTCTCTTTAATATTTGGGAGGTCATTGATCTGACTAGGCCGGAGCGACTGTGGGTCTCCGTGGGGTGCATGGTGGCTAAACGTAACATCGCCAGAACGTGGAAAGGTGGAACTGAATTGAAATGCTCAGATTGGGAGTCGGATATGGATTGGTGCATGCAGGCTGAGAGAGCGGTGTACAAAAGCAGAGGTTGCCCGGGTAAATGGACCAAAAGTTGGGCCCCATGGAATGAAAGTAGAGGTTGGTTGTGCACCCCCTTTGGGGATGCCTCTCCGTTTGCGGTAGACAATGAACCACTGTAAACTTGTGCTCTTTGACCGCAGTCCTAACGGAGACACCCGGATTTAAGCTCTTGTAAAACATTCCCCTTTTGTACTGTTTATGATTCGTTATTGGCCACATTTGATTTTATCCTTATTGTGTATTTTCACGACTGCTTTTTGTATTTGTGTTGATGTGTGTGATCTTATTTGATTTGTTTTTCTCAATAAAAAGATTCGAAAAAAAAAAAAGAAGAAGATTTTCACGTTGTCCACTTGTAATGGGCCATTATCCATTGCTGCATGTAACAAACGATCACGTCCCTATAGTTCATAATTCTGACCAATATTGGACGGGGGTTGGCACCAGGTATTGGCCAACGTGTAGGGACTCGATGAGGTTGCTCAACTGTAAAGTGTGCAGATAGTCCGACAGAGGCCACACTAGATTTCAACCAGTTCTCTATATAAGTTGTTGGGTCGGGGCACTCTGATCCCTCCGGAAACCCAACAATTCTGAGATTATTGCGTTGGGCCCGACCTTCCGCATCATCCGCTTGAGCTTGGAGGCAATCAATGTGCTGGCGCTTTTGACAGAATTGTTCCTCATGGGTTTTCACTTGTGGTACCAAGGTTTCCAAAGTTTGTTCAGTGGATTTCACTTTATCAGCTAATTTTCTATGGTCGTCCTTTAATAAGTTGAGGTCTACTGAGATCATGCCTAATTGAGTTTCCAGCGCGGACCGCGAATCTCGGTTTTCTTGCAAGATCATGTCTAGCTTGTTCACTGGAGGAGTAGTTCCAGCTCTTTCTTCAGCTCGCTGCGAAAGGCTAGATGAGTGCTTTGAGGGCGGAGAGAGTGATCCTGCCCTCCCAGACCAGGAAGATGACTTTGGCTTTCCCCTGCCCATGATTAGTAGTAAATCTGGAGATTGAATGACACTGGACTACACAATGGCTCAATTAAAGCCCCAGCAACATGAATGCGTGCAGTTGAAATTCAAAGGAGTCAAGCACCTGCAGCCAATGAATACAATAGTACTTCAATGCCACAGAACAAGTGGCCAGGTAGCTATTGGGCGTATGTGGTCTTGAGCCGACGTTGAAGCCTGTTGCTTTGTGACCGTTGCATTATTCAATAGTGCTGCTCCCACCACTGGATGCCACAGTGGTGTCACTACCCCAGTAGCAACCACTAATGAGGACAGGTAGTCTCGCTTAGATGTGTACTGCGCAGCTGCTTTGTTCAGCAGTGAGGCCACTTCATGCATATGTGGCCCACAGATCCATTGTTGAGCCTCAAGACCGTACTGCGACCCAGTCACAAGTCGAACCCAAGTTGCTAGTCTCACCCAGTTCAGTGCTCTCAATTGGACTCCTTAGATAAGAAAGGATGGCACTTACATGTTATAGGGCTGAGTGAAGGAATAACAATGTTATGCCACTGCTATAGAACTAGTAGGAGAGGAGCAATCCAGCGGTCACAAGGTGAGGGTTATCACCTCCTAGAGGTAGAGGCACTGTTCATTCATGCTGCGAGTAAAATGGAATAGCCAGTACCCAGCTACCACGACCCACAATAGTCCTTTTTAGCAGGTCTCATGTGTATTATAAATCAAGATGAGGGGGGGAGGAAATCCAAATTGGCAGCAATATAATTGTTGGGGGTCTCCCAATTGCACCACTCTGCATCCCCACAGCGGGCTCCGATGGGGGGCCCCACCCCCTCCACTAATATGCAAATGTGGACCAAGCCTGTAGTAACATCAGGGAATGAGAACACAGCCTCATCGATCTCCACGGCACCCCCGCGAGCAGTGTCCCGGGTTCTGGGCAGTCAATCAGCCCACTACGTGGTTGCGGATGCGGATCAAGTTCACAACCAATCTGGACAACGTCTGGATACTGCCAACTGATCGCTGCGTTGCACCCTGCCCCCGATGCTCCTCGGCCCTGCGATTCGCCGGAGGGGGTGAAGGGGAAAGAGGTGAATGCATCTCCCGCAGTATATGCAACCCCCGCTGGCTTGGGTGGGTCTGCCCCGTCGCAGCAAAGGAAGGGTCCTGCTGCCGATAAGTGTAGTGATGCAGCCCCAGAAGGAGAAGTGGCCTCACAATTGGCAGAAGGGCTGTTTTCACCGATGGTATAGACCTCGCAACGTACCTCGATGGCTGGGATGCTTCGGGCCAGTACTGGCTATTCCGAGCAGCATCTGGCAAAACAGGTCACTGTCAGCAAGGAGTGCAGGTGCCAGAAAGCAGGGCCCCCATCCCGGGAACTCAGGTTGATGTGCCAGCCGTCTTTAGGGTCTTGCAGCCCGGCACCACTGCAGGCAAGCTCGATGCTGTCGAGGCCCCTCCCTCAGACCAGGCCCAGCGGTGCACCGGAGGTCGTCGCTGTCAGGAATGTAGCTCTCCAGTTAGCACAAAGAATCGGAGTGTCTGTCAGAGTAGTCCGTTCAGAGGCAGCGAGCTTCCCACATGTCAGCCAGCTTTCGGATAAGGTAGGGAGTGTCGGATTATGTCCGGATTAGGTGCCCCGGCCCGGCGCTCGTCTCTTAAGCGACCACCATCTTGGGCTGCAAACCACGTCCCCATCTCAAGCTCCCCACATCGCGCCTCATTTCTTTTATGTCATTTGCAACTTCTGTGTGGAGGAGGGTTATGTTCTGATGGAGCTTGTTGAAGAGATTCTCCATGAATGCCTTGGTTAATGGGGGTACCTCCCTCATTGGTGAGATCATACATGGCGAGGATTGTGTGCTCTCCTCCCTGTCGGGGTTCCTCATGGAGTCTATTTTGTCTTTTTTGAGGGCGCCTTGGTGAGCATATTTTTTAGGGATGAGTCCTTGGGCGTTTTATGGGCTGCCATTGTTGCGGAGTATCAGGCCTGAAGGGGTCACCACAGAAGTCGCCCTAGGAGCAAAGGACACAGTTTGTTTTGGTGGGGTAGGCCTCCGTAGGGAGATGTTGGCTGCCACAACAGTAGTCCTCCAATAAGGACAGCTCTAGTGATGGAGAAAGACAGCTCAAGTTGTGTAAGCAACGCTCTTGTCTCCGGCACCTACCAGACCAAGTCGGGCTTCTCTGGTCTCAGTGGGGGGCTAAGTTGGGTGGCCATCTTACTGGGGTGTCGATCTCCATAAGGCCTTGACAGCAGTCACGGCAGCTGTGTCCTTCATCGACCAGGCGGCCTCGGCTGTCCCCACTAGGCTGGCATCGTGGCTGGGAGCTCCTCAGGGCTCTGCCATGTTGCGGTGTCACCAGTTGCACGGGCGGTGTAGTCAAGCAGTGGGTGGAAGGGCATCCTCACCCCCGAGGTTGACTTGTCCAGGACGATGTGTTGGGCCTGGAGCTGCGGCCTCCTGTGTGGGTGCAACAGGCCTTGTGTGTCCTTCCACCTCCTGTGCATGACTGGCCCCCATTACCTCTCTTCGTTCCCCTCCAACACCGGTCTATGTCCCTGCTCTCATCCCTGGGTAAAGGTGCTGCCGTTGGTCAGCCAGGAGTCTCCACAGTGAGGGTGTGGTCCCAGCACTGTCCGGGCTGCTCGGTGGACGTTGTGAGAATCGTCAGTGGTGGAGTGTGTTGCTGGTGTACAGAAGGTGCCCCAGTGCCTGGGCAAGGGCAGTTGAGGCACTGGACAGGGAGGGCGGGCATGGAGCAGAGTTGAAGCACCTACCCTGTCGCCATCTTGGCCATGCCTCCTCTGTGCACTTTACTTCTGCTAGACAGTGCTGAAGTGCTTGTGCTCTCCTCCTAAGACATGGTGAAAACTGGATTACACCTGAGTGGCATATTTAATAGTCTATGGTACTACAGGTACCCAGGCTTGTAAAGTAAATGCTGCTAGTTGGCCTGCAGTACTCCTTGTGCCACCCACTAAAGTAATACTTTCAAACATGTCTCAGGCTTGCCAATGCAGCCTGCAGGACAGTTTTCAACGGCCATTTTCACCTCATAAAATATACCTTCTGCCAGGCCTAAAGTTTCCTATTTAGTACATATGTCACCCCCACGGTAGGCCCTATAGCGTCAACTATGGACAAGTGTCAGGTGGAAGAGAAAATCGGGCGTGAAAATAACCACATTAATCACCTTACAATATTATCCTGGAATATGACCGGTGAAAGAACAACTCAAAACAGACTCCGAACTGTTAGAATGGTTAAATACATATTCCATAATTTGTCTACGGGAAACTTGGGCGAGGAACGATGTGGGATTAAAAGGCTTTAGCTCAATCATTAAGACAACGGTGAAGTTTTCAGAGCACGGAAGACTATCGGGTGGACTTGCAACTTACATCTCAACCATGGCGAACTCCAGGATACTGTCACTAATTATATCTTAGTAACCAAGATTGGATTTCATCCAGGACATAAAGCTGGAATCCTCCTTTATAATGTATATATTCAATCTGACCCATTAAGAAAGAAAATCACCCAGGACATACTGTTGGAGCATTTACAGAGCCTATTGCTGGATTTTCCAGATCATGAAATTATCGTAATGGACAATCTAAACAAGGTGAGTCTTCAAGAACCGACTCTAATTGAACTTCCGCAACATTGTAAGATTCCGGATATGTTCGTTTACTCCATTACAATCATCAGTAGCAATAAAAGGTTCTGGGCTAAGCTGTTCAAACAAGGGCTGGTTAACCTCAATGGCCTTCTGTGGCTTGATATTCCTGCAAAGACAACACATGGGGTTGGAAACTCGGTGAAGTTTCGGATTATAAACTTGTCACTCTCGAATTTTGGATTTGTCTATTTCATTTCAAATAATACCCTGTGTTAAAAGTGACCACCATCCCCAGGTACTAAGAATCAACTGGGATATAACATACAAAAATCAACTCAAGCCAATTTTGTTAGGGGATGGGGATTTCTGATTGCGCAGAGTTAGATGGAATACTCCTGCAAGAAGAATAGTATGTAAGTTGGAAAATATCTCTTGGAAACAAGCTGCTGACCTCAACGATTGATTTAAATGGGGATATTCCAAGAACTAAAATGTGGGATAACATTATCACCTCATTACTAGATTACTACAAGCCTGAGAATAATCAGAGTAGATTGGACTATCCCTACAAAACCAAGCAGTGTAAAAAACAGAATAAGCTTACATGGAATACAGAGGAACTGGGAATGTCAAGAAAATAAATATAAAAATTATCAAAATGGACCAAAAAACAAGGCTGTGTAGACTGTAAACTAACAATAAGGAATTAGAAACGCATATATATATATGAACCCACCTCCCCTATTTAAATATTCTTTGGCTCTCCCATTGGCGGGAGTGAAGCCCGTCCCACATTATTGCATATGCTGTAGTCCCTCAAATAAGACTCAATATCCCAGCATGCAGTTTCTTGGTAAGTACCATCGACGGGACGGAATGAATCTCATAATGAGCGCTGTTTGTACCCAGTAGGCGGGGGAGGTTAATGCTGCTGGTGCATCCTGTATTTATGTGTTCATGGGCAACCCCGGGTCCCCAACTTCCAAGCCCCAATTTCAATGTCATTTTGGGCCGTGAATCGTGTATAATGATCACGATTCTCCGTGAAGTCACAGACTGCCAGCTGGCAGCGGCCACTGGCCTGGCATGATCTCAAGGCGGGCCTAGGGTATCCAATGCCTTGGAAGTCAATTGCCACGTTTTGCCAGCAATCCCACGGGCCTCTTGTTGGACGGGTCCTCTTCAACGCAGTGCTGGCAACACGCATGTAACATCTCCAAAATGACCACTCCAATGCTGGGTAATCAAGAGAACACAGCAGGGTACCCTGGGGAGACCATTTATTCACAGCTGGCATTTAGGCATAATGCATTTCGGCGTCACTCGCCTTCTTCAGATGCCGGTAGCTCAGGGTGAACCCACCTCCCCTGTTTAAATATTCTTTGGCTCTCCCATTGGCGGGAGTGAAGCCTGTCCCACATTATTGCATATGCTGTAGTCCCTCAATGAAGACTCAATATCCCAGCATGCAGTTTCTTGGTAAGTACCATCGACGGGATGGAATTAAGCTCATAATGAGCGCTGTTTGTACCCAGTAGGCGGGGGAAGTTAATGCTGCGGGTGCATCCTGTATTCATGTGTTAATGGGCTACCCCGGGTCCCCAGCGTCCAAGCCCCAATTTCAATGTCATTCCGGGCCGTGAATCGTGTATAATGATCACGAATTTCCGTGAAGTCACAGACTGCCAGCTGGCAGCGGCCACTGGCCTGGCATGATCTCGAGGTGGGCCTAGGGTATCCAATCCCTTGGAAGTCAATTGCCACGTTTTGCCAGCAATCCCACAGACCTCTTGTTGGACGGGTCCTCTTCAACGCAGTGCTGGCAACACGCGTGTAACATCTCCAAAAAAACGATCACTCCAATGCTGGGCAATCAAGAGGACACAGCGGGGGACACTGGGGAGACCATTTATTCACAGCTAGTATATATATATATATATATATATATATATATATATATATATATATATATATATATATATATATATATATATAATTATATATATTTATATATCTGCATATATATATTCACTGAAAAAAACGCAGGTTTCAGGGACATTATAGTTAGTTGGACATTACACCATTACAAAACCAGAGAAATTCAGCCGTTATAGTTAGTTGAGCTAACTATAACTCGTGCCCCCGCAATGCACTGCTGATGACATCACATATTATATCACTCATGAAATGGTCAATGACATCACTAATGACATCACTGATGACATCTCAAATGACATCACGGATGACATCATTCAGTAACTGTGAGTGTTTCTTAAAAGTTTAAGAATGTGATATATATATGTATGCCAAGATGTATTGAAGAATGAGTTGATGTAGGAGTGTCTGAATGGATGATTTAGTGGGGGAGTGACTGACTGTATAAGTGAGTGATTACATGTGTCTTAGTGAATGCATGGGTGAGTGACTACTCTGTGTGAATGTGTGTATCAGTCTGTCAGTTGGTATGTAAGTGGCTACATGGGGTGGTGAGTAGCTACATGAATGTCTATATGGGTTAATGATTGGCTGTCTGTGTGTGGGTGCCTGAGTGTCTGTGTAGGTGGGTGGGGGGTGAAACTCCCTGCATGTATGTGTGAGATGGTGATTCAGTGGATGTATGGATTCATAAATGCATCTGCCAGGGGCTCTATGGGTGAGTGAGTGTGTGTATGGCTGTGTTGGAGAGTGAATGGATGTCTCGGTGGTATATGTGTGAGTAACTACATATGTGAAAGGCAGTATATGTGAGTGTTGGAGTATATATGTGACAATATGTGAGAGAGAGAGATTGTGAGAGTGGCTGTATGGATGAGTGTCAATGATTGTATAAGAGAGTAAGTAATTGTAAGTATCTGTATAAAAACGTGAGGTGGTGTATGTATAACCGCATTGGTGAGTAAATGTCAATGTGATTGAGCCTTTGGGTGACTGACTAGGTATGTGAGTAACTCTATGGATGAGCGGGCGTCTGTGAGTATCTGTATAGGTGTACGAGTGTATATATCAGAGGCTGTATTGATGAGTGACTGCATGTATGAGTGACTGTATCAGTGAGTGGGTATGTACTAATTGGTATTGGTGTGTCAATGGTTTTGAGAATGATAGTCTGTATTACAGTGTATGAAAGGGTATATTAGGGTGTGAGGAGGTGCATCAGATATTAACGGGATGATATCATCGGTGATGTCATCGGTGATGTCATTTGAGATGTCATCAGTGATGTCACTGACCATGTCATGAGTGATGTAATATGTGACATCATCAGCAGTGCATTGCGGGGGCGCAAGGTATAGTTAGCTCAACTGACTATAACGGCCAAATTTCTCAGATTTTGTATTATGAAATGTCCAACTAACTATAACGTCCTTGAAACCTGTGATTTTTTCAGTGAATTTCTAAGGTTTTTTAAATGCTCATTTCTAACTATAATGTCCGTGAAGCCTATGTTTTTTTTGGGTCATTTCATAGCTTTTTCAAATACTAATATCTAACTATCACGTTTATGAAAACTATGTTTTTTTCAGTGAATTTCAAAGGTTTTTTAAATGCTAATTTCTAACTATAATGTGCCTGATACCTATGTTTTTTTTCAGTGAATTTCTAAGGTTTTTTTAAGTGCTAATTACTAACTATAATGTCCCTGAAACCTATGGTTATTTCAGTGAATTTCTAAGATTTTTAAAATACTAATTTCTAACTATAATGTAGTAGTAGCGTTTGCAGAGTGGTGCAGAAAGGGGACTGGGCCTCCAAACAGTGCTCAGAATTTCCGCTGCGTAGGACTTACGGGGGTACGAGGAGAGCTTCTTGGCCACCAAAGTCCCTCAGGAGTAAAGTGAACTTCATCCCCCAACCTGTAGGGTGCCAGGAGGCGAGTTTGCAGAGTGGTGGAGAAAGGGGGCGTGGCCTCCAAAGACCTCTTAGTAATCCCACTGTGTGGGACTTACTGGAGCTAATAGGAGGAGTATTCAGCCCCCAAGGACAACCTTGGGGGCCAACTACCCCTCCTATTACCGCCAGTAAGTACCACACAGCAGGATTGCTAAGTTCTCATAGCCCCCTTACTCCACTAAGCCCAAGACAGTAGAATTGTTGAGAGGTGGATACAGACCATGCTCCCTTTCTGCACCACTCTGCAAACGCAGCTCCTGGTGCACTCTTGGTTGGGAGATAAGGTTCCATTGCCTCCTGAGGGTCCCTGGGAGCCAACTAGCCCTCCTGTTATCTCTAGTAAGCCCCACAGAGCTGTATTGCTGAGAGTAGTCCAAGGCCACACACCCTTTTTACACCACTCTGCAAACGCGCCTCCTGGTGCACTGCTGCTTGGGGGATGAAGTCCACTTTAATCCTGAGGTCCTGAGTTCCTCAGGACACAAGAGGACTTCATCACCACACCAGCAGTGCGCTAAGAGGTGCGTTTGCAGATTGGTGTAAAAATGGGCAGGGCCTCGGACCACCTCTCAGCAATCCCACTGTGTGGGGCTTACTCTAGGTACCTGGTGGGCTAGTTGGCCCCTAAGAAGCCTTAAGATTCCAGGCGACTCAATCTCCCAACCCTGAACATGCCAGGAGGCGTGTTTGCAGAGTGGTGCAGGGAAGGGGTGGGGCCTCCATTCCCTTCATTTTTCTAAACTGGAAGGGGGCCCCGCGGCCCGCCTCCCGAGGATGATTTTGGCCCCTGGGACCACATCCCCCGGGGCATGGCCACATATTTTTTAATTTTAATAATAAAAATGTTAATATTTTAAATGGAGGGGGGCCGGACGGCCCCCCTCCTAAGGCCTTTATCGGACCCGGGGACCTCATCTCCCGGGGAATTGTCTTTTTTGTTTTTTTTAAATGAAATATTGAAATATTTGGGATGGGGGCTGCATGTCCCCCCTTCCCTGGGTCACTTTTGGCCCCGGGGACCCCATCCCCCGGGTCTGTCCCTCACGTTGGGGATGTGGGGGGAGCCCCAATGCCCCCACAGTCACTGCCGGCTCCCCACCTTCTGCGGGAGCCGGCATTGCTTTTCGGCAAAAGGAGATGCAAACATGCAGCTCCCTTTGCCCAAAAGCAATTCTGCTTTGCTTCGTGGAAGCGAGAGCAGGTTTCCTGCTCTCGCTTCCACGAAGAAAAGCAGAAGTTTGCTAGCTGCAAGCTGCAATGTCCCGTGGGTGGGCACCCCGGGACATTGCTGGAGCAGGCCAAGGGGGGTGGTGGTCCCCAAAGCCATAGAGGGCTCGATGAGGGGGGCCCCTCCCTTCGTTTGCAAATCCCCAGGGAGGTTCCTGGGGCCGGGGGTCCACAACGGACCCCAGCTTCTTTTAATTAGTTCCTGGGGGGGCGGTGGTCCCCAGGGCATGTGGAGGGGCTCAAGGCCCCCACTCTCCTTTATTGTAAGCAGAGCCTCGGGGAGGTGGCGGTCCCCATGGCTGCGGGGGGGGGCTGCATAAGCACCGGGGAGCCCCGGGGAGGTGGCGGTCCCCTGGGATGCGCGGGGGGTCGTGACCCTCCCGCATTTCAATAAGTATCGCCCCGGGGAGGTGTATTGAACATATTCGGTAGATATTTTATTACTTAATTTGGAAAATGTATGGCATAACTGTTCAAATTAAAAAAAACATCATCTAAAATACCTTTATTGAAGGTAGGCTTAATGCTAAAAAGTTGACCCACTACTTCTGACAGAAGATCAAAACCTCTCAGCTAGTTCCACTCATGGAGCTGTAGACCGGACATTTCTATGCAGAAGTCTGCCTTGCTGCTTGAACAGTATATCCTTCCAAAGAGGAAGTTTAAGAGAGAACATGATGACGGTCTGCAGTTTAGAATACCAAAATCTCTTGGCCCAATTCAGAGTCATGAGAATCTGCTGTGCTTCATCACACCAAACTTTCTTGAGGACTAGCTGGATCAAAGAAGAGCTGGAAATACAAATAGAAGCCCAGAATCCCATTGAAGGCAGAGAGTCTCAGAGACCTACACATAGGAAACTGTAAAGCATTAAAGGCCTGATACCAAGTGCTTTCTGAGATACTAAACAGATCTACTGAGGGCACGTCCCACCAGGTCACGATATCCTCTGCCACTTCTGACACCACTTGTAATCAAAAAGATGAAACCTGTTGAGTTCACCTGCCTTGTCAGCCACCACCAGTCTCAGAGCCTCCAGGAAGAGGGCTTGGGACAGTGCTTGTTGCAGTATTACATTTCAGAGGTTTTTTTCTGCCCCAAAAGACTGATATGGCTGTGCTGCTCTAGGTAAGCCCAGAAACACCATACCTCATTCATGCTAACAGACCCGACTCATGCAGGAGAATCACGATTTCTAAAGCAAAAAATGGCTTTAATTTAGATTTCTCCCATCTGATATTGTTCCCTCTTCAATACATGTCTATAGTGAAAACAAATCCCATGTTTATTATTTTGTAATCTCTCTCTTTGCAAATGTTGGCAATAATGCAACCTGTAATGTCACCCAGGTGACAAATCCAACCTAGACTGGACACATCTGTCACCACCGAGACCTTCATACACAGAGGAGAGAACAGCCTGCCACACATCAGGCTGGCATATGATATGCAGCGCTTAAAGTCATTGACTGCCTATTTGGAGATGTAAATTATTTTTGTGAGGCATCCCCCAATGCCAAGCTCCCTTCATATGAAGACCCAGTGAATGGGTGCATTGGCAATTAAAATGATGCACCTCAAGGATGAGAGACACTATAAGACAAAACAGTCTCAGAGTTGTCAAAGCTGAGACAGTAGCTCTTACTTGAAACATCAGGGTTTACAGCCTGAGTGTCTGGACTCACTATTGATTTGGAACAGCCGACTATGTCTAGATTGGCAATAATGTAGGGAAATAGGAGAGGGTAAAAGATGGGACCTTGGCTCATTGATGTGAATCCTTGAGTAGGCAATAATGTAATTGTCCGAAGATGGTGCAGACTAAGCGGAGGTGAACATGCCTTCAACCACCAGTAATCATGGTATAAGAATACATGGGTCACCAACCTGCAAAGATGGGCCAAAACCTACATGATCTTCGTAATAAACTGAGAGACCAATGTCAGGCCAAAGGGCAGAATCATGAACTGTAGAGACCCAAACCCTCTACAAAGCAGCAATACCCCCATTGGGAGTGTACAACTTTCACATGAAGGTACATTTCCAGGGGCACCATCAAGTCCTCTGAGCCCAAGACCATCAGAACTTTGGTAAGTGTCATATTCACCTTCTTGAGCAATGAGTTAACTCTTCTGTGGTCTTAAATCAGTTTCAGCCTCCCTGTCCTTCTCAAGGACCAAAAAGTATTTGGAATGGCAACTAAGGCCCTGTCATTCTCGGGGACAAGTTTGATTGCCCTTTCTGCAAGTAAAGTCATCACTTACTTGGAATGATAAAAGATGGGGGGCTGTGAGGTGGGTGTTCAGAAACTGAAGGGCATAACAGAGCAATATGCAGGACCTAGTGGGCCAACTGGAGGCTGCAAGGGATCTGTGGGACCTCAAAGTGTACCAGAGTTATCTAGAACCATGTTATATAGTTGCAGCATGGCCTCTCCAAAGCCTGCAATGTGCGGTGGAGTCGATGATGGTCTGGGGAACTCTGCCCCACTGACTCCAGAATCAGATCTGAGTTTAACGTGGCAGACAGGAGCAGGCCTGTATAGCACTAACTAGTAGACCATTTCCTGGAACGTTGAGGAGGCTACAGGCCTCTTGTTTTTTTACTTTGACTAATCTCTCAGCTTCATTTTGGAATTTCCTAAAGAAGGTGAACAGTGCCAGAGATGAATTCCCGGGATGTGCTGACACTATGGTTCTTGGATCTTTAAATTCTGAGAAAGATATTGATCAACATTCCGCCTCTGGCAGATTTATCTCTGTACCTACTCAGAAAAAAGAAGGGGCAAAGATTACACTAATCGAACACAAAACAAGAATTAAGCATCAAGTACCAAACAATAGCAACAAGGATCAGCCGATAAGATCGATACTACAGGAACTTGCCTCTGATCATGCCTCAGGTGAGAATCAAAAACTGTCCGCAAATAAAGCAACTACTGAGGAAGATTCGGACTCCGATATATACGAAACTGGATTGTCTACATCAAGCGAACCTAGTGCTATTACAGATTCAAGCGATTTGAACTCTGGACAAATTGACGATAATTTAAACTCCCCTGATTCTCGAAAATCTGGCAAAAACACTTTAGGTACAACTCCCAGGAAAAGATTAGAGAAAAAAAGATCTAAACATCAAAGACATAACAAAGCAATTCACGATGAAATTAATGATCCCGGTATTGGAACTGACACGGTTAAAAGAAAAATAGGCTCTACACTGGAAAATCCCCTCTTACAGAGTATGGATGAAATGAAACAACAATGTTCAGACTTGGAAGAGATAAAAGGGGGGAACTTCAATCTGAAAAACTCTGGTTTAACAGTGGAACCATCGCTTGGTGAAATCCTGAGTTCAATTAATTATCTCCACAAAGATCTTAAGGAAGACAACCAAAGAAATCATGATGCCATCGAAAAACTGCAAGGTGCAATTAAGAAAATTGGTAATACATGCACTGAGATCTCAGACAGATTGGTCTCTGTAGAAACAGGTACAGAAAACTTGGAAACCGATGTTATCGATCTCCGCAAAAAAGAAATAGAACATGACGGGATCATAAAAGACCTTATGCTTAAAATCGAGGATCATGAAAACAGATCGAGAAGAAACAATCTGCGGTTTCTTGGAATTCCCGAAGGATCCGAAGGAAACGATGCAAGAGGTTTCATGAACACGCTTCTTAAATCCACCTTCCCGGAACTTGAAGGTTGGGATTTGGACAAGGAAATACAGAGAGCTCATCGATTCCCTTTGATGTTATCTAAACATTCTCAGAAACCTCACCAATACCCTAGAGCAATACTAATTAACTTTGGGAACTTCCTCCTTCGTGAATCCATTTATAAATTAGCCAGACCAACATCTCAAAGAGAATATAAAGGATTTAAATTCTTTGTTCGACCAGATTTCGCACACTCCACCATAGAGAGACGGTGGAAGATGCGACAGTTATTTACACCCTTTGAAAAAATGGGTGCAACTGTTTACCTTCAAAATCCAGCGAGACTAAAAATAAGCTATAAAGGCACTACGAGAAGCTTTATAAGTGATATCCAAGCACAAGAATATTTAAAGGAAATATCTGAACCCGAACCAAGACATTTTGATAACCCATCCAAAGGAAAAAAAATTGTAGACAGAAAATGATATTTGTGTAAAAAAGTACCTTAATTCTGATTGTTTGAAATATTGGAGTGAAAAGGTCCAAGGGGTCCGCTATCGTAACAATCTATGAATCCAGATTATAATAGAACAAACTTAGTTAGTCTATAGAGATGATCTATTAAATTTGTCATCACTCGCTTTTCCATGGGACACAGGAGTGGGCCACTTGGGGGCTGAATCGAGTGAATCACTCAGACACCCATACTTGGGTACCTCAGCACCTAGGATGCCTCACTTGTTGGCTGGGAGGGAGGGGGGTGGTGGGTTGGGGAGAAGGAGGAGGAGAGAGGGGGGAACAAGGATTCACTAAAAGGGAAGGAGAGCAGGATTCAATACTATCACAAACTATATAGTTATTATTTAGAGATTATTAAAAAAGAAAAATTCAGTAAATCTGAACGTGTCGGGAGAATAAACAACTATAATGGCTAGACTCAACATATTATCAATGAATGTCTGCGGTCTTAACGATCTAAAGAAAAGACAGAAAGTTTCAGAAGGTCTTAAAGCTACTGGGGCTGCTATTGTTTGTCTTCAAGAGACACATATCGAGGGGGCTCAACATCATTTACTAAAAACACTCTGATATCGAATCATTGCCGCCACAACCCAGGGGACACGCACTAAAGGGGTCACTATCTTAGCGAAGGGCGGGGGAGTGCAATTCCCTCGAACTGTTGCAGATACACTTGGACGATTCGTAATAGCCGAATGCCATATTAATAATGGGTAAGAAAAACTAACTATATGCACAATATATGGTAGTAATAGTGACGATCCAGAGGTATTGATCCAGATCTCTAAAGAGTTAACACATTGGCCTCTACCCATGATTATTTGTGGAGATCTAAATATCCATTTACCTAACGGATGGCTTTCGGATCAAAGATTTATATATCTGGGTAGGAAACGTAAAGTTTTTAATGCTTTAAAAGAAATGTGCCTGCTTCATGGTTTAATTGATGGGTGGTCAACTAAATATCCTACAGATCCTGGATATACTTTTTTCTCATTCCCTCATTTAAAACAAGTACGTCTTGATTATATGCTTATGTCCAATTCTCTGAGATCAAATTATCATATCGACAGATTAGCTAGAGATCTGTCGGACTATAATCCTCTAATGCTCAGCCTCATGATTTCTCCAACGAGATCCAAAATTAATATATGGACATTTGAAAGAGCATTACTCTATAATGATGCATACTGTCAACAAATGTGTACATGGATCCCGGTTTTCCTTGAAGAAAATGTTGGATCTACTTCAATCGATGTAGTATGGGATACCTTGAAGGCTTGTGTCAGGGGTGAAACTTTGAAATTCTCCTTAAAAAATAATAAAAGGGAAAAACAAAACATGGCTTTATTAGAGCAAGATCTACGAAGAGCTGAAGAGGATGTAACTAAAGCAATACAGGAAGGCAGGACGATAGATAATGAGATGGGTAAAGTGACAATAGCTAAAAATTATATCTCCGAAATATTTGTTGGAAAAGCTATTGCTCGGGCTAACGCCAATATGAAAAAAATATACGAGTTTAACAAAACAGTGGGGCATCAGCTAGCTGTTAGAACTCGAGAAGAAACTTCATCCGCTTTAATCAAAGAAATTAGAGATCCAGATATGGGCCTAAGATCTGAACCCGCGGAAATAAGAATGGCTTTTCTGAAGTTCTATAGGGAATTATACCATGAAGATGATAACGATAGCGGGGACCCCAAAACTTATTTAGATCTGTCAATCACTGAATACTTGCAATCAGATGACCAGGAATTCCTAGATAGCCCAATTTCCTGGGAAGAAATATTAATGGCAATTACTGGCCTATCTAAGGGAAAAGCTTCGGGCACGGACGGAATCCCTACTGAATTTTATGCTAAATTTGCCCCTCAACTAAAAAACATTCTAACACTACTTTTTCAACATATTTTTCAGGGAGGGAACCCACCGAAATCTTGGTCAAATGCTAAAATTATTGTCTTCCCGAAGAAAAATAAAGACGCTAAAGAAATGGGCTCTTATCGTCCGATTACTTTGATTAATGGGGATTCAAAAATTTACTCTAAAATCTTAGCAGCCCGATTGGCACCCATTATTCATAAAATTATCTTGGAAGAACAACACAGCTTTATTCCTGGGAGATCCACAACCGATCATATACAAAGAGTCATTTCCTTTTTTGACTACACAGGAGTGACAGGTGACCCTATGTCGCTTATACTGTTGGATGCAGAAAAAGCATTTGACAGGGTATCCTGGAAATTTTTATGGGCAGCAATGGCAAATTGCGGGATTGGAGCAAAATATATACAGGCAATTAAACAACTCTATATAAACCCCACTGCCCGAGTCTTGATAAATGGCATATTGTCTGACAGCTTTACCATTCATAGGGGTACAAGACAGGGATGCCCTTGTTCACCCCTCTTGTTTGCCATCTATATTGATGTATTTATACAAAGATTAAAATTTAAAACTTCAATACCTCCCATTAAAATACGCGATCTAGAAATAAAATGCTTGGGCTATGCAGATGACATAGCTATTGTTACAAGTGATCCTATCGAAGCGATGAAACATATAGAGCTAGAGGCAATGGATTTCGGCCAAATCTCTGGATATAAATTGAATTCCAGCAAAACCCAGATAGTAGTAAATAATAAAATCATTATGAATGATATGAGGATTGTTGATAAAGCAACATATCTCGGGGTAAGCATTAGTGCTAAAATCGAAAACATTGTGGAAGATAACATTCAACCCCTAATAATTCAAACTAAAAAAGAATTATCTCGGCTACACAATCTACATTTAACTATTGGTGGAAGATGTAATGTGGTTAAAATGTTATTTTTTCCTAAATTCTTATATGTTTTTAGAGCCATCTGTCTTGAATTTTCCCCACTAATTTTTAAAAACATCGATTCTATGTTTTCACATTTTATTTGGGGATATAATAAATCACGTAGAGCACTTAGATGGATCACTTTACCTAGAGAACGTGGGGGATGGTCACTACCAAACTTTAAACTATATTATTGGGCCACTGTACTAAAATACAGCAATAGTCTCTTAATGGAGAACCCAATGGGTCACATTACACCCACCCCGCAAGAACTAATCTTGGGTGAAGACAGTATTGGTTGTCTGTGGCGCCATATGAATGATGACTACTTCAAAAAAGTAAAATTTAAAACTATTTCCAGCATTTTCAAAGTATGGCGTAATATAAAAAAACTAATCGGTCTAGGTCAATATTCATATTATACCCCGTACTTCAGAACGTGGATCTTCCAGAAATATTTCATGACATATATATACAAAGATGGGCTGAACTAGGTGTTAAACGACTAGATTGTTTTTTTTCTGATAGGGGAATAAAATCATTCAATGAATTAAAAATTGAGTTCCATCTGACAAATCAGGATTTTTTTAAATTTCTCCAGGTGAGAGAATTTTTAAGTAGGAAAACAGGTGGCCCTATCAAATTTCATCAGTGTGATATTATAGAAAAATTGAGACTAGTTAAGACCCCTAGAATTGGAGAGTTATATGCAGGATTAAATGCTCTATTACCCGATGATATGAACAAACATCTGACGACATGGCAGACCAGACTGAGGGTTATATCTCAAATCCCTTGCGAGGCCTATGATATGTCATTAACTCATTTAATGTCTATGAAACTTCAGGCACAATTTTTCAAAACATTTTTCTCACTTTATTACACTCCTGAAAGACTCGCAAAATGGGGGATGGGGAATGGAACGTTTTGTCCAAGATGTGCTCTTCTGGCAGCCGATATAAAACATATGTTTGCTTCATGCCCTGTTTTAACTAAAGTTCTATCTGAAATTTCCGACTTTCTATCAAGGATTCTACATTGTAAGATTAACATTGCAAATACAGAAGTATTGTTGGGGGTTTCCAACAACGGCCGTTCAAGCGAGCAACAGGGGCTGATATTTGTGGGTATGGCCATCTTCAGGATGTGTGTCGCCTCAGCCTGGATAGATCCAATACCCCCATCATTCTTTGAATGGAGAGCTCGGCTATTGGCGACTTGCAGTTTAGAGGTTGCCATTTATAAGAACAAAGGGAGGGACAAGAGGAAGAGGGGTATGAAGATCTGGGCACCATTGATTGCCTGGACGCAAGAAAACTGATTGCGGAAAATGGATATTGATATGTCGTATATCGCAAAATTCTGTTTGCCTTTCATGTCTTGTTTTTTTCCTTTTCTTTTATGTACAAATCAGCTCTCTGTTGGTTAAATATATGAGTTACTTGTTCCCCGAGTGAGGGTCCGGGGGGGGATACTGTGTTGTTTTGAAAAAAAAAAAAAAAAATTTAAACAAAAAAAAGAAGGTGAACAGGACTGGGAACAGCCTGACAACTTGGAGCAGGACCCACCTGCTTTTCTGTGTTTGGCGACATACAGCTTAGCTTCTCATTTATCTGTGCTCACCCCCAAGAAAACCTCAGTGACAGAACCAAAAAAATAGCAGTCTGAGCTAGCACGGATAGAACATAAATAAGGCATTTGTATCTATAACAGTGGGTTAAGTATAGAGTTGCATTGGATTCCAGAAGCCCAACCTTCTAGCATGTTGGAGCTTTTTTAGAGTTTCTGGATCCAATCTGTTGCCTGTGGAGATTGACAAGGTAAAGCATTTTCAGTTATAAGCATTTATCATCAAGCTGTGTGACTGGTGCATATTCAAAATGGAGCATCACACTTAATTTATGGGCTCAAAAACTTTACATGGTTTTGACAGCTATGAGAACCCTCCATCATTTCCAAACCACAGAAATAGAGTTTACTGCACCTTGCAGAACTCAACATGACTTTCATAGCGGTGGGCCCATCTATTTTTGTTAGCATGTACAGTACAAATCAATAAGCACACTCCATTCCTTAGCAGACCCCAAACTGGGTGTTCATATGTTTGGGTCGCTCCATCTACCAGGAAAATCCTTCAGAATCAAAACCATCTTTGGGCAAGTCTCTTCCCTCTTTGGCCTCAAACAGCGTTATCAAATCATTGGTTCTTACTATATGTTTCATCATATATGAAGTTTAACTGTAACCCAAAAAGGATGATGGGGTACGGAACACAAATTCTAATTTCTAATTTCTAATTTAAAACATTTATAGAGCGCAGCGTGCACCGAACGGTTTCTTGGCGCTGATAAAGGGTAATGGCTACAGAGACAAAGCGAGAACCGATGGTAGACCCGGGAAGGGAAGATTACGCATGGAAAGCCTGTTTAAAAAGAAACGTTTTTAGATCCTTACGGAAGGATACATAATGGGTAGCCGCACGGAGGTGGTCTGGGAGGGAGTTCCAAAGAGTGGGGGCCAGGGTGGAGAAGTTGGACCCACCCCACTTTTTGCATCTGAAGCGTGGGATTTGAAGGAGGGACTTGGTGGAGGAACGAAGTTCTCTGGGGGGAACATATTCTTTTAATAATGAGGAAATGAAGGCGGGGGCGGTGCCTTGACGGGCCTGGAAGACCATGCAGGCGGTTTTAAACAGAGAACGTTCCTTAACAGGGAGCCAGTGGAGCTCCCTGAGGAGGGGTGTGGAGTGATGATAGCGAGGGAGACCAAAGACCAGCCGGGCGGCTTGGTTTTGAACCAACTGTAGCCTCCTAAGATTGTATGCTGGTATGCCGTTGTAAAGAGCGTTGGCATAATCCAGCCGTGATATCACTAAAGCGGCCATGATCATTTTGAGTGCCTGAGGGGAAAAGAAACGGGCGACAGTGCGAATAGTACGGAGGGTGAGGAAGCAGGAAGAAACTACAGAACTAATTTGAGAGTGAAGGGTGAGCTGATTATTCATTTTGACCCCTAGTGTTTTGACCGTGGTAGAAGGGGTGGGGGCGGGACCAAGGGTTGAGGGCCAGAAGAGAGAGTTCCAGGGACTGGAAGAGCCTCCGGTAAGAACCAACTCGGTTTTATCCGGGTTCAATTTGAGATGGTTGTGGTTCATCCAGTCCCTGATAAATGACATAGTGTGCTGGAAGCTGGAGACAGAGAGGGGAGAAGAGGATAGGTCAAAGATGAGCTGGAGGTCATCCGCGTAATTATACACGGTGACCTCCAGCTGCTGAAGAGCAAAGATGAGGGGGAAGATGTAAAGATTAAATAGTAGGGGAGACAGAGAAGAACCCTGGGGGACACCACACGTGACGGGGAGTGGGGTGGTTGTGAAGTCTCCTAGTCGGACCGCCTGGGTGCGGTCCCTCAGGAAGGAGGAAAGCCACACCAGGGCTGATCCCTCAATTCCAGTCGCCTTGACACGGGACAATAAGATGGTATGGTCTACCGTGTCAAATGCGGCGGAGAGATCGAGGAGTACCAGCACCTGGTGTTTGTTGTTATCCATACCCTTCCTGAGGTTGTCTAGGACTGATACCACGACTGATTCAGTCGAGTGCCTAGGTCGAAAGCCAGCTTGGCGGGAAGCCAGTCCCCCATTGGCCTCTACGTGGGTGCTGAATACCGCGGTGACATAGCGCTCCAGCACCTTGCCCAGATAGGGCAGCAGGGAAATGGGGCGGTAATTTGCTGAGATGGATGGGTCAGCGCCAGGCTTCTTTAGAATGGGCACTATGGTGGCTGATTTGAGCGTAGGGGTCACTACTCCCTGCGCTAAGGAGCTGTTAAGGAAGGTGATGGGAGGTTCAGGACAAGAGGAATAGATTTGTTGGAGGACTCGCGCCGGACAGATGTCAGCCGGAGAGCCTGATTTTACTTTGGGAAGTATCTCCAGGAATACCTCTTCAGTGAGGGGAGGGATGGAAGTAAGACGGTTTTGAATAGTGGGAGGAGAAGGGTCAACAAAAGCAGGGGAGGGAGGGGGGATGTTGGCCTTAATGGTAACAATCTTATCAAGAAAGTAGGTGTTTAGTTGGTTACATAGAGGCTGGGATGGGGGGATTTGAGGTGAAGCCCTGTCGGAGTAGGCTAGGTCCTGCACTATGCCGAAGATCTCCCTAGATTTATTTTCAGCAGACAAAATTCTTGTAGAAAAATAAGAAGTTTTGGCAGCAAGGATTGCGGTCTTGTAGTGGGCGAGTGATGTCAGATAAAGGGTTTTAAGTGAGGGACAGTAATTTTTCCTCCAGTGCCTTTCTGCCTGACGAGCGGACAGTTTTAATTCTTTTAGGTGGTCATTGAACCACCTGTTAGACTCCTTGGGTCGCCGGGCGGAGATGCGACGCAGGGGAGCCACTGAGTCACAACCCATAGTCATCCAGGTGTTGATGATGTTGGCTTGAGAGTCGGACGGAAGACCAGAGAGGGATGGGATAGTATTCCGAAGGTGGGACGTCAGGGTAGGAAAGTCAACTCTGTTCCAATTTCGCGCCCAGGTATTTTTGGCGTGGGGAACTTTGGGCACCGAGTTGGGAGAGATAGAGAAGGAGATAAGGGCATGATCGGACCAAGGACAGGGGGAAACCGTCACCGGGGAGACTGGAAGGTTAAGGGACCAGACCTGGTCAAGTATGTGACCGTGAGAGTGAGTGGAGACAGAGACGTGCGACATAAAATTTAGAGATGTGAGGGACTCAGTAAATTCTTTCGAGGCTGTGCACTCAGAAGGGTCCGAGGGCCAGTAATTGAAATCCCCTAGTACCAAGACCGATGCATAGTTGACCACCATGTTGGCTAGTAGGTCTTGAAAAGCCGGCAAAAATAGGGGCGAAGGCTTGGGAGGACGGTACATTAGGAGACAGGTGATGTGGGGGGAAAAGGCGAGGGAGCGAGCTGTAAGGAATTCAGTGGAAGGAATGGGGGGAGAGGGAATGGTTTGAAACTTTAGTTCCGATCGAGCGATTATCGCCACTCCACCACCAGCCCTGCCTGCCGAACGGTCAGCCCGTAAGGCCACATAGGAGGGGGGGAGGGTAGCCAAGAGAACGGGGAGGGAGGAGTCGCAAAACCAGGTTTCGGTCAAGAGCAATAAGTCAGGCTTCTCAGAGTCGAGCAAGACAAAGAGCTCATGATGGTGCTTGACCGCTGACCTGGTGTTAAGTAAAAGAATGGATAGTGACGGAGTCGGAGGGAGAGGGTCGGGTGGGCGAGGGCATTGTGGGGGAGAGGCGGGCAAAGAAAACGGTGGAGTAGGAGTGGAAGAAGGTACAAGACCTAATGAGGTAATGTGCCTACAGACACAATCCGAGAGTGGCCAATGGCCTTGGAGGGTGGTAAGCTCCTCAGAGGAGTAAGAGATGAATTTGGCATGGAGTCGTGCCCCTAGCCCCGTCCGGCCGCGGACGGGCGCAGACGGGCTTGCCCTAGGCGCGCCTTCGGCGCGCAAACGGCGCGCCCGCTGCGCACGTCCGCTGCGCGTTCTGTAGTTGCACATTTAATATAGGAGGTCTCAAGGGCGGGAAGGGGGCGTGGCCTAGCGGTGGGCGTGGCCAGCGGCGAAGGAGGCCGGTGTAAGGGGTCACATGAGCGCTAGATCAAATGGAGTAAAAATTAAAAATATATATAATTGAAGATAGCAACTTCAATTATACAAACAAGATAAAAGCAGAAACAATGCAATATAGATAAAACACTGGCAAAGCCAACTGGGATGGACATGGCAAGTTGTGTTGTTTTTGATTTTTTTTCCCAAAATGGGGAAACGGTTTTAAAAGTGTAAGGTAATAAAAATGCTGCTTTTAAAATGGTGGAAATATGTTTGCAAATAAATTAAAAAAATACTTGACACAAAAATAAATTAAAACAGCATCGACAATGCCAATAAATGTGGTTTTAATGTTTTAACGAATGCAAACACAGGCATTCACACATGCGCAGACTTTTTGCGTACTTCTCTAAACAAAGTGCATCTTTTTGTGCTTTCTGTGTCCGTGCCCTCTTTATTAAAATAATTCCGCAGTTTATTGTGCTGCAGGCTGTACATAAACTTGGCACAAATGGCCTGTGTGCATTTGTGATTGCCTATGTTTGCATATGGCAGCACATTAAAACCAGGTCTATTGGCTTTCCCTTTGCTATTGGGGAATTTATTCTTTGATTTCTTATATATTACAGCCTCAGACTGAACTGTTTCTTGTTGTAGACAGGTGCTGCTGCTGACAAATAACCAAAGTGCTCTGTATTAACAGATACCACTATCCTCTCTGCACTCAAATACACAGTTCCCAGCGTTGCCTTTGCCAGTGTTTACCACAAGCAATCTGGGACTGAAAGATTAGCAGCAGATATATTAAGGTAGGTTTGTATGCACATCTAGGTTATCAACAGCCGATGATTGAATGCATTGGGCACAACACTGCAGGCACACATGCCTTACAGAGATCCCAGTGGCTGCCCTATACAAACACATGGGTTGCAAGTGACAGTGGCATTTTTTGATTTCTGTGCCGACAGCTGACACCAGCGATTATATATGGGTCCTCCACCTGGGGCACTAAGCTGCATGTTGACCTGATAAAAATCCAATCAGGTGCTATCCGATTAGGGTTTGGTTTATCAAAGAGCATTCCTGTCTTTCAACTCGAACTGGAATTTGGAATTGTCAACTTAGCAACTCTAGATGACACAAGTTCCTAAAGTATTCCTTTCAACTGAGGAGTGTGCCCTCAGAGACCCATAAATCTCTTATCTGGAAAGAGCAGCAAGACAACCTGAAATCCACAAGGGCAATGGCATTTTAAACCTGAACATTATCTTAAGAGAACTGCCAGAATCACTGGGAAAACAAGAAAGCATACTTTCACCCCAAAGCTCAGTCAAAGCAGTCAGCAAGAGTTTATTTATATAAAACAGATTTAGGCTTTTAGAAAATTGTCCACAGCACAGTTACTTTTACCCTCATACTCTGTGCAGTTTCCTCAACCAATCTTTTTTATTTTTTGCGAACTAAATATATTCGCCTTATGTTTCTATTGTTACTGCTAAAGGCAGTCGGATTCTGGAAGACCCGTTCCTTTCGTACTCGTTGCAGAGGGCGTGGATATTACACAGAATCAATATTACGTATCATTTGCATATGTCGACTACTCACCGCACGAAGAAAGTTTTTACGCCCATGCGTTCACCTTCTTGGAGTATGGACAGTCAAGGCAGCAATGGCAGCATGTATGCAGGGTACAGACTATTAAAATATTTGGAACTTGCAACTTTTGAACGTCAGAAAGCTGAATTGGTCAGTCGTGCCCTTTTGTGTTCACCTCACTGAAGAATTTGGGGCAGGTCTTCTAGTATGGGATTTGCATAAAGATCAGGAGATGAATATTCTTTAGGATCCCTCAAAGTCTTCAGAGTTCTCAAGAACACAGAATCTGTCACACGTTAATATCTGATTGTGAACAGCTAGAGCCCTCCTGCTTGTCTCTGGGGCTGGGGCTTTGCCCAATTCACTGAAACGTATACACTAATCATTTTCCTTATGCATAGGGCCCTTTATTTTTAATTTTCTTCCAGGTAAGGACATATAGTACTCTGATGGTCATAGTAACCCCTTACATCGATTATAGTACCTTTAATAAGGGCTATATCGAAGCTATCGAATTGTAAGCATAAATGACAATGCTTGAGCATAGGGCACTTTATTTTTAATCTTTTCCAGGAGAGAAGTTGTCGATTTCTGACGATCTTAGTCATCTTGAAGATCGTATTAGCTTTGCTAATATGGTTAGCTAATGTCTTTGCTTTCTTTTGTTTAAAAGTGGTCGGGTAACACTTGAGCACCTTAGGCATAGTTTTTAATATATATAATCATGTAATATGATGTATTGTTATCAAAATGAATTTATCATATTATGTAATTCGAACTTTACTCTTTGATAGATTAGTTGAATCTCATTTTTCGTTATTTAAGACAGGTAGTGGGATTTTATTATTATAATGATTTTAGTGACCGAACAATATTTATTTAATATTATAAGCCTTAAAGGACTATCGAGCAGGGTGCATTGTATTTAATAAGTAGGACATGTGGGTTTAGGTTTTACATGTCCTTGGTTGTGAAAAACTCCTAAATTCATGTTTCACTACTGTGAGGCCTACCTCTCCCATAGGATCGATCAATCAATCAATCAATCAGTATTTTATATAGCATTCCTACTCACCCGTGAGGGTCTCAAGGCACTGATGGGGCGTGGGGTGATGCTGATCCGTCTGGGCAAGTAGGTTCAGTCGAAGAGCGAGGTCTCGAGGTCCTTCCTGAATTGTGTCATCAACGAGGATTGCCTGAGTTGTAGGGGCAGGGTGTTCCAGGTCTTGGCGGCAAGGCAGGAGCAGGATCTTCCTCTGGTTCTGGACTTGTGGATCCCTGGTAAGGAGGCCATGGCAAGTTGAATGGAACGAAGTTGTCTGGCGGGTACATGGAATGCGAGGCTGTGGCTCAGATATGCTTGACCTAAGTCGTGGAGGGTTTTGTAGGCATGTGTGAGGAGCTTGAAGGCGATTCTTTTGCAGATTGGGAGCCAGTGCAGTTTTCCAAGGTGTTGTGTTATGTGGCCGAGGTGGGGGATGTCGAGGACCAGTCTGGCTGCAGCTTTTTGGACGTTCTGTAGTTTCCTGAGCTGTTTCTGGGTGACGCTGGCCTAGAGTGTGTTGCCGTAGTCAAGTCTGTTTGTGATGAGTGCATGGGTGACCGTCTTTCTGGATTCTGTGGGGATCCATCTGAATGTCTTTTGAAGCAGGCTGAACGTATTCACGGAGGATGAAGATACAGCGTTGATTTGGCTGCTCATTGTGAGTGAGGAGTCCAGTATGATGCCGAGTTTGCGTGCTTGGTCCGCAGGGGTGGGAGGGGTTGCTACTATGGCGGGCCACCAGGAGTCGTTCCAGGCTAAGTCGGCCGCTCCTCGGATGTGTACTTCAGTCTTGTCAGAGCTGAGCTTGAGGCAGCTGGATTTCATCCACGTAGCAACGGACTTCATTCCTTTGAAAGTTGATTCTGGTGGCTATGGGTTTGTTGGTGAGAGAGAGAATCAGCTGGGTGTCATCGGCATAGAAGTTGATGTTGAGACCGTGGTTTCTGATGATGACCCCGATGGGGGGCCATGTAGATGTTGAAGAGCGGGGGCTCAGGGAGGAGCCCTGGGGCATTTTGCTGCTGATCTCTGTAGGTTGTGAGAGGGATGAAGGTAGTCTGACTCGCTTTGTTCGGCCGGTGAGGAAGGAGTTGTGAGCGGAGTCTATTTGAGCACGAAATCTTGGGGTGCAGTGTGGTTGCGTGCAGCAGTGGTGGGCATTTTGGCATGGCCTTGGGTGTCGAAGCTGCCATAGATCTGCCTGATCTTGTGGTGAAAGAAGATGCTGGGCTTTTTGCAGAGGTCTTGGGAGGATGGGATGTCTATGGGCTCGCTGTTGGGCCTGGCGAACGCCTTCACGATGGCGAAGAGTTCTTCGCTGTTTTGTGCGTTGGTATTGTTTCTGTTTGGAGGGCCGTTTTCTTTGTGGTTTTGAGGAGAAGGTGGTGCGCTTTGATGACGGTTTTGAAGTTTGCATGTGTTTCTGGTTTTTTTGTGTTCCTCCATCTCTTCTCAAGTCATCTGCAGGTGAATCTGGACTCGTGGAGGTCTGGAGTGAACCAGCTGGCTTTCTTGGAATATTGCTTGCCTGGTGTCCTCTTGAGGGGTGCCATAATGTTGGCACAGTTGGCGATCCATTGGTGAAGGTTGCGTGCTGCAGTGTTGCCATCTGTTGGTGTTGGTCAGAGTGGTCATGCTGAGGAAGTTGACAAGAAGTTCTTCGGTGGCCTTGTTCTAGCTACGACTGGAGGTTGGGGAGGGTGGTGGTGAATGGTGGGAGTGGCAAAGGCAAAATGAACGCAGTGGTGGTTGATCCAGAGGAGTTCAGTGGTGTGGCTGTAGGTGATGTCCCCGCTGGCAGAGAAGACTGGGTCAGGCTTGTGTCCGGCAGTGTTGGTCGATGCAGAGACTAGCTGCTTGAGTCTGATGTAGGCGAGGTTCTCCAGGAGGGAGGTGGTGTTCTCGTTACTGAGGTTGTCCAGGTGGAAGTTGAGGTCTCCTCTTTGAGTAGAATGTAATTGGTGGATGCGAGAGCCTGGGGTGCGATGAGGTCTACAATGACTTTTTTTGCAAAATATGTTTACTGGTTAACATTATATATCTTTCAATAGTAATGCAAGCGGGAGCTTTCACTTTCGTAAAACATCCTAAAGCACAGCATTCCTTATACACTCATATCCACTGTTACCTGATGGTATGCTGCAGATCATAGCTTATAAATTCTCCCTACTTCCACGGACAGAGTAATTTCACAGTCATACGCACATACACTCATCATACGCTGGTGGGGCCCATAACACCAACATTCATTCTATTACTCTATTTCGCACTGAATAAGAGAAAACTTCTAAATCAATCTGCATCTAATTTGAGGTCAATGCAACCAAATTGAATTGTCTCGAGTCATGATTTAAACAGTTAAAACACATTTGAGATCTCAATAATATAACAAAGAAATAACCACCCGACACTGTAATTCAACCAGAAATTATTTTATCTAAATTAGTTCAAATGAAAAGTCATTCAATAGCAAAATCATTATTCTCATAGTTACCTATTCTAGCTAAATGTCGTATTTTAGGTCAGGACAGGTCTCTCAGTAAAGAATCAAAGTCTCTCGAGTCGCCGTCCTCTCAATCAGCATCGATCCTCTTGAGCATAAGTTCAGGAAGAAGTGGCCTAAGACCCTCTCTAGTCTAGTCATTTTTATACCAAAACTTACATATCAAAAGTAACAAACAAGCTCTAAGCGTCCGTTGAGCAGAGCGAGCAGGAAAGGATGTTAACTTGCAACATTAGACAAATCTCCGCTCTTGGATATCTCAAAAATGAAAACACGGAAAAAGGAAGTCAAACTAAATATGCAACATCCATGGATGCTCTTCTCCGGAATTATATCACTTATAGTGAAACCACCGCAAGTTTATCAAAAATGTTCATTTGTGACAATTGTTCTCCTCCAAGGATATCTGGCAAGCATCCCAGAGTTGTCGTCTTTTCATAACTTTTAGCTCAGACAGAGGCCGAGGTCATATTTTCAACCATATTCAGCGAGGCCTCTCTTCATATTTCATCTACTCAAATGCAGGCTGTAGATGTCGGCCATTTCTCAACAGGCCAAAATGGACAACTTAATTAAAAAGAAACACAAAACAACGTTACTATCAATCAATAGAGACTTTATTCGGTTATATTTCACACCATAAAAGTGCACATATATACAATACGCTTAAAAACATTATTCATACTGTTACAATAATTCATAGTCACATACAAGAATCATATTACACGTAGCCCATTGCCAATAACTTAATCCAGATACATGGTAAAATGCAGATAGTAAGTACAACATCATTGGTCTAGGCAGTTCCTTAATCTAACGGTTAGTTTTAAAAACTCTTTAACCTGTAAGACACTATCACTGTGCAAAAGCTGCAAATAGAAAAAGGCAGGTTTGATTTGGTTAAAATTAAGTTTCCTTAAGAGTGCAACAAGATAACGTTTGCGGGGATATTCATAAAACCTACATAAAAACATAAAATGCAGCATATCCTGAGGAGACATCCCGTCGCAGCCACAGGGTGCTGTAACCTTATTAAAAATGTCTGACTTCGGTCGAGTTAAAAGATGATGGAAGATGTCAAATCTAAACCTAGTCAACAAGAATTTCTCATGAGAGGTGAAATTACTCATTAAATATGGCTCCATGCTTTCACAAGTTTTTAACATCACATACTTCCTAATTCTCGGTTTCATAAGCTCCTCACTTTCCCTTTGAGCCAACTTGTCCTTATAGAAGGCTTGTTTGATTGCTGTTATATCCCCCTTTACAATTCCGCTAGGATTTTCAAACAAATTCAGGCGGCCTAGCCTGGAAAAGCAGGTTTTCAGATATGTTAACTAGGGGACACGCATGTGTTTGTCCTGAGATACAAGATCTCTTACAATCAAATGGGTAAGAGGTATGTCCTGATTTATCCACAGTTTCACCCAGCAAATCAGAGGCCTTAAGGAAAAAATATCACTTAGATACTGGATTCCCAGTTCTTCATGTACTGTCAGGTTGGGTGTACTGGTGGGAACACAAAGTAGACGTTTTAGGAAATTGTTTTCGACAACCTGCAACTGTTCTCCAGCCACATATCCCCAAAGTTCACTACCATATGAAGCTGTAGCAACAGATTTGGCATTATAAAGCTTAATCATTGCATTAGTTGGCTTCTTACCCAGTTTTGTCGCAAAGTTAAAAACAGAAGCATTAGCCCTTGTCAGTTCACCTTTCTTTTTGGCCAGGTGTGGACCCCAGTTAAGCTTGGTATCAAACAAGACACCAAGATATGAGAATGTTTCTGTGACTGGTATTGGGACATCATCCAGTTTAAAAATAAAATTATTTTTGGGTTTATGGCCAATATGCATTATATAAGATTTGGAGTTGTTGACCAATAGACTTCGGTCAGACATAAAAGTGTTAAAAGCATTTAAAAGCGCCTGGAGTCCCTTCTCCGTTCTTGAAATTAAAACCGCATCATCTTCTGTTCTCAGACACGATCCATCCACAAACAGCACATGATCACTCTCAGGTGGTGGCAGATCTCTTATGTCTGGTCTCGGGTTTGTACAGTAATCAAGCACATCCAAGCAATCATGATCAACATCATCTCTCACACTCACATTTTCAGCATCTGGCAAAAGTGTTGCTGGATTCACATTCACACATCTCTCTCGAGAGTCACATTTGATGCTCCCAGAATGATTTTCTCATATTTAGTCAGCCGACTATGTGACATATATTGAGTTCTGCTTCTTGTCAAAAGAATTGCCACATCATGAGGTACGAATACCCGTACAGGATATCCCATTATTATACCCTCACTCTGTTCCAAGCTACTGCATGTAGCAGCTACTGCTTTCAGGCAACCTGGTAAACCCACAGCTACTGGGTCAAGTGTTGATGAGAAGTACGCAACTGGCCTCCTCAGACGTCCATGTTTCTGGATTAACACTGAAAGTGCACATTCATTCCTCTCACTACAGTACAGTTCAAACTCCTTCTCATAGTCGGGCATTCCTAGAGCAGGAGCTTCACATAATCTGCTTTTTAATTCTTCGAATGCTGCCATTTGTTCTGCATTCAGTTCCAATGGGTCTTTCACTTCACTTTTAGTTAATTTAATCAGTGGCTTTGCTATCAGGGAAAAATTACTTATCCACTGACGACAATAACACACCATTCCCAGAAACATTCTTACTTCTCTCTGGGTCATTGGGGCTCTCATTCCTCTGATAATTTTGATCCTGTCAATGGTCACTTTTCTTAGACCTTTTTCAATATTATGTCCTTGATAATGTACTTCTTTCTTGCAAAATTGCAATTTGGCTGGAGATACCTTTAATCCTCCATCAGCCAGATGATTCAGTAAAGCTATGGTATCTACTTCACAAGCCTCACATGTCTTTGATGCCACAAGTAGGTCATCAATATACTGCACTAGTACTGAGCTTTCAGGCATAGTCAGACTCTCCAAAGACTTCTTCAGCAACTGATTGAAGATTGAAGGACTCTCTGTATACCCCTGTGGGATTCGGCACCATGCCAAAATACGCTGTCCAAACCGAAATGCAAAAATCGGCTGGCTGTCATGATGCAATGGGATTGAAAAGAAAGCATGGCACAAATAAATTACTGTGTACCATTCAGCATCATGAGGAATCTGATACAAAATCACTGATGGATTTGGCACAATGGGACAGCATGATACCACAATTTTGTTAACTTTTCTCAAATCTTGTACTATTCTGAACTTCCCATTAGGTTTCTTCAGTCCCATTATTGGTGAATTGCATGGGCTACTCAGTAACTCTCTCAAAACACCTTGCTGAATCATTTTATCAATTATAGGTGTTATTCCTTCAATTATCTCTGGTGTCAATCTGTATTGTGGGATATTAGGGTAAGTGATTCCCTCTTTCACTGTAATCTTTACTGGATCTACATTATTCATCAATCCCACATCCTCTCCAGTAAAATCCCAGACTACTGCTTTTACTGTGGTTCTTAACTCCTGAGGCAAGTCATCTGGATTAAATACAGCATATGTTCCAACAATCTCACTTTCTCTATTATCCAGAGTCATCCTGTATAAGACATCCTCATCTGGTGTCTCAAAGGCTATTCCATCCGGAGTACAAAAAATTGTGCAATTCATTTTACACAATAAGTCCCTACCTAACAAGTTCACTGGACTAGTGTCGCACACTACAAAACCTGTGCATATCTGAAAATTTCCCTATCCTTACCCTTACTGGTTCGGTAAGACGAGTCTTAATCTGTGTATTAGCTACACCAACCACTTGGATTGCTTCGTCCGAGAGAGGAAGATTTCTTATATCTGCTGACCTGACAGTTGATCTCGTCGCTCCTGTGTCTACTAAAAAAGTAACACTTTCTCAATTTATTTTCCCATCTACAAATGGTCCTGCCTGGTCTATTTCTAGAGTTGCTCCAAGTATGCACTCTTCCTCCTCTATTCGGCACCATCAGTAGTCCCCTTCAGACTCACTCCCCTCATTCTTTAGCCAGTATTGTTGTACTGGATTAGTACGTCTCGGTTTGTTTACCTGTTCTTCATTGTAAAATCCCGAGTCTTGATTGTATTTCTGGGATCCTCTGTTCTGTGGCAAAGGCAGTTTTGGCTCTTGATTCTGCTGCTTGACAACCTTCTGCTGTTGCTGCTGATGATTACACCCCTCGTTCTGCACCTGTTGATTCAAGGATTGATTTTCATTACTCACTAATGGTGGATTTGTACACTCGGATCTCCAATGCCCTAATTTTCCGCAGTTGTGGCACGGAAACTTCTTCTTCGCCTCTTCGATGTTCCCCTTTCCTTTTCCTGTACCATATCTAGGCCTATTTCCTGGATTATTTGCTTGTTCAACCAGCTGTGCCTCTTGTCTTTCTGCAACTTTCACCTGTGCCCACATTGCTTTCTCCTTCAGCTTTCTTTGTTTCGCCTCAATTTCATCACTAAAGTACTTTGCATGTCTCAAAATTTCATCAATCTTCTTACTCTGCCAATCAACTGTGTGTCCACGAATCATTTCACTGATTTCAGGTCTCAAGCCATATACAAATCTGTATACAAAATGACTCAAATCCTTATCACCCAGATGTTCCTCTCCACTGAACTGTTTAAAAGCCAGTATCAACCTTTCATAAAAAGCATGAACTGATTCTTTTGCTTCCTGATGTGTTCGATCTATCTTAACCCAATCTGTCTCTTTAGGGGGTACCTTATTCTTCAAGAACACAATAACCTGCTCATATTTCTTCATAACCTCCGGGTCTGGAGCTCCTGTTCTTTGATCTCTTGGGTATTCCTTAGCAGGCCAATCTACAACTATTTTACACTCTGCCCACAAGTCTGCTGGAACAATTATATCAAACAGACTATTCAGGTCAATCCACAGCACTTTTGACAATTTCACAAACCTGTCTACCTGCCTATACCACTCAACAGGCTTTTCTCTCAGTCGAGGGAAATCATTCGTAAATGACAAAATATCCGGTCTAGTCCATGGGACATGTACATATCCTCCTCCAGGAATCTCTCTCATAGGATAAGCATCCACTGTTTTTTCCTTTTCTCTCATGGGAAATGCTGTGTAAGTCCTGTCCACTGTATCTTCTCTTTTCTTATACCACCTATCCTTCCACTTTTCCACATCACCCCATTTTCGCAATAAGGAAATCATTTCCTTAATCTGCCCTGTTCTACCAACATCATTTAGATTCTCAATATCCTTGTCAGAAAAATCCACTCGGTAAGGCTTTTGCAAAGCTTTAACCTTATCCATGTCAACTCCCATTGCACTCGCTATTCCTTTTAACCTGTCATGTGTATTCTTAGCCCTCCAGGTGATACTCTTGCACATGAATAACAACTCTCCATCATGATGATTTTTCAACACTTCCGTAGGAATTGTCCCTGCTATAAGCTCTTCCAGTTCTATACGCAACCTAGCTACATCAATTGCCTGAGAATCCTTCTTTTGGAGAACTTTCAACCAATCATTCAAATCCTCAGCCATTATTTCTGTAGACTTTTTCCCTGCACTCACTTTTCCTGCCATCCTCTGTGGTCCCAAAATTGATCCTCCCACACAACCAGTATTCAATCCTGAATTAGGCTGTACATCTGACTCTCCACCACATATGTCATGATTCTCTCCCGTCCTCATTCCTGACTCTCCCGAAGAACCAACTCGTCCATTTCCTACATATGGAACTGTTAAACCACTTTCACTCCTTCTTTGGTTATCAAAAATAGGCATAACCGGACCTATGGTTACAGGCACTGTAACAGCCTCTAGATTCTTGGTCAATTCCCTAATTTTCTCTGTCAACTCAGATGTGGTTCTTGCTAATTCTCTTGTTTTTTCATCCCCGATTGCACTCTCTCTCTCTAGCTCTCTCTCTCTTTCCCTTTCCGCGAAAGAGCTACCACTTTTCAGATCAGGTGTCACAACTTCTGTTTTAATGATTCGCAAAGTATCTCTCATTGGGGTAGCAACTGGTGTTCTCACTTCTGGTTCTGGTCTATATGGAGGTGGTCGCTTGTAAATCATGTCATCCAAAACTTCATCCTCATATTCATTAGCCCCATACCTTCTCAATTCTCCATCAGGTACCTTTTCCATACCTTTCTTCCCTTCTGCTTCTTCAACAGTTCTCATAGGATACAGTCCCTCTGACATACTAGCATCTCGCCATCTCCTCATTCGATCATGATGAGTTTCACGATCATATTTCCTCCCGAACATGTACCTATAATTACCTCCACTCCTCTGTTTTTCTCGCTCATGCACCTCATCTTCCCATTCTACCAATGCCTCGAACTGTGTCGGCCTTGCTCTAGGCTCTAGACACATCATTTTTTCCCGTAAATTTCTCAACACGGCCAGATTAAATGAACCATGTTCCGGGAACGCTAAAACACCATCTTCTCTAGTGTACTTAGCCCAATTGTCTAACCAAATACAGGTATGATACCCATATTTCGCAACCATGAAGGATGCAGGGGTTCTTGTCGGAGGTAGTAATTCACCCTCTCTAGTTATTATGTCCTTATCCTTGTCAAACCACTTTTTAATTTTACTGAACAAGGATTTCTTCTTCTTTTCCTCTGTTTGGTAATACATTTTTATGTTTACCACAACCCTCTAGTCCTTTCTACAACTGTACGATCCTTTGTCCAATAACAACGCGACTCACACCAACGCACCAATCCCAGAGCATCTACGTCACCCTGTACTTCTTCCAATCCCTGCGCGGCTCACACCAACGCACCAATCAAAGCTCTCTCGCTGTTCTAACCCACTGTCCAATCACAGCGCGGTCTTTCTGACGTCAGTAGTCGCTGCAGTCGCTTCTACTCCCGTCTCCTGTCACTCGTCTACCCCTCCTTTACAAAACCTTCTCAGTAGACTCTGTTTCAGATTCCACAAATCTATTAGTTACAACATATAAACATCTCCATTGTCTGCTTCGCTAACCACAGAATAGTAAAGACCTTTCCCACGAGAATCTCGCTTCTCTCTAGAACAGCGCTTACCTCTGCTCTACTACGGAATTATTACTTTCGTTGACACAGTAGCACATCCCTCTACTCTGCCCTTCTAACATGCATCCATTAACTGTTTCCTCCCGGAATGCTCCAAAGAGTTTCACAATCAACTAAATGCTCATACATTCACGCGACTTTCATACCAGAAAATGTAGTACATCCACACAGAATCCTGCCTTTCCCGAGAACAGCCAACAATCTGTCCCACTACAGAATTATAACATATGCTAACCAAACAGCGCTTTCCTCTGCTCAGTCCTTCAAACAAGCTCAGAGAATACCTATTACTTCTCCAGCGGTAAGCTTTAACGGCGAACCTTATGGATCCCTGGGACTTAAGACCAGAGTTTCACAGATAACCTTTGCTACCATACACACTTCTCTTATACAGAAAATATATCTCTAATAGTAACACACGACGATGTCACTGAATCGAACCCAGACAATGCGACGCGCAACTTCAATTGTCACACGCTTTTCCCTGCATTCGTACAGGGCCAACAATCCCGTTTTTCCCGAGAGCAGCACTCACTTCCCTCTACCCTGCTACGGAACTGTCACCGACTCCCTACGTCCCAGAAGCCGTACACACTACATATAACTCAATACGACGACTTCAACATTTAGTGTTAGTACATGTATCAACATCAATCAATAAATCAATAAATCCAATGCCTATGTACAAGCAATTTATCAGATCAAGACAATAATCGAAACCATCATACTGCTACCAGGAAACTGCTGCAGATCAGAGCTTATAAATTTTCCCTACTTCCACGGACAGAGTAATTTCACAGTCATACGCACATACACTCATCATACGCTGGTGGGGCCCATAACACCAACATTCATTCTATTACTCTATTTCGCACTGAATAAGAGAAAACTTCTAAATCAATCTGCATCTAATTTGAGGTCAATGCAACCAAATTGAATTGTCTCGAGTCATGATTTAAACAGTTAAAACACATTTGAGATCTCAATAATATAACAAAGAAATAACCACCCGACACTGTAATTCAAACAGAAATTATTTTATCTAAATTAGTTCAAATGAAAAGTCATTCAATAGCAAAATCATTATTCTCATAGTTACCTATTCTAGCTAAATGTCATATTTTAGGTCAGGACAGGTCTCTCAGTAAAGAATCAAAGTCTCTCGAGTCGCCGTCCTCTCAATCAGCATCGATCCTCTTGAGCATAAGTTCAGGAAGAAGTGGCCTAAGACCCTCTCTAGTCTAGTCATTTTTATACCAAAACTTACATATCAAAAGTTACAAACAAGCTCTAAGCGTCCGTTGAGCAGAGCGAGCAGGAAAGGATGTTAACTTGCAACATTAGAAAAATCTCCGCTCTTGGATATCTCAAAAATAAAAACACGGAAAAAGGAAGTCAAACTAAATATGCAACATCCATAGATGCTCTTCTCCGGAATTATATCACTTATAGTGAAACCACCGCAAGTTTATCAAAAATGTTCATTTGTGACAATTGTTCTCCTCCAAGGATATCTGGCAATCATCCCAGAGTTGTCGTCTTTTCATAACTTTTAGCTCAGACAGAGGCCGAGGTCATATTTTCAACCATATTCAGCGAGGCCTCTCTTCATATTTCATCTACTCAAATGCAGGCTGTAGATGTCGGCCATTTCTCAACAGGCCAAATGGACAACTTAATTAAAAAGAAACACAAAACAACGTTACTACATTATATTGATTATACTGTGTTAATTCCCACTAATACCCTTATGTGTATGTAATTATCTAGCCATTTGCGACATAAAAAAGCATTAAAGCATATTATTTTAAAGCGCAAACACATAACAAATAGCACTTTAGCCACACTTATTTAATTAATTTGCTCACCAACTTAGTTCACTTATTAATTAAGCCATGCAATTGCATTCCCACGTGTAATTCTTTCATTAGTAAGGTTGATTAATTAAAACACTCGACAAAACTTTAGTACTTAATAATTAATCGTTAGTAATTTTAATTATGACATATAAAAATATAAGCTGATGTTTGGGTTTAAATAGAAAACCCTGCTCCAGCAGGTATACTAGCTGAATTACCACTCCCCCTGCAAACCTTGCAGGGTACTACCTAGAAATTCCACCATCATATTTCCGCATTAAGTCATACTGTAAGCATATGAATAGCAAGAACCTTACCCAAAAGCTCCATTGCGTAATCAGGTTACCTAACACAAAATCTAGAACCCATGCCATGTTACATCCCCTCCCCCCTCCCTCCACCCCCTTCCCACAACTCCTCCGGCATGACTTATTGGCTGGATACATAACAAGGCACTCAATTCTTTGTAAGGTACACCTTAGACTTTCCCAACACAGGACCACTGACAACCAAAGTGAGATAGTGTCTTTTCCCTCAACACCCTTCTAACCAGATTCAGGGGAGGGCAGGTTTTGTGTTTCCCTAATCTCCGAGTCCGCATCCATATCAGAGTCTGCTGATTTCAAAAGTTCTGCTAATGCCCCCCAGGCACGGGCCGACTCCAATGCCCTATCGCTATGAGCACGGGTAGCCGTTTGCAGCCGAATAACCGCTTCATAGTCTGCCCACCGAATAAATTCCGCCTTCCACTTCTGCAATCTCGGCCCACGCTGCGCCTTCCAATTAGCAGTAATTTCCCGCTTGGCCAGTACCAGCCCTAGATCTATAAATTTACTGGTTATTTTAGTCTTTGAAGTGTGGGGAAACCAGTGTAACAAGCATGGACTTGTACCAAATTCAATCTCCCTGTCCGTAATATTGCAAAGTAGCGACCACACTTCCCACCAGTAAGCCCTAATCCGAGGGCAGCTCCACAGCATATGCCGGAGGTCAGCTCCCTCTTCGTGACACCGGGGGCAGGACGCCGCGAGTGTGTGAAAGTAGCGTTGGATTTTGACTGGAGTAAGATAAGCCCTGTGCAAAATAAAAAATTGTATCTGTTGAAACCGAGCATTCCTGGAGCATTTCCAGGGACGTTCAAGCAATTCAGCCCATATTTTATCAGGTATGTCCCTTTCAATATCCTCCTCCCAGCGCTGTTTCAGCCTGATAAGGGGGGCCAGCATTTCGCAGGTCATCCGTCGATATCAACATGTGACAGCTTTAATGGTACCAGCTGCCAGCACCACATATTGGCAAGCCATGGATGTCTATGGCTCAGATAGTCCTCCCTTCCACCGTCGCTGAATAGCCGATACCAAGGCCGTATGCAGCAGATAGTCCCCGCGAGGAAAACCAAAACGTTCGCAGATGGACTCATAGGGCAACAGAACATTGTCTTCATATAAATCTCCTACGGCTGTCAATCCCGCATCTCGCCACCCTGTCAGCGCTGACCAGCTGCCCCCATGTGGCAGCTGCTGGCACATTAATAGCGGGATCTCTGGCGCGTATGGACAAGTGATCCGCGCCCTTTGCTGACTCCTATTCCAACATAACCGAAAGGTCTGCACATCACCAGAGATATCCCCAAACAGACCCTGCACAGCCCTACCAATATTGCCCTCCACCAAGTCTTTGCGGTCATGGTAAATACGAGTCCCCAAATATGTTATACAAGTGTATTCCCACTGTACCTCCTCCGTATACCGAGGCCCTCCGCTGTCTTGGAGGCGGGAACAAGACATGATTTTGACCAATTCACCTTTAGACCTGCCAAGTCTTCGATACAACGAAGCAGTCTCTTAGCTCCCACCAGCTCCCCCCGAGTATCAGCTAAAAACAGGAGGAGGTCATCCGCATAAAGGGCTATATAATGGGTATCGTCACGTACCTGGAGTCCTTTGAACCAACTTCCCGTTCTGGCCTGGGCCGCCAATGGCTCTATGGCCAACGCGAACAGCAGCGGTGTTAGAACCGGCGGTCTCTAGTTGGCAGAGGTATACACTTCTGACAAATAGGGACCAACCAACTCTAGTCAGGGAAAGGGGATTACACACTCAGATAACCCCTGCTACCCCCTTGGTAGCTTGGCAGAGCAGACAGGCTTATCTCAGAGGCAGTGTGTTAAGCATTTATGACCACATACAGTAATAAAGTGAATACACTACAGATGGACACGACACAGAAGTTATTATAAAAATAGTATTTTTATATAAGGCTTAGCACAAGACCAAATAACAACAAAAATATACCACAGTCTTAATAAATACTCTTTGGAAGGAAAAATAATAGTTCAAGTAAGGTTTCTTCTTGGCAAATAGTTCTTTAGCAAAGTATTCTTCTGAGCACAGTTCTTTGGCAACAATGTAACCCCCACAGGAGTCACACGACATCGAGTCTACAAGATTCCCAAGGTTCGGCGTCGACCGCGAGGAGCGCTACGTCGAGCCTGGAGTTGCAACAGACCCCACAAGTACAGTACCTTGAGAAACGAAGAAAACGATGATCCACGGCGTCGAGATGTCGGCGTCGAGGTCGGCGTCGATCGTGCCTCGGAGTCGGGTCAATCCGCAGCGGCGTCGAGGGATGTCGGGCCGGAGCAGCGCTCACGGCGTCGAGAAGGGCGTCGAGTCGATGCGATCAGCAGCGGCGTCGGGACGGGGTCGCTTGGAGGTGGAGCCGATACTCACTCCTCACTGGCGTCGATACCGGCGTCGAGACGGGGTCACTTGGAGCCGGGGCCGATACCCACTGCTCACTGGCGTTGCTGCTGGCGTCGATCGGGCCCGGTGACCGGCGTCGAAGGCTCGGGACACTGGAGCCGTTACTCACGATGTCGAGCTGGATTCGGCGGCGTCGGCGGCGTCGAGACTGCAGATTTTCCCTTGTGTACTGGAAACAACACTTTCCAGCAATTCAGCAATTCAGTAGATGGTGAAGTCCTTTGGCCCTGTGACTTCAACAGGAGACTGGCACTCTTCCAGTCCTTGGAGATTTCCTAGCAAGTGTTCAGAGAGTACACACCAAGTTCCTCTCTCCTTGTTCCTTGGCAAAAATAAAGAAGCAGCTTTCAGGTTCCTCCACAGCAAAACAGCACTCTGGCAGAAAGGGGAGGCAAGTCCTTAGATCAGCAGGCTTCTTGTCCGTGGTACAGGTTTCCTTGTCAGAAGTGATCTGGGTTCTTGGTTCAGGGGTCCTTCTCTTATACCCCATTTCTCCTTTGTTCCCTTTGTCCAAGCAGGGAAATTCCCACCATCTCAGGTTTGTTGTGGGTGTTGCCAGGCAGAGGCACCTGGCCTATTCACTGAGCAGTGCAGGGTCCTCAGCCACCCAGCAGGAGGCGGAGCCAGTATTGTCACTGGCAGGAGCAGGGCTATCAGTCGCCCAGCAGGAGGCGGAGCCAGTATTGTGTCAGGCAGGGCAGGCTACTCTTCCCTCACTCTATGTGTAAACGCCCCATTCACCCCACACTGACTCATTCAGACCTCTGGAGCCACCCAGCCCCTGACACACACACCAAACCAGCAGAGACCGGTAGATAGTTGGACAAGAAAATAGCCACTTTCTAAAAGTGCTATTTTCAAACATAGAATTTAAAAACCATCCATCCTAAAGGGTGTGTTATTAAATTCTGAGTTCAGGGATACTAAACTCGACTTGCTACCATGCTCCCTGGGTCAGATAGATTATAATGGAGTTAATAATCAGTCTGCCCAGTCTGGCCTATTGGAGGCAGGTAGCCCTTCAATAGTGAAAAAATGAAAATGGCTGTAATTCACTATTAGGTCATGCCACACACATCAGGGCATTACCTACCTTTTACCAACAATGCACCCTGCCCTAGGGCCTACCATAGAGGTGTCTGAAATGTGGCAAAGTGAAGGTTTAGAGACTGGTAAGTAGGTTTCCTTACCAAGTCGACATGGCAGCCAGGGACTGCACGCAGGCGCTGCGGTGGCAGGCCTGAGACACATTTTACACGCTGCTTCTGTGGGTGGCACAACCAGTGCTGCAAGCCCACCAGCAGCAGTTAACTTACACGCCCTTGGCACACGCAGTGCACTAGACTAGGGTCTGAATAGTAAGTCAACCAAGCCAATCATGGTAACACCAATCAATGTAACAATTTAACATAGGGAGCACTTGCACTGTGGCACTGATCAGCAGTGGCACAGTGCCCAAAGCAATAATCCAGCAAAAACATCGTAAACAGAGGAGGCAAACAGAAAAAAATGGAGGAGAGACTCATGCCAATGATGCCAGGTCTAACACGTGTCCCCTCCAGCTGAAATGTGGGGAGAACTACCCTTCACCCAGGGAGTCCTCATCACTAAGGCGGAAAAATCTGGACAGACCATCAGCATTGGCGTGATCTGTACCAGGGCGGTGTTCCACCGTAAAGTCCATCCCCTGTAGGGAAATGGACCACCTCAACAGCTTTGGGTTCTCACCCCTCATCTGCATTAACCATCTGAGGGGCCTGTGGTCTGTCTGAACCCGGAAGTGAGTCTCAAACAGGTAGGGTCTTAGCTTCTTCAGCGCCCAGACCACAGCAAATGCCTCACGCTCTATCGCACTCCACCTTTGTTCCCTGGGAAGTAACCTCCGGCTGATGAAGGCTACAGGTAAGTCTCGGCTCTCCTCATTCATCTGTGCTAGAACAGCCCCCACACCATGCTCTGAAGCGTCTGTCTGGACAATGAATTCTTTTGAAAAGTCGGGTGCCTGGAGGACCGGTGCTGTACACATTGCAGTTTTCAGGGTGTCAAATGCGTTCTGACAGGCGTCAATCCAGATCACAAGTCTCGGCTGCTTCCTGGAAGTCAGCGAGGTCAAGGGGTGCACAATGTTGCCATACCCCTTGACAAACCTCCTGTAGTAACCCGTGAGACCCAAGAAGGCTCTCACCTGAGTCTGGGTTTTGGGCGGTTCCCAATCCAGGATGGTATCTATCTTGGGTTGCAGGGGGGCCACCTTGCCACTCCCTACTTGGTGCCCCAAGTACACCACTGAACCCTGCCCAATCTGGCACTTACTAGCCTTGATTGTGAGGCCTGCTCTGCGCAGGGCCAACAACACTTCCTGGAGGTGGCGCAAGTGTTCCTCCCAGCTGGCGCTGAACACTGCTATATCGTCCAGGTAGGCGGCGCTGAAATCTTCCAGCCCGGCCAATACCTGGTTAACCAACCTCTGGAATGTGGCAGGGGCATTCTTCATCCAAAAGGGCATCACACGGAACTGGTAGTGCCCATCTGGTGTGGAGAATGCAGACCTCTCTTTTGCCCCATCAGTCAAGGCGATCTGCCAGTACCCAGACGTTAGGTCAAACGTACTAAGGTACCGGGCAGCCCCCAACCGATCGATGAGCTCATCAGCTCTGGGGATGGGGTGCGCGTCAGTCTTGGTGACCGAATTGAGTCCTCGGTAATCCACACAGAACCGAAGTTCTGGTGAAGCACCAGGCGCTGCAGCCTTTGGGACCAAGACCACTGGGCTGGCCCAAGGACTGCTAGAGGACTCAACCACCCCTAAGGCAAACATCTTGGAGACCTCCTCCTTGATATATGCTCTGACCTTTTCAGTCACCCTGTAGGCCTTGTGCCTCACAGGAGTGCTGTCCCCAGTGTCCACATCATGGACACACCACTGAGTGACACCAGGGATTAAGGAGAACAGATCAGGGAATTGTACCAACAGATGGCGACAATCTTGCTGCTGCTCAGGGGTCAGTGTGTCAGAGAGGACAACACCATCCACTGACCCATCTTTTTCTTTTGCACACAGGAGGTCAGGAAGAGGCTCACTCTCCTCCTCCATCCCAGCATCTGTGGCAAGGAGCATGCCCACTTCGGACCTTTCTAAGTGGGGCTTTAACCGGTTGACATGCAGGACCCTTAAGGGGTTCCTGGGAGACTTCAAGTCCACCAAGTAGGTGACATCGCTCTTTTTCTCCACAACCTCAAATGGTCCAGTCCTCCTGTCCTTGAGCGCACAAGGTTCCACAGGGGCCATGACCCAAACTTTCTGACCAGGTTGAAGCTCAACCAGAGTGGCATTCTGATCGTACCACCGCTTCATCTCTTCCTGGCTGGCCTCCAGATTTGCCTGAGCAAGATCTCTGAAACGCCGAGTCTGGTTCCTAAAGGCCAGCATGTAACTATATACATCCTGGGGAGGTTTCCTGGGAGATTGCTCCCAGCCTTCTTTGACCAGACTCAAAGGTCCTCTTACCGGGTGACCATACAAAAGCTCAAAGGGGCTGAACCCTAGAGACTTCTGTGGCACCTCACGGTAAGCAAACAGCAGGCATGGCAAGAGGACGTCCCATTTACGCCTCATTGGTTCTTCAAGACCCATGATCATGCCTTTTAGGGTCCGGTTGAATCTCTCAACCAGCCCATTACCTTGAGGGTGGTAAGGAGTGGTAAACTTGTAGGTTACCCCACACTCCTTCCACAGAGACTTCATATAATTCGAAATGAAGTTGGTGCCCCGGTCTGACACCACCTCTCTGGGGAACCCCATGCGGGAGAAAACACCCATCAGTGCCCGTCCCACCACGGGGGCCGTCACTGTTCGGAGAGGGATGGCTTCCGGGTACCGGGTGGCATGGTCCACCAAGACCAGGATAAACCTGTTGCCCATGGCTGTCTTGGGGTCCAGTGGCCCCACAATGTCAATTCCCACTCGCTCAAAGGGGGTACTGACGACGGGAAAAGGTTGGAGGGGAGCCTTCTGCTTCCGCCCACTTTTCCCACTTGCCTGGCAAGTTTGACAGGTCCTACAATGGATATCTGAATCCCTTCTCATCTGGGGCCAATAAAAATGGGTGACAAGCCTGTCATAGGTCTTGTCCTGCCCCAGATGTCCAGCTAACGGAACGTCATGAGCCAACCCCAGTAGGAAGGCTCTGAAGCGCTGGGGTACCACCAGCACACGGGCTGACCCAGGTTCAGCAGCCTTAGGCTCGCTATACAGGAGGTCGTTCTCCCAGTAGACCCAATGTGATCCTGACTGATCACCTGGCGTTTGGGCTGAGGCCTGCTGCCTCATACCCACAAGAGAAGGGCACACTTTCTGCACAAAATTCCTCCCTGGAGGGACCACCATCCTGCTGCCAATGGGTCAGCTCGGGCAGGTCTCCCAGTTCGGCCACTTGTTCTCCTGTCGGTTCCAGGGCATCCCCCTCAGGGTCTGCTCCCTCCTGGACCGCGGGAACGATGGGGGACGGTTTCCCGCGCCCCCTGCCTCTTCTCTTCACGGTTGGGACCTGGGCCATACTTTCAGGCTCCAGGGCCCCATCAACACCCTTACTGACTGACATGGACCGGGTGGTCGCACACACCCACTCAGGCAGACCCAACATTTCCAGATGCGATTTTCTCTCCACCTTAGCCCAAGGGGAGTCCTCCAAATCATTGCCCAGGAGACAATCAACAGGCATGGCGGGCCTCACAGCAACCTGAAGAGTACCTGAGACCCCCCCCCACTCAAAGGGAACTTGAGCTACCTCACACTGACTCTGTGAGTTGTCAGCAGCTACAACGGGGTAGAATGCATGAGGGACCACCTGCTCTCTGGACACCAAGTGACACTTGACAGCTGTCACACTCGCTCCGGTGTCTCTGAGAGCTTCCACCCTATGGCCATTAATGGTCACCCACTGCCTATATTTCTTAGTGTTACTAGGCAGAGGGGTTGGAGGGACCATTTCCACGTCTCCTAAAGAGACCAGGGACATTTCTGCGGGACCCCACCCACCGGGGGCACCCATCTCATCCCCTCCCAGGGCTACACTCGCTACCTGACGAGGGGGTGCACGCGGCGGTGCATTCGAATCCTTCATGGGACACTGGGGATCATAATAACGGTGTCCCACCTGCTTACAGGCATAGCAGGTCATGGGGCCCCTGTGAACAGGTTTACCTGTCGGGGCCTCTGGCTTCTTTACAGGGGGAGGCTGGGAACCCTTCCCTTGGTTCCCTTGGGGACTACTTTGGGGCCCTTTCTGAAACTCCCTCTGTTTACCCCTGTCCCCCCCACTCTTCTGCTGGGGACCCTGCCCACCTTTGGCTGAGTCTCCCACTGGACCCTTGTGGACCCTGGTACTGACCCAGCGGTCCGCCTCCTCAGCAAGTTTTCTAGGGTTAGATATCTTGCTATCAACAAGGTGCTGGCGTAGCTCTGGAAAACAGTTATTAGACAAGTGCTCCCAAGCAAACAAATCATAAAGAGCATCATAACTATCAACCTTGCTACCCTTTATCCAACCATCCATGGTTCTGCAGAAAAAAAGACACATATTCAACCCACGTAGTACCAGGCAACTTCTTACATTCTCTAAAGGTTTGTCTGTACTTTTCTGGGGTTAGGCCATATCTCAGCATTAAAGCATCTTTCATATGAGTATAAGACATCCTATCCTCCGCAGGAAGGCTCAACAAGGTATCTCTCCCTTCATTTGTAAAGCGGCTCCACAACCCCGTTCCCCAATCTTTCTCAGGGACCCGGTGGGCCAATAACGCTAACTCATATGCTTTAAACCATTGGCTAATATCTTCATTCTTACTGTAATCTTTGATCACATCTTTAGGAAAATAAAACCTACTTTCTGCAGGCACAGATGGAGTGCTGCCACCAGAGGGATTCAACTCTAAACTCTTAGTTTTAAGCTCCATCTCCCTCACCATCTTCTCACGTTCAAACGCTAATTTCTCTCTCTCAAAATCTAATCTTTTGCTCTCCATTTCAGCTTCTCTCTTGCTTCTTGCATTCTCTAATTCCAACTGCCCTCCTAATTTAAGTTTTGCCATCTCTAACTTGTATTCCCTCTCCTTCTCCCTGTCTTCCAACTCTTCAGGAGAAAGGCTCTTAGAGGAAACACTGCTGCCTGGAGATGACACTGGCCCACCTGTGGGCTCTTCCTCTTCCTCTTCTTCTTCCTCTTCCGGTACCACCACCGGGTCAGAGGGATCTCTGGCCTCTAACCAGGCCTTCAGCGCTTTGAGGAAGTCGCCTCTCAATTTGAGACCTGTGGTAGGAACTTTAAACTGCTTGCAAAATCCTCTTAGATCCTTTAGCTTGTAGGAATCTATCTTCTCCTTATCAAATTCCCCCACAACAATCTCCACAGGTGTAGCAGCTCTGGCATTCTCCATGGTCAAAACTGGCAGTGTTTAAGAAAATAAGCTCCAGGAAAGCGGAGAACAAAAATAGAATATCCTACCAAAAACAGATTGTGGCTGCGTTATGGTCTGCTTTCACTATGTAGCGTACACTAATCACTGCACATGAGTCATAAATGCAAAGTTCAATCCTCACCGCTGACCACCAATGTTAGAACCGGCGGTCTTTAGTTGGCAGAGGTATACACTTCTGACAAATAGGGACCAACCAACTCTAGTCAGGGAAAGGGGATTACACACTCAGATAACCCCTGCTACCCCCTTGGTAGCTTGGCAGAGCAGACAGGCTTATCTCAGAGGCAGTGTGTTAAGCATTTATGACCACATACAGTAATAAAGTGAATACACTACAGATGGACACGACACAGAAGTTATTATAAAAATAGTATTTTTATATAAGGCTTAGCACAAGACCAAATAACGCCAAAAATATACCACAGTCTTAATAAATACTCTTTGGAAGGAAAAATAATAGTTCAAGTAAGGTTTCTTCTTGGCAAATAGTTCTTTAGCAAAGTATTCTTCTGAGCACAGTTCTTTGGCAACAATGTAACCCCCACAGGAGTCACACGACGTCGAGTCTACAAGATTCCCAAGGTTCGGCGTCGACCGCGAGGAGCGCTACGTCGAGCCTGGAGTTGCAACAGACCCCACAAGTACAGTACCTTGAGAAACGAAGAAAACGATGATCCACGGCGTCGAGGTCGGCGTCGATCGTGCCTCGGAGTCGGGTCAATCCGCAGCGGCGTCGAGGGATGTCGGGCCGGAGCAGCGCTCACGGCGTCGAGAAGGGCGTCGAGTCGATGCAATCAGCAGCGGCGTCGGGACGGGGTCGCTTGGAGGTGGAGCCGATACTCACTCCTCACTGGATTCGATACCGGCGTCGAGACGGGGTCACTTGGAGCCGGGGCCGATACCCACTGCTCACTGGCGTTGCTGCTGGCGTCGATCGGGCCCGGTGACTGGCGTCGAAGGCTCGGGACACTGGAGCCGTTACTCACGATGTCGAGCTGGATTCGGCGGCGTCGGCGGCGTCGAGACTGCAGATTTTCCCTTGTGTTCTGGAAACAACACTTTCCAGCAATTCAGCAATTCAGTAGATGGTGAAGTCCTTTGGCCCTGTGACTTCAACAGGAGACTGGCACTCTTCCAGTCCTTGGAGATTTCCTAGCAAGTGTTCAGAGAGTACACACCAAGTTCCTCTCTCCTTGTTCCTTGGCAAAAATAAAGAAGCAGCTTTCAGGTTCCTCCACAGCAAAACAGCACTCTGGCAGAAAGGGGAGGCAAGTCCTTAGATCAGCAGGCTTCTTGTCCGTGGTACAGGTTTCCTTGTCAGAAGTGATCTGGGTTCTTGGTTCAGGGGTCCTTCTCTTATACCCCATTTCTCCTTTGTTCCCTTTGTCCAAGCAGGGAAATTCCCACCATCTCAGGTTTGTTGTGGGTGTTGCCAGGCAAAGGCACCTGGCCTATTCACTGAGCAGGGCAGGGTCCTCAGCCGCCCAGCAGGAGGCGGAGCCAGTATTGTCACTGGCAGGAGCAGGGCTATCAGTCGCCCAGCAGGAGGCGGAGCCAGTATTGTGTCAGGCAGGGCAGGCTACTCTTCCCTCACTCTATGTGTAAACGCCCCATTCACCCCACACTGACTCATTCAGACCTCTGGAGCCACCCAGCCCCTGACACACACACCAAACCAGCAGAGACCGGTAGATAGTTGGACAAGAAAATAGCCACTTTCTAAAAGTGCTATTTTCAAACATAGAATTTAAAAACCATCCATCCTAAAGGGTGTGTTATTAAATTCTGAGTTCAGGGATACTAAACTCGACTTGCTACCATGCTCCCTGGGTCAGATAGATTATAATGGAGTTAATAATCAGTCTGCCCAGTCTGGCCTATTGGAGGCAGGTAGCCCTTCAATAGTGAAAAACGAAAATGGCTGTAATTCACTATTAGGTCATGCCACACACATCAGGGCATGACCTACCTTTTACCAACAATGCACCCTGCCCTAGGGCCTACCATAGAGGTGTCTAAAATGTGGCAAAGTGAAGGTTTAGAGACTGGTAAGTAGGTTTCCTTACCAAGTCGACATGGCAGCCAGGGACTGCACGCAGGCGCTGCGGTGGCAGGCCTGAGACACATTTTACACGCTGCTTCTGAGGGTGGCACAACCAGTGCTGCAAGCCCACCAGCAGCAGTTAACTTACACGCCCTTGGCACACGCAGTGCACTAGACTAGGGTCTGAACAGTAAGTCAACCAAGCCAATCATGGTAACACCAATCAATGTAACAATTTAACATAGGGAGCACTTGCACTGTGGCACTGATCAGCAGTGGCACAGCGCCCAAAGCAATAATCCAGCAAAAACATCGTAAACAGAGGAGGCAAACAGAAACAAATGGAGGAGAGACTCATGCCAATGATGCCAGGTCTAACAAGCGGCGATAAAGGGTACCCCTGACGCGTCCCCCTACCCACCACACAGGGAGATGATATCAGACTTCCCGCTTTAGTTCGGGCCATGGAATCCCTATATAACAGGGCCGTCCAAGCCACGAAACGTTCCCCCAGCCCAAAGGTATGCAGCACCTGGAATAAATACGGCCATTCCAGGCTGTCAAAGGCCTTTTCTATATCTACCGAGAATACGGCAGCAGTATGCGATTCGTTCGTCTCAGCCTCTAACACACGGAGCAGGTGTCGGACGTTGCCGGCTGTATTTCGTTTGGGTATAAACCCTGCCTGATCTACATGAACCAGCCGAGTCATATACGGCAAGAGCCGAGAGGCCAGTATCCAACTCAAGATCTTATAGTCGGTAGTAAGCATGGACAGTGGTCGATAAGCAGTCTCACCAGAGGGGGTCTTCCCTGGTTTCAGCAACGGAATTATCAGCGCCTCTCGCGTCGTGTCAGGAAGCCTAACCACCCTCCATGACTCGTTGTAGAGAGTCACCAGCCTAGGGGCCAAGACCTCAACATAAGCTGCATAAAATTCAATCGGGAGCCCATCCACCCCTGGAGTCTTCTTCCGCGCCATGTGCTTGATTGCACTCCGGACTTTCCCCAGCGTGATGTCTTGACCCAACAAATCTGCCTCCCCCTTAGCAAGGGCCGGTAAGTCCCCTCCAGCCAAAAATCCCCCCAGTCGATCCTCATCTAAGTCTACTCTACTGGAGTAAAGTCTCTCGTAGTATCCAGCAAAAAGATGATTAATGCCCTGCTGGGTGTAACACACGTCCCCCACTGGGTCACTTAGTGCCAATATAGGGACCGACTGTTTCATGGGATTCGCGAGCCATGCCAGCAATGCAGCGGATTTGTCACACTCCGCATGGGCTCTAGTTAAATACCTCTTATAATCGTAACACCGTAACTTCTCAACCCCCACTGCCACGGACTCACGGGCCGCCAACACGTCCCCCTGCCCCTCCGGGTGTTCTGGACGAGCACGCTCCAAGACGCGCAGTCGCTGGTCTGCAGTATCTATGTCCTGGAGGAGGGCTTTTCGCACCCCAATCTTATGAGCAATGCATATCCCCCTCACTACCATTTTAAAAGCATCCCACTCTACCTCCAGCGAAGAGGCAGATCCCGTATTCTCCTGAAAGTACTGGGTCACCCCTTTTCCAATTGCCTCGTGGAAGACCGGGTCCTCCAACAGCTCCAGACTTAGACGCCATGAAGGGATCGCTGGACGCCGTGGGACCCAGCAAAGCCTCAGCAACAGGGGATTATGATCCGAGAGTGTTCTGGTCAAATATTCACTGTGCTGAACCGCCATATGTATATCAGAGGAGCAAAGTATTGCGTCTAACCGAACGTGCAACTCATGAAGCGGAGACAAATAGGAATAGTCCCTCTCACTTGGGTGATGTTCCCTCCAGGTGTCCAACAGCCCCCAATTCGCCTGCCACGCGCCACGGGCCCTGGCAACCATAGCAGTCGGCGCCGTCAGGAGCAGCGGATGGGACCTATCAAGAGCAATGTCTGTTACTGAATTAAAGTCAACCCCAAGCATGATTGGGCCAGATAAGTACGATGACAACTTACAGGACAATAAAGCGAAAAAGGCCTGCTTCTCAGTGTTCGGGGCGTAAATACTGCCCAGTATGATGTCGCTCCCATTCAGCCTACCCTGCACTAGTACATAACGCCCTTCCGGATCCACAATTTGCTGCACCATTTGAAAGGGGACTCCAGCTCTAACCCACACCAAGACTCCTCGCGCAAATGCAGAATAGGAAGTATGGTACACCTGTCCCCTCCATCTTCACCGTAGCGCTAGCCCCTCCCCACCCGCAATATGTGTCTCCTGTAGAAACGCTACCTGTATCCCCCTCCGCACCAGGTATGCATGTATCTTGTGTCGACGGCTCATGGTGTGCAATCCCCTTACATTCCACGTTATACACTTTAAGTCACTCAGTGTCCCCATGGTACATGATATGTCCATCGCCTCATCAACAACTCACTATTGTCATGCCAGAGACCTCGGTGAACCTCCCCCAACTCCCAAACCCCCCTCCCAAGGACAGTTACCTCAAAACTAGTACCCATCCAAACAAGATTTAATTTAACAAAGAAGCAAATTCCTCTGACTACTTCAGAGGTACGGGTGAACACAGCTGACCCATGGCCGGCTCTGCAGTCAACCAGCTATCACCAACCGCATAGAAAAAGGCTACCTTCCCATGAACTTCCCACCCCGCACACAATCAATTTCCTGCAGCGAGACACCCAATGCAATCCAACCTTCCCACCACAGTGTCAGACTATCTCATCTACACTTTGAGGCGTAACCACCGGAAGTCTCATACTGCTAGCTGAAGAATTGTCCGTTCCACTCTCCGCAGAATCCTCATCAGAGCCCCCCTCCTCAGCCCGCACAGGTGGGCTGGCAGAGCCCAGTACAGACTCCACCGCCTTTAGAGCTGCCGCCCTTTCCAGTCCCGCCTGCACAGTGGAGGGCCCCTTCCGGGGAACCCGCCGCTGCGCCGCACTCCAGCTCTGCCAGTTAGTCTGCCTCGGGGCGCTGACCTCTCATGCCTGTCTGCAGCTGTCAGACCACCTGCCTACTTTTCCAGCCACTCCCAAGCCTCCGCAGGAGAGTCAAAAAAGTGAGATGTACCATCAAGGGTGACTCGTAGCCTTGCTGGGAACAAGAGGGAATACTGCAAGTTCTCCTTCCTCAATGCTTTTTTGACCTCCAAATAAGAAGCCCGCCGGCGCTGAACCTCCAACGTATAATCTGGAAACAGTGTTACTTTACTGTTACCCACGATGAAGGGACCCATCATTCTCGCCCTTTGCAGCAGCAGATCCCGATCACGGTAGTGCAGAAGTCCAGCAATCACTCGTCTCGGCGGTCTTCCCGGCTCAAGAGGTCTAGCCGGGACCCTATGGGCCCGCTCCAACGTGTAGAATCCAGACAAACCCTCCGGAGCCACCACAGTTTTAAGCCATGTCTCTAGGTACTCCACCATGGCAGCCCCCTCCACTCCTTCCGGCAGTCCTACCACACGAACGTTGTTTCTCCTATTTCTCCCTTCCGCATCATCCACCCTACGTTCCAAGGTGTTCACCCTTGCCGTGAGAGCATGCAGCTGTTGGGCCGTATCTTTATTAGCCGGTAATAACTCCGCTATACTAGTTTCAGCTTCCTTGACCCTCCCCGCCAACTTCTTATGTTCGTCGCGCAGCAGCCCCAGCCCAACCGACACTGTGGTAATGTCCTGGTGGAGGGTAGCTTTAGTGTCCGTTATGGCTGCCAGTATTTCTTGGAGCTGTCGTTGTATAGGGTTTCCAGCGGCCACCTGTGACAAGTTAGGGGCCACCTCCTCCGACTCATGGCCCGTGTCAGTGTTCTTGGGTCTAGGGTTACCCATGGTGGCAGACCAGCAAACCAGTGTCCAGCAGAGGTGCCACCTATTCGCAGGCCGAGAGTTCCCAGTCCGGAGGGCCCCGCCGCTCCCTTCGTCTTGTATCACTCACCATCACCAAAGGGCCCCAGCTGAACGTGTCCTCTGACCACCGCTCGTCCTTTCAGCACACACGCCACATCCGCCAAACCCAGAGGAGGGCCCCCCGCAGTGCCCGTAGACCACAGGCAGGCCACGCCAATCCTCAATCCGTAGTTAGGTCCAACAAAGCGTGCGGCCATAAGAAGCACTGGTTCAGGGCGAGTGCAACACCAGCACCTTAGCAGCCCCCAGTTCCGCCGATCCAGCTAGTCCCCCAGCAACCCACAGGGCGTCACCACCAGCCTCAATCAGCAGCCTCCACCGCCGTAAATCCAGGGAGGGCCGCAACAGCAGTATCCCCTCGCGGGCTCGTCCAACATCGGCCCTCCAGTGCAATGGTAAATCCTTCCCCCTCTCTGCTCACCAACGATGGGCCACTCCGAACCTGCGACACACACTCCCCAGGGGCCCCGGCACCCCCTCAGCTCGTCAACTGTACACAGCGTCCAACCTCAGTAATGCCCGGAGCATGTAGCAGGCGCCCTCGACGCTCCCCACCTCCACAGGACCAGCGCCCGGGTCCCCAGCAGCGACAGCTGGTGCGCAAGCAGCACCGCTCCCTCCTCCAACAGGAACGCCCGATTGGCAGCGTCCACAGTGCGGCCAACGTCGCGGCGCCGCACCCAGCCCAACGGCCAGTCAGCAAGGCAGAATCCGGGAACCTCCGCCGGGGGCCACCGCGCAGTACCAACGTCGGCCCAGGGTATGACACGGTAAGCCCAGTCTCCGTCCCTCAGGTGTGATATCCCATAGGGTTGCACACAGCCGGGGTAGTCGTGGCACACGGCCCTCAGGAAAGCAGGTCCCGGGGGCCGCAACGGCCAGCGATCCCTCGATGCTCTCCGGGGCACAGCCAAGCCGCCGCAGCGTGGCGTCGGACGCGCAGCCCTCCGACACACCAGCCGCTAGCAGGGCTGTTTGCAGTTTGCAGCCAGGGCATCCGCTCGCTACGATAGCGGTTCAATTGGGGGCAGCATCGTCATTTCGCCCCGAAGGGGCTCCGCCGTCACAGCCTCACCTCCCTGCCAGGGACAGGACTCTCAGTGCCGCTTCCCAGTCAGCGGCCCGCACGCCACGCGGGAACCGCGACCTCTCGCAGATTCTCGCGCCGACCCTCGGCTCCAGGCGGGATGGGCGGCGACGCGGCTGAGATCCGTCAAGGGTATTACTCCGGCATGCCTCACTCCTCGCAATCCAGAATTGCAGCGAGGGTGCCAAGGGTGTTAGCTTCTTACAGTACAAATTTGGAAGGAGCCACAAACGTTATTCAGGATAAATTAGCAGTATGATGAGCCGATCTGCAGGAGCCTCACCACAGTGCGGCCATCTTGTTCTAGCGCCACCTAGCGCCCCATGAGGTCTACAATGACATCGATGAAGAGCGGGTGGGGGCCTGTAGATGAGGGTGCCACAGAGGATAAAGTTGGGCTTGGTCTTGATCTGGAGTTGGAGATGTTCCATGGTTGCCGTTGGGTTGTTCCAGTAAGTGGTCAGGCTGAGGATGTTCTTGTGGACAATGGTGTTACCTCCTCCTGGTTAGTCGACATGGTCCTTGCGGGTGATTTAGCGGTTGTCAGGGATGGGGGTGGCGATGTCCAGTGCAGAACAAGGAAAGGATAGGATGACATTGTGTTACCTAATTGCATTTAATAAATGCTAACATTTGATTGGGTGCAAAAGAAACAATTGATGGACGGAATGCTGGACAATGCAAACATTCACCCCCAGTCACAAGAATCTGGGTTTAATCCATCATTCTCACCACACCACCCCAGTTTGGACCCAGTCATATGCAAATCAGTCTTGACCCTGTTCCTTATGGGAACAGTCCAGCCCGAAATTACCAAGCCAGGTCTTCCCTGGACCGGAAACAAGCATCCTGGGACTGGTTTCAGGGCATCACCCTTCATCAGCCAGGCTAGATTGAATCCAGTGGTGTAGTGAGCATGGGACCCACGTCTGGGCATACCCTTATCACATAGGGCGACATATGCAAAAGAAACAATTGTTGGATGGAATGCTGGACACTTAGGGCGACACAAGGATCTGGGTTTAATCCATCATTCTTTTGATTGGGCGCAGGTAGGAATCTCATGTTTAGACCCAAATAAATTGTAATTTAAAATCCTCTGTATTGGTAAAGTTGGATTTTAAGCCACAATTCAGAAAATGCCACTTTTAGAAAGATGGCATTTTCTTGTTTACACCATTTGTACCTTCTGCCAGTGATCTGAGTCACATAACTGAATGGCTCTGCCATTAGACTTTGTGTATTGCTCCCACACAGTGAGACAAAAGGGGAGTAGGTGTTGGCAGGATGGGCCCTCCTGCCAGGATGGCTGGGGTCGGAGCTGTTACCTGTCCAACTTACACTTTAAAAGGCTTGCCTCCACCACACACAAAGGAACCTGACACTAGTCTTTTGTCACTGCAGACTTCTTGTAGCCTTGGCAGAGGAAGGGAAACTTTTTCTAGAACCAGATGTAGGGGTAGCATAGGAAATCCCCCACTTCAAAAGGTGACACCAGGTATACATATTGGACCCTCAGACCACCTCTTTAGTACACTCCTGGGCCTGTGGAAGAGTTCAGAAGAACTTCCAGGACCCCAAGAAGACTGCCCTGCTGCTATCAGAGAACTGCCATTGAACCCCTGCATTGCTACTTGAAGGTGAACTGTACCATCTACTTGAACCCAGGACCACCAGAATTGATTCTAAGGGCTTGTTGCCGGGCCTCATGTGTGAGCTACAGGGACATAAAAAGTTTCTAAGGCTTTGAACCCCTACACTTGGCCTCTGCTGGAGTGAGTCCTAAACCCATAAGTGGTGCCCCCCAGATCCTGGACCTTGGAAGTGCTTTTATAGGTGTTGGTCCTGTCAAACCCTAACACTTTGGTCTTCAAAAGTTTTCGCCAAGAAGTCCCTTAAGAACCAACTGAAGACCAGGACTTACCTGCCAGCCAAACTGCCCAAGGTTTATTGCTGGATGGCCTGACTTCATGGTATCTCCAACCACATTCTTCCCCGTAGCAGCAAATCATGCTCAGAAGGACCTGTTGCATAGGTATCCGACCTCATGAAGCTCTTATTGCCTACAGCCTGCAGCTTCGTCCTGCTGGAGATTTTCGAGTTCCAAAAAAGTAACAAAATCTTCATTGTGACTTCATCCAGAAGCTCCCCGACGACAATGTCTTCCCCTCAGACAACACCTGCTGTCTTGCCCTGCTGACATTCTCAGGAATATTTTTTCAAGATTTCTTCCAAGTCGGAAGGTAAAGCAGGAATGTGTATCCGACCCGCGCTCCGTTGCTGTTGGCCTTAACTTTTGACTTAACTGTCTCGCATGACCAGATTCCCACAGTTGGCATGTAGATCTTTTAAGATTTTTCTTGAGTATTGTTTTCACTTTCTTTCATTTGTGTGCTGCAAAAATACTTTACACATTGCCTGTAAGTTAAGCCTGACTGCTTTGTGCCTACCTGCCAGAGGGTTAAGCATAAGTTAATTTAGTAAATGTTGTTTTTCACCCTGACAAGAATTGTGGTTGTTTCCTGAGTGGGGCTTCCTGGGGGTCTACAAAGTTATATTTTTGGGGGGAGGGTGGGAACATGTGGACCTCTGAGCATTAAGAAGGCCCAGGGGGCCCCTTCCCATTGGCCAGTTTTATTTTTCAGGGAAGGAACATGAGGAAGTAGAATTAAAAAAAACTGGAGCGGAGCTTGTGTTTGCTCTCACTTGGAAGGAGCGGTCACAGCTCCCGCCAAGCAAAAGAAAACAGCTGTTTCCTGAGGGTGGTCACCTCAGGAGATAGCAGGAGCCGGCCCTTGAGATGTGGCAGTCCCCAGGGCCATTAATGGCTCCAGATGGGGGGCTGTATAGCCCCCTTCTTTAGTATGCATGGGCCAGCCCTGGGGAGGTGGTGGTCCCTGGGGCCGTATATCACCCAGAAGGGGTCCTGCGCAGTTGTCCCTCCAAAACGTTTCCAAAATAGTATTTGGTCCCAGGGAGGTAGTAGGTGCACATAGTAGACTGTATGAATCAATGGGCCTCTACTTTCAGATCTCTGTCTCAGATAATACGTGTGTGTGGCAGGGTGTGCAGAGGGACTGGCCTCTCTGCTGAGACCTCTCTGTGTAATGATAGGTGTGTGTAGTAGGGTGTGGAGAGGGACTGAGCTCTTCTTTCAGACCTCTCTCTCAGATGATGAGTGTGCATAGTAGGGTGCAGAGAGGGACTGAACTGTCCACTCAGACCTCTCTCTTTGATGCTGGGTATGCATAGTAGTGTGCAGGGAGAAAGTAGCCTCTCCTTTCAAATTCCTCTCTCAGATGACGGGTGTGCTTAGTATGATGCAGGGAGGCACTAGCCTCTCATTTCAGACATCTATCTTAGATGACGGGTGTGTATAGTCTGGTGTGTGGAGGGACTATCTTCTCTGGTTAGACCTCTCTATGTAATGATATGTGTGCTTAGTAGGGTGCGGGAGGAATTAGCCTTTCCTTTCTAACTCCTCGCTTAGATAACAGGTATGCATAGTACAGTGTGTGGAGGGACTGGCCTCTCTGGTGAGACTTCTCTCTATAATGATGGGTGTGTGTAGAAATGTGTAAGGAGGGGCTAGCGTCTCCTTTCATACCCTTCTCTAGAGTCTAGCCTCTTCCTTGGTACCTCTCCCTCAGATGGTGGATGTGCATAGTACTGTGTGTGGAGGGACTGGCCTCTCCTTTCAGACCTCTCTCTCTCAAATGATGGATGTGCGTAATAGGGTATGGGGGGACTAGTCTCTCCTTTCAGACCTCTCTCTCAGATGATGGTGTGCATAGTAGGGTGTGAGAAGAGCCTTAACTCTACTCACAACTCTTTCAAAGTCAATGGGCTTAGATAGTAGAATTGGATACACTCCTTCCTACACTAACAAGTATGCATACTACAGTGTAGTCAAAGATCACTTACTTCTTTCTACTTTTCACAATCCTGCAAGAGTCTTACAAGATCGTAATATTTTCTGGAAATAAGAATTAACTATTTGCTCATCACAGTACTTATTTTCTTGCACACTTCCTCTCCAAAACAAAAAGCACAATATGTATTTAGAACTCATCTACTCCTTTTTACTATTCACGATCCCATGAAGGTCCCACGAGTTCATAAAAATAAGTTAAAAACAATATACATTTATTTTCTTCACAGTAGAAAACAAGCATTTGCAATGCAATAGGTCTCGCATTTATAAGAGTTTGAGCTATTGGCATTGTAAAATTACAATGCCTTTTATTTATGTTTTGGTTTTAAAACAAATAAAAGCCATTGTCATTTACAATGTCAGTAGCATAAACTCGCATAAAAGCAGTGTGCGGCGTGCAGCAGTGTGCGGCGTGCAGCAGTGTGCAGCAGTGTGCGGCGTGCAGCAGTGTGCGGCGTGCGGCATGCAGCAGTGTGCGGCGTGCAGCAGTGTTTCGTGTAGCAGTGTGAGGCATGCAGCACAGTGTGGCGTGCAGCGGCGTGCAGCAGTGTGCGGCGTGCAGCAGTGTGCGGCGTGCAGCAGTGTGTGGCGTGCAGCAGTGTCGTGCAGCAGCAGTGTGCAGCAGTATATGGCATGCAGCAGTGTGCGGCGTGCAGCAGTGTTTCGTGTAGCATTGTGTTGCGTGCAGCAGTGAGATGCGTGCAGCAGTGTGTGGCATGCAGCAGCGTGCAGCAGTGTGCAGCAGTGTGAGGCGTGTAGCAGTGTGAGGCGTGTAGCAGTGTGAGGCGTGTAGCAGTGTGAGGCGTGCAGCAGTGTGTGGCGTGCAGCAGTGTGTGGCGTGCAGCAGTGTGCGGCGTGCAGCAGTGTGTGGCGTGCAGCAGTGTGTGGCGTGCAGCAGTGTGCGGCGTGCAGCAGTGTGCGGCGTGCAGCGGCAAGCAGCAGTGTGTGGCGTGCAGCAGTGTGTGTTTAGAAACGAGAATGAAGTTAAAAGTAAATTTACGTTTCATCATTGTCATCTAATGACTTCGTTATGAGAACTGATGTACCCTGTCTTACTTTGAATACTTCAAAAATAATCATCTACATAGCAAAAATCTTTCAGAGAATCAGAATGTGTACCCATTTCTATTAGTTTAATGTTTTGGCCCCAATTACCCAGGCTGGGACAAAGCAATAATAAAAAAAAAAAGAAGTAGGGGGAAATAATGAATAACAGTCCTTCAGAGAAGCAGCGGAGCAGGGCTGCACTCGAGATCTGTAGTAAACAAGCACAGTGTAGCCACACAGCTTGTTTACCTGTAGCTTGTAGTCATTTTACACAAAACGCTGCATTTTAAGACCGATCACATGCATAATCTTGTTTGCAGATTTGTTTTAAAGGCGAGCCCTCAACGTGATATACAATTTCTTAACTGTACACACAGGCCCCTAAACAGTGAGCCGTTATGCCTCATAAAAGAAGCCTAGTAAACAGTATGCCAGAATGTAAAGGTTTATAAAAGCAGCAGGCTTGTATTATGCTGTATGACGTTTGAGCACCGCATCAATGCTTACAGATGAATTACTGTACCTGCAGCCTTTTAAGGGAACCACATGCCTAATATTCTCTCCATAAGCCTTCAATTAAGGCTAGCACCCAACGCGGTACATGATTTTGTAATACCACAAGTACCGGCAATACCAAAAAAAGACTGAGTCAGCTGAATTTTTTAACAAAGCAGACTAGATCGTAGCTTTAACACATATTTACAAAAGCAGCTACCATAAGCAAGTAAAAAAAAAACGAACACAAATATAGAAGACTCATGGAAACAACTAAACACTTAAGCGAGATTGCATTCCTCATGTGCTTGTGCGTGGCGCCAGCTAAACACGTGCTGTTCTTGAACACTGAATGCTAGCACGTCTTTGAGCGCGTTCACAAGTTAACAACTATTTTAGTCACCGCAAGGCCAGCAGTCTTGGCGGAGACAGAGCGCACTAATAAGCAGATTTTCCCATGCTAGTGTTGACATAATACAGAGCTTATATAGATGTGTGCACACAAATTCACAATAAGCCTAAAAGCACCAAAAGCACGGACGTCCGTTTTAATATAATGCATTACTTGATATTCATTTTCAGCGAACAGCTGATCTACTATGTATGAGCCCTTTTTAATAAGGCATAATAAGGCTGCAAGGGTCTCGTCCACTGCTGCGAAAGCAGGCTTCCCTGCAGGAGGCACCCCAAAGACATCAGTCTTAACGGAAAGGCCTCATACATGGTATTAGAACGGACACGAAGAACACAGCTGAACGAGGGCAACGGCTCGAAGGGAAGCTGGGAAAAAGGAGAAGTGTGTGTGTGGGGGGGAGGGGTTGTGAGTCATTCGTTGTAATCAGAGAAAACTCTGAAAAGTTTGGGAGGGGGGAGTGGGGGCGGGCACGCAGGCTGCCAAATGGTGCGCTGAAAGGGATCGCGATCACATCACGGCGAAAGTGAAAGCAAACGAGTGCTTTCAGGCCTCCAAATGGTGCGCGCGCCCGGCCGACGCACATGCACTGTATTTGGAGGCCTGAAAATCCACTGTTTGCACTTCCAAAACTCGCTTACTATAAGTCTCACCAGAGCAGCGCTAAAGCGCTGTCTCAGGCGAGACCTAAAAAGGGGGGCCCAAAACGCGTTTTTCCCATGTTAATTTCCATATGAATAATTGCAACAGGCTAGAGCCAGAACTGCTGAACGGAATTAAATATATATTATATATATATATTACCTACTGGCGGTCGCCAGTAGGTAGATATAGTTAGGACCTATTTTCCATAGGAAATCTGCAACATTCTATTTGGAATAACGTTGGCGCCGATTGACAAATCTTCGTGAAAGTTTCCAATCTTTTGGCCAGCTCCGGTCCGCTCCTATCCTGAAAATTTCACGGTGATTCGTCACAGCGGGGGCCGAGAAAAAAGGGGGGTCCCAAAACGCGTTTTCCCCATGCATTTTCCCGTAGGACCTGTTGACGCAGCTACAGCCCGAACTGCTGAACGGAATTACACCAAATTTGACAAAGAGGTATTCCTCAGTTCAGACTCGTGCCTTTTGCTTAAATGGTGTAAATCCGTTCAGTAGTTTTCTGAGAAAATCAAAAGTAAAACCATAGATATATCTATGGCCTCGGAGGATCGGCGCACCCTCGCCGCACCCAGCGCGCACCCTGCCGTGCACAAGCTGTATTCTAATTGGCTATCAACAATCCAGATCAGGAAGTGTTGGCAGCCAACTTGTGCCTCGGTAGAACCGAGGCACAAGAAAGCTATAAAACAAACAAAGTGGGCAGGGAAGAAACACCATGACCCCCTAGGCCTGCTCAGGGGGTCCCACAAGGACCCCCAGGGCCAAAAAAAATAATTTAAAAAAAAAGAAAATCATCGAGATTCGCGCACCCAGTGCGAATTTCGTCCGAAAATAAAAAAAAATTCAGCGCTGGCTCCCACGCTGAATATTCTAATTTGCCCCCGGGGGCCAAATCCCGGGGACATTATTTAAAAAAAAGTGTGGGGGGTCCCAATCTCCCCCACACTGCCCCGGGGACTGCCACCCCCCGGGGCTTTGTTAACATAGGTGGGAGGCCCGCAGCCCCCCCAGCCCTGGGGACTGCCACCCCTCGGGGCTTAAAAAAATTAGATGTGGGGGGGCTCTCAGGCCCCCCCAGCTCCGGGGATCGCCACCCTGGGGCAGCTTGTATGTGTGGGAGTGGGGCCATGCGGCCCCCCTCCTGGAGCCTTGTATTGGCTCTGGGGACCGCTACACCCCAGGGCCGGCTCCTGCAGTGTCCCGGGGTGCCCACCCCCGGGACACTGCTGTCTGCAATGGCAAGGCGCGGCTCCCACCCTGCCATTGCAGACTGCTTTGCTTCATTGAAGCGAGAGCAGGGAAACCTGCTCTTGCTTCAATGAAGCAAAGCAGATTGCTTTTCCACATGGGGAGCAGCATGTTAGTACACAAACTTAAAAGACACCCTAATTCACACTCGGCCACGTCCGCAGGGGCAAACAATCCAGAGACAACTATGGGATTTGCCACCTGTAACTGGACATTACCCTTGTGGCTCATGTTCAGTGTGTCCTATGACCACAACACACAAGTCTGTTCTCTTCAAGAATAATTTCAAATGGGAGCTACGTCGCCATACAAATTGCAACACAGCAAACTGCATATATCTTATCACTTGCCCCTGTAGACTGCAATATATTGGCATGACCACCCGCCCCATCAAAATACGCATGACGGAACACCGCAGCAATTTTCGCTGCAAAAAGATCACCACTAGAATGTGCACCCACTTTCTAGAAAAAGGACATCTTCCTGAGTCATTCACCTGGCTCATATTGGAATCATTTTCAAGCATCACAAAGGATGCCTTACTTACAAAAGAACAGAGGTGGGTGTACAGGCTGGGCACTCATGTGACAGGATTGAACGACGCTATTCCATGGGCTTCGATCAAACCTCCGTGAATTATGTACCCAATAACATCATTTCCCTGATACACTGAACTTTCCTATACTGACATAGAGGCTCATATAGCGAACCTCTTCTGGAAAGACTGTGGAAATGATTTAGAACGACCCACAACGCAGAATATTCAACTGGGGATGGCGACCTCCGAATAAACTTATACATCATTCCCCCCCCCTCCGTTTAAAAAAAATATGTTCCCCCGTAGATATCTATGATACTATTAAAGTGTCTCGCAAATAACAACTAGCTCCCAATAGTAACATCACTGGAAGAGCAGGTGCACGACAAATGAACAACACACCCCCGTGGACATCTATGACGTTAATAATATTAAAGTGTCTCGCAAATAACAACTGGATCCCAATAGCAACATCACTGGAAGAGCCGGTGCACGACAAATGACCAACATACTATGACCCCCACCAAAGATGGCGACCGGGTTTGCCACCGGCCGCTAGTTAGCTATACGACCTCCGAATACACTTGTACATCAGTCTCCCCCCCCTTTTTTTAAATCATAGTGTCTCGCGAATAACAACTAGGTCCCAATAGCAACATCACTGGAAGAGCCGGTGCACGACAAATGATTAACATACTATGTCCCCCACCCACCCACCCAAGATGGCGACCGGGTTTGCCACTGGCCGCTAGTTAGCTATGCAATCACTATTATTCCGATTACTTCCGGGATATCGTCAAACGCCGGGTTAAATACAGCAACGGGATTCCACACACCGCCACCCAGTCCTGGTAGAACGGGGTAGGTGTGTACGAGACACGGACTCGGCGTGTCAGTAAGTAGCCTTTCTTTACATTTCATTTGCTGATCGTTATTGTTTTACATTTCAAACACGAAGCAGGGGTGTGGAGGTTTTACTCGTCACTACGGGACCTATTTACTTAACAATCAAACGGGTACCCTGTAGAATGAGGGACAAGCTCTAAAGAGGACGCTAACTGATCGCTCACGATGACCACACATTGTATTTGATATTTATCTCTGGGTAACCAACATTGACTACGAGACCTTATAGAGTCAATAACATTAGCGTCAATGACAACGCGAGTGGAACATTCATCATCACCACTTCGTAGCTTTAAGATTCTACACTCAAATTGATATTTATCAGTGAACTCAAACAATAACTAATATTGTCTATAAGAGCTAGCCTCTAATCAAATCTTTGCATAGTTCAGATAGTGCTTTAACCTTGGGGTTCTATGAATCTAATCACAGCAAATAGCGACCCAGTTACAAAGGTTGGAGCAGCCATTTCAGCAGATACATGTTTTAAATATTAGACTAAGGAGAGTACCTTGACCATACATTCGGTTCATTGCCACTTCTCTATGCATTTAACTCCATACAAAATAAAGAACCGCCATTACCAAAAGAAGGAATGTTTTTATTCAGATAATTTGAGTGTCTCAAGCATCTTTACAGAATTTAGGATGTATCCACAACAATAAGAGAAGGGGCCAACATGACCCTGGAGTTTGTCATTCTTAAACAACCCCTGTTCCTCTAGCAGTGTTCATATATGATTACAGAACGCGAGGAACTCCTTGCGTTCATCTACCAGGAACTGCAGTGGAATATCGTTAAGAATTGTTAGGGTAAGTCCATTTATGAATTTTATCAACACCGAGTATAATAGAAGTCACTTCACAGGGTTTAGTCTTCACTTAGTTTCTTTTCACCTTTCACGTTTAGAGTGCACTTTCACCACAGTTGCACTCAGTGGTTCACGAGATATCTTATGTACATAAACAGTGACTATACAATGCTTTCTTTAACCTCCTTGGCCTTTATCCCCCTACAGGTAGACCGAGCTGCAGGTAATACCAATTTGTGACAGAGATTGCATACTGTTTATTTAGATATTAGTTTAGATGTAGATAGACAAACATCTTTTTGGTCCTGAAGAATCGCCAGAGTACTTCTCTAAATGGAGCGAGAAACATGTCGACCTAACTGAGGCAGTGTATATAACTTAGTTAATAACTCTTAGTTAATAACACTTAACCTCAGAATCTTTTAACTAGGGGAGAAGACTTCCTAATAAATTAGTTGAGTAAGTACTTCGACCCCTATTTTAAATACCCACGCACCTTTCATCTACATCACTTTAGAGCCCCACACACGCACGCATCCACCGGCTTCATTGGATTTAAAAGATCTCCATAAAAGTGCTCCTTGAACAAGAGCCCGTCGGGTATTGCACCAGCCGACTCGACGCAGGAGCAGCCCGATGATGATGCAATACATTCAAGGGGGTAACGTAAATTACGATAGCCCTGAGTTTGTGTGAGGGCCTCAAAATCCAATATTTTAAGTGTCCGTGAACACAGTTTTCCCTCCCCTTTCTCATATCTTACTTTCAGGAACAGCTTTGTTTTCGTTGTAGTACACAAACTGCGTCAGGTGTTGATTGATGTGTTTTTCTAAAAAAAAATTAAAAGGCTGGAAGTAACAAAATCGGGCGAAGTTAGAAAGTTCAGCCGGATCAGCATTAGCTTTTTTCAAAAGGGGAAGAACCATGGCATGTTTTCATGCTGCTGGTACGGTTGTTTCCTGCAGCGATGCAGGAAACAACCAGTTTTTTAGCGTATTAGTTGGCCCGGTGATCTGGGTCACCGGTGAGATCACCGGTGGAGTAAAGCAGCCTGATGTAGAGGGAGCGCTCTTCATTTGCTGCTTCACATTAATTGTCACTGCATTCAATTCTGTGTAGATTTTCTCTACTTTGCCAATAAAGAACTTTGCCAAATCTTCACATTGAGCTTCATTGAGCATGGAGGGCGCCGGTTGGCAGTTTGCTCCTGAAAGATCTTTAACTAATTTAAACAAGACTTTGGAGTTATTATGTGCCGACGTAATGGTGTTATTTACATATTCAGCTCGAGCAGCATTGCAGAGGGAGTGGTAGTCCCTTTTAGCTAGTTTGTAAATACCTCTGGATGCTGGCGCATTGTCCTTCCTCCAACGTCTTTCCAGTGCTTTGCATTTGATTTTTTCTACTTTTAACCTTTCCGAGAACCAAGGGGCAGGAGGACGATGATTATTAATTTTTTTGCTAGAGGTTGGAAGGCATGCATCAATAGATGTCATGCTCCAAGTATGGATGGTGTCCGAATCTGCTATATTAATAGAGGTTATGGCAGTAATGTTATTCGAAAGATGTTGATTGAAAGAATCTAAATCTAGATTCTTCCAGTTTCTAGACCCCGACTTGGTAGTTGAGATTAATGTGTTCTCACACCGCAGATCTAGCCTCACATTGAAACCGACTAAAAAATTATCGGACCAGAGTATAGACAGGGCTGCCTGGCAGGAGATACTAGGTAGATTAGAAAAGATGGGGTCTAACAAGTAACCCGCCCTATGTGTGGGACCTGAATTGCAGAGTATAACATTCATAGCTGCCAAATTGGCCTTCAAAGCGGTGCTAATAGTGCATGTAGGGTCGTTGAAATGAATATTTAGATCTTCCAGGATAGTAAAATTTGCAGCATCTAACAACAAGGGGGCGAGGAGTTCCCAAAAATGTGTCGCCCATGACCCTGCTGGCCCCGGCAGACGGTAAATCAAAATCCCAGAGAGAGTGAATTGAGGTGTGAGAGAGAATTTAAAAGAGCTGGCCTTACAGCCCTTAAATGGTAGGTCCTCCCATTTGCAAGTATAAGCATTGTTAAAAATGAACGCAATGCCACCTCCAATTTTATCCCCACGATCCTTTCTAAAGATCGTGTAGTTGGGTGGTAGGGCGGCCGCAGCATCGGGCCAGAGCTATCATATAGCCATGTTTCCGCAAGGAAGATAGCGTTAGGTTGTGTATTCAATAAGAGGTCAAAGATGTCCTCCTTGTGTTAGGGAAGCGACCTACAATTTATGTTAAAAAAGGTAAATTCCTTTGAGGGAGCAGCCTTACTCTTGACAGAGAAGGGCAGCTGTGTGATATAATCCGTGGAAGTAGTGGTGTTAAAAGTATGTTCCCTGTTGGGTTGTGTGGTAAAGGTAAAGCCACAGCAAGGGCAAGTAGAATCAAACCTTCCCGATTTTAAAGAAATGCATTTCTGTTGAGGCTTAGGCCGAAGTTCGTGTAGCAGTTTAAGGGAGTAAGTCCTCAAGTCTTTTAAAAAAGGGGCAAGAGTTGTGGCCCCTGGCCCTGGCCGGGCGCGGCCGGGTGCGGCCGGGCACAGACGGCCTTGCCTTTGGCGCGCCACCAGCGCGCCCGCTGCGCTCGTCCTCTGCGCGAAGCGTCAGGCATTGGTTTTTATACTATGCAGCAGCTGGTCTGGTGACAGTGAGTCACCGCCTCCCCCGCCTCCTACCCGGAAATAGGTGTAACCGCAACTCCCTCCACAACAAGCGGGAAATCCCATGGTGGACCGGGGAGCAATGCAGAAATGACAATGGTTAGAGGTGTGCAGGTAGGAACAGTGGTAGGGCAAAGTTAAAATGCAATTTTAAAAACAAGTAAAAGAATGTGCTAATTGAGCAGCCAGCCGTAGTGTCTCACTTCAAGCGCGCGTCAGCTGCACGAAGTGTCAGGCATTGGTTTTTGTACTATGCAGCACCTGGTCAACTCAATTCAGATAGAATCTATCCTACCCTGTGATTAGACCGACCACCACTGCATCACATTCCTCATCACAGAAGTTTTGATAAACAACATAGCACAATGATCCAAGCCCAAAATCTGGAAAAAGAAATTGAACAACATCGACGGGAATGCACTGTCTTCTCTCAGTCGCAACATCTTGACTCCCCCTGAAGAGCTCTCAGATGACCTTGATCTTATAAATCACTACACTAGCTCCATGGAATCAGTTCTTGACTCAATCACTCTATTCCAACTGAAAAGAATGGCCACCAAAATCTCTAAACCATGGTACAACACAGAAAGATGTAACTTGAGACCAGCCAAACGTCAATGGTGATATGAATAGTCCATTGAACATCTGAAGCACCTGAGATCATTAAGGAACAGTCACTACAAAAACATCAGAACCTCTAAGGCAAATTTCATCAGACATCAACTACATAAAGCCAGTAACCCACCCAAAAAACAAACTATTTGATCTCATAAAAGCAAAATCAAACAGGGCACTCAGTCACTGGTGGGAACTAATTCGCTACCAAACTGTGAGGAATGTGTCTCCTTCTTTCTGCAGAAGGCAGAAAGCATGAGAAATTACCTGCAGCTAGCCATGGAACAAAGTCCTATCCCCCTCAACCCCACCTATCCCCTCCCTGGCCTTTTGTTCAGTATGCTCTCCCAGGCTTTTCCCCAAGAACAAAGCCTCATGGAACTCTTTCAGAAATCTTGATGAAGACACCATTCATAAAATTCAATGACCCTCTTCCCTCAAAATTCTTCAAGAAAAACATACCCGCATTACTGCCAATCTGAACAAAAATTATGAATGCCTGCCTCCTTCAAGGCTCCATCCCTGACTTCCTAAAGTCCAGTTAAGTTACCCCCATTATGATAAAACCAATGACAGACCAAAGTGACCATAACAACTTCCGACCTATTTTCAATATCCCTAGCCTAGAGAAACTCCAGGAAAAATGTGGCCACATTCAACTATACAACCACATTTATAAGTTCAATCTATTAGACCAATTTCATTCTGGCTTCTGTTCTGGGCACAACACCAAATCTGCTATGACACACATTGTAGATGATACTCTAAAAATGCTGGAACAGAACCAAGCATGTCCATTTGTCCTCCTTGACCCATCATTGGCATCCAATACGGTTAAGCATGCAAATCTCCTACAGCTATTGGAACACTGTATGGGCCTTATAGGACATGTCCTTAACTGCTTCTCCTCCTTCTTCCTAAACAGATCTCAAAGAGTCAAGGTTGATCTCTCTCTTTCTCAGTCCATGCCTATCAAAATTGGGATCTCACAGGGATCATCTTTTTCACCCACCCTCTTCAATCTATTCATGGAGCTCCCAGCAGAAATTCTTAGCTCATCCAACGTCCAGTACCACATGTACGCTGACAATACCCTGCTATACCTAAAAGTCTCCTCCCCAGAACACATCAGCTCCCTCAACATACCAGCAAAGGAAACTCAAAACTGGCTAACAACAACTAATCACCTTAAACTAAATACTCAGAAAACTGAGCTCCTTTGAATCGCCCCATTCAACCAGGAACTGGTCATCTAAGAATGGTTGAAACAGCTTACAGCGCTCAACTGCACTCCACAAATCAGTGACTCTGCAAAATCACTGGGCGTTACTCTTATCAAGAATCTCAACATGCAAAAACACATCAGTGCCTCCGCCAAAGCAGCAAATCACCAAATGAGTATTTTAAGAAAATTAAAACCTTTCCTCAACAATTTCAAACATGCTGTACAAGCCTTAGTGATTCCCAGGTTGGATTATAGTAGTACAACCCTATCTGGACTGGCAAGATCCAAACTTGCTCAACTAAGAGCCACACTCAACTCTTCTGCCATACTCATCAGAAGCTCGAAAACATACAACCACATCACCCTGGATCTCAAATCCCTCAACTGGCGACCATACGTAGCAAGAAGCCAGCAAAGAATTGCCTGCATGATGCACAAAGCCCTCCACTACAATACCCTTAACTATCTTGTCCAGAAGCTCAAACTCTCTTGCAGTTCCAGAGCATCTAGAGGCTCCAACACCTTTCTTCTGAAACCTCAAAGATTCCGCAAGAAGTAAACCTACAACCGTGCCTTCTTTGGGATTGCCCCAAGAATCTGGAACTCGTTACCTCCTGAAATCAGAACGAATCCGTCAATCATATCATTCAAGAAAGAATTTAAAGAATTCCTTATGAACAAATTTCTTCTCTAGGTCATATGACTTTATTTCCTCTGTCACTCACATGGCTAATTACCTCTGGCTACATAATGTGCTCTTCCGTGCAGTATGGACTTTAGCCTCCTGCTTCTCAACACTGCCTGGTATTTGCACTGGCCTGAACTATGACAATATGTTGTTATTAATTAAGGAACTATGTTATTGATTGTTAGTGAATTTGTAGTGAATGTGATATTACTGCTTTTACTACTCTGCACGCTGTAAATTCTGTAAAGCGCTCTGATACCCACAGGAGTCATGTTCAAACAATAAAAAACTATTAAAATAAAATAAAAATGAATACAAAAAAACACAGAAATCAATCTGATGATGTCTGTGAGTGAAGCCAAGTAGATGTCGAAGAGTGTTGGGCTGAGGGATGAGCCTTGGTGAACGCTGCAGATGTTGTGCTTGGCTTGCGATTTGAAGGGAGGGAGGCGGGTTTTCTGGGTGCGTCCTGTGAGAAAGGATGCCATCCATCTGAATGCGCCATCTGTTATACCAATCTGGTGTAAGCGATGGATAAGCGTGTGGTAGGAGACAGTGTCGAATGCGGCAGAGAGGTCAAGCAGAAACAGGGTGACTCATTCTCCTCTGTCGAGTAGGGTGGGGATGTCGTCTTTTGCAGCAATCAGAGTTGTCTCAGTACAGTGATTGGTTCTGAATCCTAATTGGGAGGGGCCTAGCAAGTTGTTGCTTTCCAGATGTTCAGTGAGCTGTAGGTTGATGGCTTACTCCAGTTCTTTGGTGGGGAACGTGAGTAGTGAGATGAAACTGTAGATCTGGAGTTGGTTCGGATCTGCCGAGGGTTTCATGAGGAGAGGTCTGACATCGACGTGTTTCCAGGCATCGGGAAAGGTGGCTGTGGTTAGCAAGGCGTTAATGATGGTGAGTTGGGGGCTGATCCAGTTTCGTCCGAGGTTTAAAAATTGGCAGGGGTTGGTTGGTGCTCCCGAGTTCATGGAGGTCAAAAAGGTCATTGTGTTTGGTGTGCTGAGCTGTTTCCATGCATTGAGCAGATGTTAGGCAGTGGTGGCTGATTGGAGGTTCTGGAGGTTACAGGGGTTCTTATAGATGGTTGCTATCTTGTTGAGGAAATGGTAAGCAAGCCTGTCGCAGAGTTCTTGTGAGGGGGGATCGAGTGTTTGGTGGCTGATGGGCAGGTGAACTCTCTGATGATAAAATATAATCTATATAAATTTGGCTAGTACTCTTCAAGTAACTGTACAGGGGGATATACATGCATATTGAACAATAGGGGGGAGTGGAAATGCAGCAGGACCCTGGGGGCTGAGTCATTTGCACATCCTAACTGTTTTAGTTTAGGTTGCATAGAAAAGATGGGGTGGCCATGACATAGCAAGTCCTGATATACCGGCCACATGTTCTACCTTTAGCAGTAATATGTGGAGTAAGATGAGAAAGTAGAATAAGCGGTGATTTCTTGCCTTTGTAAGAGATGAGCTTCTCCCTTTCGTGGAATAGGGCTGATTCCATGGCCCTTAACAATCTAAAACCAGAAAAATTGTCATGGAGCAGTTGTTGCCTCCCCTTCCTTTTTTATTTTAGTGTGGGCAAATACCCAGGCAGAACACAACTCCAGATCGGCGGGAGGCATTTACCATGTTTATAGTATCCATCGCATGGGAAGAGTGGTATTGTTTGAAGCATGATGCTGACTGGATTGTACATTGGTGACTGAGGCCCTGTTTTCTTGGTGGCAATCTTTAGCAACAGAAAAAGATGATGGACAGAATGCTGAACATTGTCAAACATTCACCCCCAGACACAGGTCTGGGCCTTTCCTCTTAGGGGGGTTATAGCAACACATATTGTACTTCAATTTTCGACCTAAGTGGGATGGTTATGCCAAGACATGGGTCCCATGCTCGCTATGCCATCGGATTCCAGCTAGCCTGGCTGATAAGGGGTGATACCACGAAACCGGTCCCAGGATGCTTGTTTTATAGTCCAGGGAGAACCTGGCCTTTCAGTGTGGGTGCACTTTTCCCATGAGGGGCAGGGTCAAGACTGATTTGCAAATGCCCGGGCCCAAACTGGGGTAGCATGGTGAGCAAAAGAAACACAATGGATTTAACCAAGATCTGTGACTGGGATGAATGTTTGACAATGTTCAGCATTCCGTCTATCATCTTTTTGTGCTGCTATAGTTGCCTTAAGTGGGATGGGTATGCTAAGACGCGTGTCCCATGCTCACTAAGCCACCGGATTCAAGCTAGCCTGGTTGATGAGGGGTGATACCCCAAAATCGGTACCAGTATGCTTGTTTTCCAGTCCAGGGAGGACCTGGCCTTGCAGTTAAGGCTGAACTGTTCCCATGGGGAGCAGGGTCAAGACTGATTTGCGTATGGCTGGGTCTAAACTGGGTGGCATGGTGAGCAAAATTAAAATGGGGCTTATTCACAATCCCTTGCGCCGCCGGTGCGCTACTTTTGAAATGGGAAAAAGTGGCATACTTGTGGCGCAAGGAACTTATAAATAAGCCCCAATGGATTTAACCCAGATCTGTGACTGTGGGTGAAGTTTTGACAATGTTCAGCATTAGTTCTATCATCTTTTTTTGTTACTACAGGCTTAGCAACTGCAGTTGTGTCAAAAGGTTTGAATAGACATGGTGGAATGGATGGATAATATGATCATTCTTCTGTATTAGAGATCAAGTTGAGGATGTTGGTATTTCTGGATGGAATAACTCAAGGTGGACTTTGCATGGTTTTTTGGTAGAGCATGGATTGCCTTTCAGAGCATCTGGATTCAAAAGTTAATGTAATTCGTTGAAGGTTTCCTTCACATGGTTGGACTCTTCATTGACACATTTTGAGAGGTAGACTCTCATTTGGTTCTCTTGTTTGTTCTGTGGTAGCCTCTCCTATGAGTCTTACCAGGAATGTTGTTAACAAGTAAGGCAAGGGTGTTAAATGTTTTCAAAATTACAGGGTGGACGTTTAGGAGGCCTCTACCCATTTCTCCTGCGGAGGCGACATATTTGTTCTATTACATTTAGAGGCAATCAGTCTTGATTAGACTAATGTAGCAGAGGAAACCTCAAGGATCTTGTGGAACCGATAGGCGTGGTACATGTCAACCTGATCACAAATACACGTTAAGGCTTTCTTGGTCCATTGAGTCCTTATGATAGCCCCTTCTCATTGTTTTTAACTCTGCCAAGGGGACTTTCATATTAAACATAGTTCGGTATCTCTTAGACAGTTTTTAAACCATATTTTGCACCAACTCCACCCTACACATTTCACGTCCTCACACATTCCTTCATCATTATGGCTAAAAACAAAAACGATCTCCAATAAAGATCCCTCTCGCCGGGCCCGTAGGGCATTGCAGCGCCGGCCCGACGAGGAGCATGCCCTATGATGAAGCATAACATCCATTTGTATATGTGAGGACACTAAGAAATAATCACTAGAATCTATGTGGATTCTCCAACCTATCCTCATTCCTGTTCTTTCTCGTATAGGAATAGTACCTTCTTGATTCAGTGATTAGACAAATGTGCCATCATACTTGTGTTATAAATTACTTCTAAGAATGTTTAAATCCTTAGACAGCATGGTTGCGCTTGATGTGAAAGAAATTAGCCCCTGGCCTTGTACAACCAAACTACTCTTGTTTTTCTAGGCTTGTAGGACCAGACATCCAACAGCACGGCCATGGGTCTGCTAAAGATTTTGTAACCTAGATAGCTCTCACATGAGGGAGCTGCATCAAGGCTCTACAGTTCTTGTAGCATCAGTCTCTTAAAATGCAGGTGTAGATCAGTGCTCATCGACATGACAGAGTCTGGCCTCAGAAAGCAGGGCTATCTCCCAAGGTTGCATAACTCTTGTTGTTTCAGACGCTTCACAGCAGACCTAAAACCCAAAGTAGGTTGCGCAAACATAGAGTTGTCAGCCATGTGGAGAGCAGAGATATCTTTAAGATTACATTGGTCTGACTGGCACAACCTGCAGACCATGGTGTCACCCCTTAACCTTTTCACTTCCTTGATAAAACGCATTTAAATTAATTTTATTGCGTATGAAATAAGGCCAACAAAAGGACTAAGTTACACAGATTTTGCACACTCAGTCAACAGATATGGGTGACCCCTTAAATCATACACCCCTTTAAAGGGACAGAGTGCGGGCAAGGGAGCAGACATATTGTCAAGCCTAGATATGGAAGGTGTAGCATTTTGATTTTATACGCACTAGGACCCTCGTGGTTCCGGGGCAGACGCTGAACAGGAACTACGTCATATGCGCGGAGGTGCAAGGGTGTGGTTAATGTTGAGTATGAAATTAGGCACAGTGAGTGAGTGTATGTTGGGGAATAAAGAAGTATTTGACTGAGAGCTTCCATGTGGTTTCATTTGCATGTTCCAGGGCTGGGAAAGGCGATGACTAGGGGATACGTGTCCTGAAGAAAACAAGGCTGCTCACACCAAGAATTTGCAATGGTATGAAAAACTGCTTGTGCGTGCTAAGTATGCCTCAATTCTATGCAAAGCAGTCTGCTACTAGTACATATAGAGTAAAAGCCCTGCTCCAGCCCAAACACAGCCAAAGAAGAAAGTGAAGGCCTTACAGAGCAGCATATTCAAAACACCCCCCAAAACCGAAGGTGAAGCGGTCCACGGAAATGCTGCGCTATCTCCCAAAAACAGAGCCTCAGATCAGGCGTTGTGACCCAAGTTCAAGCACAAGGGTTTTGCTTGCAGACGTTGCAGAGGCCACTGGATCTAGTGAAAACTCTCAGAATGGCACGTGCTCTCAATGGTAGATAAAGAGAGCACTAAATACAATACAACCATGTTCCTGAAGCCACTACTACCCTTTGATACTTCTAAGAAGATTAATATTAGTGCCAGGTGGGCTGGGTAGATCAACATATTCAATGACTTTATAAATGCACTAGAAGAAAAGATAAAACAAAATCATCAAATACTTGAAAAACTTGCAGGCGATGGAGCGAAAGAACTGCTAAAGAAAGTTTTACAGACTGATGCAAAATCATACCAGAAGGTAAAAGAAGCGCTGGAGGCCAAGTTCAACCCAATGTCGAATGTCGACTATGAAAGGTATATCTTTAACCAAGCACAACAACAGGTTGGTGAAACAATTGAGAAATGTGTTCAAAGACTTGATACGCTCTTTAAACTCAGCAAAATCTGTGATTTCACTGATGAAGTAGCCATGTGCCTCAGAGTCAGAGTCATGCCTGTCAGATTTGTTCAGAATGCGCATGATGAGAGAAACCTTCAGCTTGGGAAAATGCTGACAGCTGCAAATCAGAAGAACAAGCAGACCTGCAAGCGACTCCCTTAGAAGCAGGAGCAGCCCACAATGAATCGGCCTTGGTTGTGAAAAGCAATCATAAGCAAAAGCATGATGCACGTAAGTTAACATCTTTGTAGAATTCAAAGCCATGCTTACGATATGGATTTTTGTTTTCCCATTAAAGTGAATGTCCAGCCATTGGGCAGGTTTGCAAGGGTTGGGGGAAAAAAAATCATATCATAACTGTGTGTCGAGCTAAAGAAAAATTAAGTGATTCACGATGGACAGAAAAGATAAGAAAGTTCCAGAAGCACTCTCGCCATGTCCACAAAACAAACAAACATTTGCAATGCAATAGGTCTCACATTTGCCAGAGTTACAGCTATTGGCGTTGTGAATGACATCTTTTATGTATGTGTTTTTGTTTGGAGTGGATGTATGCAGTGTGGAGTGGAATTATGTGGGTTGAATTGGAACTGTTAGTTGTGGAATTGTGTGTGTTTGAATTGTGTGGTGTGTAGTGCATTTGTGTAGTGGAATTTTATGGCATGGTGAATTGACTAGGATAAGAGCTGCACAGAATAGAAGGAAACCAAGATAGCGAGGGATAGGTAATTCGTGCACAAAGTGGTGAAAGAACTTCAGACAGAGGAGCAGAAAGAGTATGTGAGAAAGAAGGGCATGGCAGGTCACAGATGCATAAAGAGGAAGCTCCTGTGGAAACAGATGACACCCTAAGAAGAAAAGGAGTGCGTGGGTTTGCGGAATAGTAATCTTGAAAAGGCTCGGAAAGAAACTGTGATCGAAGAGCTGTGAGAGAAGCGGGAAGAGTGTGTGAGAGAGTTAGAGAGAGGTGTGAGAGAGTACAAGAGAGAGAGAGAGAGAGAGCGAGTGGGAGGGTAATCTGGGGAGGTGGAAAAGTGCACAGCATTAGGAGGTATAGGAAGGTAGTATGTGTAAGGAGGCAGTATAGAGAGGAGACAGGAAGTAGAGGGAGGGATGAGAGGTGCACAGTGGAATTGTGAGATTATTATTATTATTATTATTATTGACTTTTGTACCGCGCACGGTTACCGTGAGGCATCCCAGCGCTTATAGAAACCCAGAGCAGGCTACTAATAGAAAACAGAGAAGCTACAATTATTCTGGGAACAGATACGTTTTCAGATGTTTCCGGAATCTAAGAAGGTTAGGTTCGGACCGCAGAGAGAATGGGAGGGAGTTCCAGGCGAGCGCTGTATGGATAGAAAAACTCCTGCCCCCTGAACGGGCTCTCCTGATTCTCTTAGTCTGAAGGAGATGTTGATTGTCAGAGCGTAAAGCTCTGGTGGACTTATAAGGGCGGATCATATCCTTCAGAATAGCTGGTCCTTTCCCCTGTATGCTTTTATGAGCAGTACACAGGGCCTTGAAGGTAACTCTCTCTTTAACAGGGAGCCAATGGAGCGCTTTTAAAGCAGGTCTGGCTGACTGCCTGGCCGGAACATTCCACAGCAGTCTTGCTGCTGCGTTCTGCACTTGTTGCAGGATCTTAAACGTTGACTCTGGTGCTCCAAGAAAGAGCGCGTTACTGTAGTCCAGGCGTGAGATGATTAATCCTTGGACTAACAGTTTCCGGGAGAGTTCTGGTAACAGGGGGAGAACCTTCCGGGCCGACCGGAGCATTCCATAACAAACGCCCGCGATCTTCTTGGCGTGTGTCCTAAAGGACAAGTCAGGCTCCAGCCAGACCCCCAGGCTCTTGATCTCTTTTTTTGGGTCAGGCGGGGTGCCCATGCAGTTGGGCCAGCTGCTAGGTGAGAGGGCAAAGCTTGAGTGACCCAAGATCATCAGCTCAGTTTTTGAGCCATTCAGTTTGAGCGATGACCTGGACATCCAATCAAACACATCTCTTAAGCAGGCATGGAGTGTCTCAGGCTGTTTCTCCAGCTGTGTAAGACTCACCACTAGCTGGGTGTCATCCGCATAGCTAATGGTCTTAAAGCCAAACGGAGACACCACACCCTCCAAGGGTGCCATATACACGTTAAATAACGTGGGGCTAAGGGATGAGCCCTGTGGCACCCCGCAGTGGAGTGGGAGGGGAGGGGATTTTGCATTTCCTTCCCAGACCTCGAAGGTACGCCCTTTCAGAAAGGAGGCCAACCATTCCAGGGCCACTCCTGTGACACCCGACTCAGCTAGACGTTGTATCAACACCCCATGGTTAACGGTATCGAAGGCCGCACTGAGGTCCAGGAGGATCACTGCCACTGATCCCCCTGCATCCAAAGTGTTTCTGGCCTCCTCTACCACTGCTAGCAGCGCCGTGTCCGTACCATGGCCTGGTCGAAATCCCGTTTGGGAGTCCCTCAACCGGCCATTCTCCTCAAGAAAGTTTGATAACCGAAGGTTAGCCAGCCTCTCGGCAATCTTACTCACTCCTGGAAGTAGGGAGATGGGCCTAAAATTGGCCAAGTTCTGCGGGTCCAAGCCTGGCTTCTTCAGAAGCGCTTTGACAACCGCACTTTTCCAGTCAGGTGGCACTGTCCCCTGAATGAACGAGAGATTAATCAGATTAGTCAGGGGCTCTCCTATCGTCAGGGCGGCCTGCTTAAGGTACCGCATCGGGACAGGGTCCCGAGGTGAGCCACTTTTCATGCTCCCGAGGACCTTCAGTACTTCATCTGTAGATACAGGGCCGAATGACGTCAGTCGATTTTCCGGCATGCTGAAGTCCTCAGAGGGGGGCGATGTTCCCAGGACCGAGGGGAGAGAACTAATAATAATGTCAATTTTATTTTTGAAGTAGGTGGCTAATTCCAGACATTTTTCCTGTGGTCTAACATAGACAGGAGTAGGCTCAGGTGGTTTAAGAAGCTCCTTCATCACTAAGAAAGCTTCCCTGGATGAGGACGCAGCATGGTTTACTCTCTCCCCATAGAAGGAGGCCTTAGCAGTGCGTATTGCACGTTTGTATATTCTAAGTTCGATACGATATTTTTCCCTGCTATCTATCTCCGGGCACCTTCTCCATAATCTCTCCGCACGTTTGCAGTTCTGTCTCAGGGTTCTGAGCTCTGGGGTATACCAAGGGGCAGACCTCATTCTCTTATCCCTAATGAGCATCTTCTTGAGGGGAAGGACGTGGTCCAGTGCGTTGGTCAACCAGTTCCTCACTATAACATCTGCAGTCACCGGGTCGCAGCCCTTCTCAGGCTGAGTGTCCTCCAGACGGGCATTCCAAGTGTCTACCGGGAGCCTTGACCATGCCCTATCTATTCTAAATTCCCTGAGTGGGAGCGTATCCTCACGCTTAATCTCCCAATTAGCCATGATCAGTAAGTGGTCAGACCAAGGAAGAGCGAGGGGAGGCATGACGGATATACCCGCCATGTTCGAAAAGATGGGGTCAAGAAGATGGCCTTTGACATGAGTGGCCCCAGTATTTATTAGTTTCATCTGCAGAGCGCTCAGCTCGCTCGACAGATTGGTAGCCCTAGGGTCAATATCTTCATCGAAATGGCAATTGAGATCTCCTAACAGAATGAAGTTGGATGCGGCCGCAGCCAGCAGGGTAGTAGGATAAGAGGGGATAGTGGTAGTGTGAGGGAGAGAGGTGAGGGGCAGTGGATGGGTGTGGGAGAGATGACAGGGTTGGTGGAAGTGCGAGATAGAGATGGGTTGTTCTTGAATTTTTTGTTGTGGAATTGTGTGGTGTAGTGTGAAATTGGGTAGTGGAAATATGTGGAATTGTGTGTTGTGGAATTATGTGGATAGTAATTAAATTATATTACCTGTCATGGAAATATATGAGTGAGATTGCGTGTGATGGACTCCATTATGTTGAATGGTATTGTGCATTGTGGGGTGCTGCAGGATAGAGAGGAGAGGTGCAGGTTAGAGGGGAGTGTTGCAGGGTAGAGTGCAGAGGTGTAGTGTGCAGTGGTGTGGTGTGCAGTGATGCAGAATAAATTAGAGTGGCATAGAGTGGAGTGATGCAGAGTATTGTTTTTTATTGTATTGTATTGTAATTGCATTTATATAGCGCTTACTACCCCTGACGAGGCGTTGAAGCACTTTTTTGGCGAGTAACATGCTACTCCGGGACCCATAAAGGATTAGTGTTGAATTAGTATAGTGAAAGATGAAAGTAATTAAAGTGGTGGATAGGTTAGCCAGTTATTTGGATTCGGAAGGATAGAAGAGGTAGAAATTTGTATTTATATAGCGCTTGTTACCCCTGATGGGGTGTTGAAGTGCTTTTTTGGGGGGAGGGGGGCAGTAGCACGCTACTCCGGAAACCCATAAAGGATTAGTGGTGAATTAGTATGGTGAAATATGAAAATAATTTGAGTGATGGAGGTTATTAGTCAGTTATTTGGAGTGAGAAGGATAGCAGAGTGATAGAAGGGGGAGAAAAGTTTGCATTCATATAGCGATTGTTACCCCAGAAGGGGTGTTGAAGAGATTTCTGGTGAGTAGCACGCTACTCCGAAACCCATAAAATTATTAGTATTGAAAATTAGTATAGTGAAATATGAATTAATTTGAGCGGTGGATATGTTATTCAGTTATTTGGATAGAGAAGGGAAGCGGCAGGATAGAAGAGGGAAAGAGGTTTGTATTTATATAGCGCTTGCTACCCCTGATGGGGTTTGAAGCGCTTTTTTTTGGTGAGTAGCACGCTACTCTGGAACCCATAAGGATTAGTGTTGAATTAGTATAGTGAAATATGATAGTAATTCGAGTGGTGGATATGTTAGTCAGTTATTTGGATTGAGAAGGGTTGGGGAGGGGTAGAAAAGGGAAAAGGTTTGCATTTATATATCGCTTGTAACCCTGATGGGGTGTTGAAGCGCTTCATTGGCGAGTAGCACGCTACTCTGGAACCCATAAAGGATTAGTGTTGAAAATTACTATAGTGAAATAAGAAAGAAGTTTGAGTGGTGGATCTGTTATTCAGTTGGATAGAGAAAGGGAGTGGAGGGATAGAAGAGGGAAAAAGGATTGTATTTATATAAGGCTTGCTTACCTCTGATGAGGTGTTGAAAAGCTTTTTTGGCTAGTAGCACGCTACTCAGGGACCCATACAGGGTTAGTGGCAAATTAGTATTTTGGAATTTGAGAAGAGAACATGTTAGTCTGTTATTTTGATTGAAAAGGATAGTGGAGGGATAGGAGAGTGAAGGAGTCTGATTTTTTTTTTAGGTCTTAGCAGTAGGAGGAGGCTTTTGGATTACTAAAAAGGGGTTGTGGAGAGAAAGAGTCAGAGGGAAGAGTTTAGAAAGGTTTGTTTTGGGGATCGGTATAGTAAAAGAGGTGTCAGATGATGCAAAATGGGGTAGAGTAAGGGAGAGTCTAGAAAGGGTTATTTTGGGTATCATAGTAGTGGTATGGGGTTTGGGATGAATGAGAGAGTGGGTGTAGAGGATATATTGATAGATGTATAGGGTGAGAAATAGGGTAGAGCATTGGAAAGAGCATTAGAAAGAAGTTTGAGATGAGTCAGAAAGTTGGGTTAGAAGATATATTTCGTAGAGTAGCATAGATTTATTTATTTTATTTATTTATTTTATGGTTTTATAGAGCGCGAACCAGACCCGTGAGGGTATCAGAGCACTTTACAGGATTAAGGGTGGTATAAAGAGTGTTGGGAAGGGAGGGACAACTTGGGAAAAATAGGTGGATACATTATACAAGAAAAAAACAAGCAGTCTAAGGTCCCGGCTACATATCGGCTAAAAATTATAACAGGTAGAAACATTATAAAAGAAGGCACGCAGTCTCAACTCTTGGGTGGGATCCCAGGAGTGCAGGAATAGATATCATCCGTAGAAGCCGTGGATAATGCCAAGGTGGAGGGTGGAACATGTCGCTGAAGTATTTGTAATGTAGTCGTTAGACAAGATATTTGCCCAAGTAAGAAGGTTTTGGTCTCCCTTTTAAAGTGTGCCAAAGGCGGAAGTCTTCTGATGGTAGGTGGTAGAGAGTTCCAAAGTCTTGGAGCGGCCCCAGGGAAGGCTCGATTGTAGGTTTTTTCTTCCGGAAGCGTGCAGCAACAGGTCTATGGCACATCAGGAGTTTCTGGCTCCTCTGGATATCACGAGTTTTTGGACAAGAAATGCAGGGGAATTGGAGTAAAGAACTTTGTGAGTAATGCAGGCCAGTTTAAGTTGGATTCTGGCTTCTAAGGGAAGCCAGTTCAGAGCTTTGAGGTGGGGAGAGATGTGGTTAAATTTCTTTGAGCCAGTTAGGAGTCTGGCGGCGGCGTTGAGGCAGGCTTTCAATGGGGCTAGAGAGTTCTTGGGTAGCCCTGCGAGAGTAGAGCATCCATATTCAAGCCTGGAAATGACTAGTGCCTGGATTGCCGTTTTAAGGTCGGAAACATCAAGGAAGGGTTTTAGGTTTCTAAGGTAACTCAGGTGGAATCTGGTCATTTTGGCCATCGAGTTTATATGGCCATGCATGTTCAGGCTGCCCTCAAGGGTTATTCTAAGGGATTTCGCAGAGTCAACAATGGTAGGAGGGCAGTTTAGTGCTGTGATGGCCTTGATCCATTCATGGATGTCTGGATTGGTTTTGGGTGGGGAGATTAGAAGAGATTCTGTTTTATGTGATTTAAACCATTCAAGGACGGTACCATCCAAACCCATCCTGAGTTTGAGGCGTTCAAGGAGAATTTTGTGGTTCACCGTATCAAAGGCAAAAGATAGGTCTAGGAGAATTCGGTTTCGCCTTGGTCGAGGGCTTGGAGGGCGTCTTCCACGATGTGGGGGAGGGTGGTTTCTGTGCTGTGTCCAGGTCTGAACCCAGATTGGAAGTCATTTAGAAGGTGGAAGTTGTTGATTTGTAGGCTCAGCTGCTGTTGCACACATTTTTCCAGCACTTTGGCTAGGAGTGGGATGTTGGATATGGGTCTATAGTTGTCAGTGGAAGCAGGGTCCAGCGTAGGTTTTTTTAGGATGGGGACAACTTGGCCAGCCTTGAGAGAATCAGGAATTGAGCCTTGTAGGAGGGAGGCTTTTATTATTGATGTCCAGGAAGGGATGAGAGCCTGAGAGGCGGCAGCTAGGTAGTTAGAAGGGAGAGGATCATTGAAGTGATTGTTCGGGTTTAAGGAGGCAAGAATTCTCGAGATAGAGTGATTGTCATAGATTTTAAAGTTGGACCAGTGCGCTTGGTTTTTGGATGAGGTTTGGGAAGACAGCGCGGAGAGAAGTGGTAGAGCCGACAGATTTTGATTTTGGTGGTGAGTTGCGGATTTAAGTTCATTTCCTAGGGCAGAGATTTTGTCGCAGAAGAAGGATGAAAATTCCTCACTTGATATTAGGGGTTTAGGTGTTTCTTTGGAGGTTTTTGCTAGTTTGTTTGATTAGTGTTTGACCAGGTCAAATAGCTTGCGAGGTTGATTTTTGGCGTTCTCTAGTTCAGTTCTGAAGAATTCTTTTTTAGAGTTGAGGATTTTCTCATTGTAGGCGTTTCTGGCCTGGCGGAAAAGTTTTAGATGGGCTGCTGTTGGGTGTTGTTTCCAGTTTCGTTTGGCCTGTCGAAGGGATCTCCTCTCCTTGTTGAGGTATCCGTTGAACCAGGGATTCCTGTCTTTGATCTGGGTTCTTTTTAATGTTAGTGGAGCCAGGTCATCGAGAATGTCGGATATAGTTGAGGAATAATGATCCGCTAGGTTGTTGACTGAGGTGCACTGGGGGAGAGGGAGGTGGGTCTCAGAATGCGCTGCCAGTTTCCCGTGATCAAGGTTCTTGGTTTCTCTAACACATCGTTTGGGAATCACGGGTTGTGGTGTCCATGTCTTGTGAGTGCTAGGCAGGAGGAAGGTGATGGCGTGGTGGTCAGACCAATCACAAGGGTCAATAGAGATAAGATTGACCGCTGATTCCTTAGCAATGATCCAGTCTAGGGTGGCACCTTTTGAATGAGTAGGGAGAGAGCAGGCTTGGGTAAGGTTTTGATCGGCCAAGAAGTCTCTGATGGCGCTGACCTGAGGGTCCTTAGGATCGTTGCAATGCAAGTTGAAGTCGCCAAGGAAGATTTCATTTGAGTTTGGAGGAACCTTGGCTGTGATGATTTCCATAAGGAGGTCCTTGAAGGTGTCATTCTTGCCTGGGGGGTGGTAAAAGATGTGAAGTTGGGAGGTGTTGTTGGAAATGGAGAGTGGGAGGTATTCGTAGGAATCTGTAGGGTCCACCGGCAGTTCCGTAACAAGGAGGTTAGTGTGGTAGATGCAGGCAATGCCTCTCCCTTTTTTCTTTGAGTGCCTGTCCATCCTTACGATGTTGTAATTGGGCGGGACTAAGAGGTCTAGGTAGGGCAATGAGGATTCCTTTAGCCAAGATTCAGTCAAGATCGGTAAGTCCGGTTTATGTCTCAGGATGAGGTCGGCGACATCAGATGCATGCTTTACAGATGACCGACATGTTATTAGGAGGCCGGCTAGGGAGGGGTAGGAGTGAGTGTCAAGGGTAGACGTAGAGATGGGAACTCTAGCTAGGTTGCTATTGACCACCCCTCTGACGCAGAGGGCAGCAGATCTGTTAGGGTTGGTTGCAACTGTGCAGATAGGGTGTTCTTCCTGCAGGTCTGAGGGGCATGAGAATGTCAAGGAAGAACTGTAGCTAATGAGGAGGTCACCCACTTCTTCCTCTGTGAGGTCTGATGGGTTAAGCGTGCCAGGGGTGGGTTTTAGGTATGGAGGAGGGCAAGAATTTCCTCCTCCGAGAGGAGGCAGGGTTGCTTGCGGGGGCGCAAGTGTCTCAGGGATAGTGGTAGTGGGTGAAGGAGGGGCGCAAGTGTAGGGGATATGGGTCGCGTTCTGCGAGAGCCTGAGATTTGAGAAGGAGCGTTCGGTGAGGTGAAGGAGGTGCTTTAGGTCCAGAATGGACTTGTGAATGCTCAGTGTTAATTCGATGGCTCTGCGGTGGAGATTATCAATATCTCTACGAGAGGTAGGTTCTGGTAGGCAGGGGGCAAGTTGCCTGCGAGCAATTCTGATAGAATGTGCTGGAAGCCTAAAGGTGGGTTCAGGCAGGCCGGGTGCCGGTTGCATGCAAGCGATTCTGATGGAGTGTGCAGGAAACCTAGTGGTGGGGCTAGGTCGATCATTGTCCCTATGAGAGGGAAGATCCAGAGGGCAGGGGGCCGAAGGGGTGTTAGCGATTCTGTCAGACTGAGTTGGCAGCCTAGTGGAGGGGTTAGATCGACCAGAGTCAAGAACCTCATAGACGTTTCAATACTAGTGTTGTGGGCCCTAGTAGACATTTCAGTAGCCCGGAGTGCTAGTGCTAGAGTTGAGTGTAGTGGTGAGAGTGCAGTTGTGCAGATGCACAGAGTTCATAGTAGAGTGGGGTAGAGTGTACTGGCAGAGTAGAGTGGTGCACAGTAGATTAGAGTGGCATTTAGTAGAGTGGTACACAGATTATAGTGGTGTGCCAAGTATATTGGTGCAGAGTGCACAGGTGCAGAGTGCAGTTGCGCAGAATGCATTGGCATAGACTTCACTGGCATAGTGTGCAGTGGCATGGATTGGTCCAGAGTAGAGTGCAGTGGCGCAGAGAAGAGTTGCGCAGAGAAGAGTGGCGCAGAGAAGAGTGGCGCAGAGAAGAGTGGCGCAGAGAAGAGTGGCGCAGAGAAGAGTGGCGCAGAGAAGAGTGGTGCATAGCAAAGTGGCACTGAGTGGCGTAGAGTTTATTGTAGCAGAGTGTAGTGATGTATACTGGTGCAGAGGAAAGTGATGTATGATGCAATGGTGTAAAGTAGAGTGGCATAGAGTGCAGCGGAGCCCAGTGTTGCAGACTAGCGTATAGTTGGGTGCAGTGGTGCACAGTACATTGGTGTGCAGTGCAGTGATGCATAATGCAGTGGCGTAGATCTCAGCGGTGCAGAGTGGAATAGAGTGACGTACAGTAGATTGTTTCAAGGTGGAGTGAAGTGGCATAGAGTGCTGTGGTACATAATAGAGTAGTGTGGAGTAGAGTGCACTGGTATAGAGTACAGTGGTGTAGAGTAAAGTGGCACAGAGTGGAGTAGTGCCTAGTAGAGTGCAGAGACTCAGTGTGGAGTGGAATGGCATAGTGTGGAATGGCACAGAAATATATTGCAGTGACACCGTGTGGAATGGTGTAGTGTGGAGTGGCGCAGAGTAGAGTGCAAAGTTGTGGAGTGGTGCAGAGTAGAGTGGAGTTGGGTAAGGTGGAGATGGCATGGTGTGGTAGCGCACTGCTATTACAGGCAACACATCTTCAATTGGAATGACCATTGCATCTGCACTGACATACAGTGTTACTGATAAAAGTTTACAGCACACAAATGATAATGTGTGGAAATGTCATCACCTAATGTAATGATTTGTTTTGATTGCATTAAATCCACCACATTCTGAATTATCAAAAAACATGCTTCATTTGTGCTTTCCATATTCTGAAATATCTGCACAGTTAATCTACAGACATTTACATTTTGTTTTGTGCTAGGAAAAAATTAACATGGTACAGCATACCCAGAGTAGCCAGCATGATTGTCACATAAATCCCCTCACTTTGAAGTCAGAAAAAGAAACACCACAATCCCTGGAAGACAGACCCTGATATTTGACCTCTGTCTTTGAATGCACAGCTAATGTGACAAGATAAGAACAAGATGTAAAGGCATGTTTACAGAAATTGTGTAATGGTGGAAGAATACAATAAAAAGGGTTTGGGCAAGAAAAGGGACAAACTCAAGTTGGACAGCCTAAAACAAGTAAAGCCAGCAAACAGAGACCAAGGAATTGTGAGTTACAACCCACAAAGCCAATGGTAAGCAATTGGTGGAATGTATTTCCGGGGAACCTTTCCAAATGTCCCCAAGATGTTATTAGCAAACCAGACAGCTTTTTCTGTCTGGTCGACTTTGACCCAAAAACTGTCTCCCTTGCATTCCACTGGAGCCCACAGTGAAACAGACAAGAGGAAAATGGTGAGATGACCAATGATGTGCCTTAAAATGTCTAATGCCAATGGCTGAAGGTTACGCAGCTAAAGGAGCTAATGGCTTCGCGAGTTACATCCAAAGTCCATTAAAGTAAGTTCAGGAGTCTCTAAACCAAAAACAAAAACAAAAAAAGGAGGCTAGGCAACCCATTATCAGCCTACCCTCTTGTCACCTCCATCCCATATGTAGTACTGACAATGTGAAAGAATCAAGTCATTCTCCAAAAACTCTATTCTAATTGCATATTATCTCAATCTGTTAATAGGTGCAGAGAGATTATGTGCCCTCTACCTCACCAAGCTTAATCTGGTTGTTTTTGGAGCTTTCTTTGTGTCAAACCACTCTTTCTTTGCATTTATCTTGTTAAATTCTTTACACCTCCACTGCTCCTCCGCAGCAGATGCACCCTTTTCTGACCAGCCATCTTCATCCATCTAGCACTTTCCAAAATGGAGAGCAGTATAGAACAACTTCCCATTGATGAACTGTGGCAAGAAACACCAAATCGATAATAGGAACAGGCTGCTATTGAGCTAAAAAAGGGATTCTCTGTATACAATTCAGACGGATCACTGACAAAATATCGAGAAGGAAAATATCGACCTACCAAAATATCGAGGAAAAAATATAGAATGCCAAAATATCAAACCCCTGTCTCCAAACAGGTAAGTACAAAAATATAGAATCCAAAATATCGTTGTAAAAAATATAGTTAGTCAAAATATCGAATTTTTTAAATGTCTTAAAAGTAATGTAAAATTAATGAAATAATACATATAATTAACTGAAACATACTTAAAAATACTTAAATAACTTTAACATTAATAAATAATTAATGTAAGTAAAAAAAAAACATATATATTAACGTAATATTAATTAAAAATATTCAATATTTTTTGCGTAGGATAGCGGGCGGGTAAAATTTACTATTACCACTCCAGTAAGTGCAATAGTAGGGAAAGCGTTGGATAGCGGTAGGGTAAAAATTACTATTCCCACTCCAGAGAGTGCAACAGCAGGGAAAGCGTTGGATAGTGGGAGGGTAACAATTACTATTCCCACTCCAGTGAGTGCAACAGTAGGGAAAACGTCAGATGGCGTAGGGGTAAAAATTACTATTCCCACTACAAAGAGTGCAACAGTAGGGAAAGCGTTGGATAGCGTAGGGGTAAAAATTACTATTCCCACTCCAGAGAGTGCAACAGTAGGGAAAGCGTTGGATAGCAGGACGGTAAAATTTACTATTCCCACTCCAGTGAGTGCAACTGTAGGGAAAGCGTTGGATAGCGTAGGGGTAAAAATTATTATTCCCACTCCATTGAGTGCAATAGTAGGGAAAGCTTTGGATAGCTTAGGGGTAAAAATTACTATTCCCACTCCAGTGAGTGCAATAGTAGGGAAAATAATAATTTAATATTTTATTAAAAAGAAATTAATTATTAATACCAAAAAAGAAGTATTAAAATTAATTACCAATCACACAATATTTAATAATTAATTAATTATAAATACCAATAATGTTGTTTTTTAAATTCATTACCTATTAATAATTAACAGCCAATTAATTTTCAATACCAAAAATTAATAAATACAAATAATCCAATTAATAATTAATTAATAATAAATGATCAATATACAAAAAATATTTCAATAATTAATTATTTACAATTAAATTACTTCCCACCATATTCCCCTATAAACCCACAACCCGCTACAAATAATAAATTAATACAATTAACATAATTATCAATAAAACAATTTATACAAATTAATTACCAATTAATACAAATTATTTACCAATTAATAATTAATCAACAACCAATTAATTTTCAATACCAATTAATAATTACCTAATAACAATTAAATTACTTCCCACCCTATTCCCCTATAAACCCACAACCCTCTACAGAAGTAAAACGCAAAATTAAATTAAAAATAATTAATAATTCCTACAAATTATTATTTAATGTACTATAATTAAATTACTTCCCACCCTAATCCCCTATAAACTCACAACCCGCTACGGAATTAAATTACACAAAAATTAAATAACATAAAATTAATTACTTTAAAAATATTCAAACATACATTCCAAAATTAATACATACTTTTAACACATATACTAACACTTAAAACACTATAAAAAAATCGTTATTTTTAACAACTATATTATGACTGTCGATATTACTTACTTCTATATTATTTATATCGATATTTCTTACCTGATTTTCGATATTCTTCACCACTATATTTTGGCAATTCGATATTCTGTCCATTCTATATTAAAAACTCGATATTCTGTCCAGTCGATATTTTTTATTCGATATTATGTCTGTTTACCAATTGAGACGTCAATCAGAGGGACGATTAGCTCATGGATGTGAGTTAGGTGAGTGGTGGATTGGCACCCTGAATGTCTCTGCTGTTGACAAGAGTTCAGGCAAATAGAATAAGATCACCATCACCAACGACAAGGGCTTGCTGACCAAAGAGGAGATTGAGAGGATGGTGCAGGAGGCAGAGAGAAAACAATGCAGATAATGAAGCCTAGACCGAGAAGGCTGCTGCCAAGAACTCAGTTGAATCCTATGCCTTCAACATGAAAAGCACTGTGGAGGACTACAAACTTAAAGACGAGATCAACAAAGAAGAAGGTCTTGGACAAATGTAACGAGACCGTCTCCTGGCTGGAGAGCAACCAGCTGGCAGAAAAGAAGTACGAGCACCAGCAGAAAGAGCTGGAGAACGTTTGTAACCCCATAGTCTCAAAAGTCTACCAGTGTGGGATGCCTGGGGCAATGCCCGGTGCTGACTTTGGCGATCAGGTTTCACGTGGTGGTGCCAAGCCTCGCCCTACTATTGAGGAGCTGGATTAAACAGGGACCGAAGCATTTTCTTTCACTTTCAAATGACTAATGGGCATGTTCACTCACACTTGTTCAGTTTTTTGCCCCCAAAGTATGATTTTCCAAATGTGATTTCAACAGGAAAATCCCTTTTTTTCCAGTTTTCGTTGACAACATAATATAGCCTTATAGCCCGCCGAGCGGGCTGTACCGGCTATTAAAGGCCCGCTGCAGCGTTAAAGGCCCGAGCCGAAGGCGAGGGACTTTAACAAAGCAGAGGGACTTTAAAAGCTGGTATAGCCCTGCTACGAAGGGCTATAAGGCTATTCGAACATTCTGCCACTAGAGGGCAGAATGTTCTAACGAAACAAAGCCTTCAGGGAGCACGAGGGGATTCAAATCCCCTCAGGCTCCCTGAAGCCTTTGTTCACAGCCACAGCTGTGAACAAAGACACATTGGAATGTTGGAGCTCCGGGCTTATACCAGCCATTATAAGCCCGGAGCACTCCATTGTTTTCAATGGAGCTCCCAACATTCCAATGTTCGAATATACATTAGTGCAACACATAGTGGATTCTCTCACGCTAAGACTTAATTTGATAACCGTTTCAAATCTCAATTGTTGTGCTTACTACTTTTAATTAGTTATGTTGATCTCTCTATTTCATATTGGTATTCTACGTTTTGTCATGTTGGTGAATGGGTTTAGAGAGATTATCTGTCAAATATATTTTTGTTAAGAAAAAGACTACAATAAAACAGCAAGAAATTATAATGTTTTCACTTTTTTTTTATTTCAGAACCATTTTCTCCTGGCATTAAATTACCAAGCTGGGTTAATTGCCAACTAAAGTTCTGGCTGTTTGGGTAGGTTAAATGTGGGTGGGGATCTGTAGCTGGTGTGGTCTATAGCTGTTTATTCAAGACCGCCTGCTGTCATTAGCCAATGTCATGTTGCAAATGGTTATGCATACTTTCAAGAAGATATTTATTTAGGGACTGTTTCTCTTTGGTGCTACCATTGTTTCACGGTAATTTTTGAGAGGCTACATTAAATGAAGTAACATAGAGCCCCATTTAAAATGCTTTGCAATGTTGGGCCAAACAAAAATAACGCTGCAAAACATTGCCTTTTTAATGGTACTGGACATTGCAGTTTCGATATATGCTGAAAGGTCCACAAGGGTCATCCATTGATTGTAATGATTCCCCTCTCCACTTTCCAATCCTGCTTTAGGTGTACACACATCTCCACTGCTCATGCCTGCTTCCATTGTCCAGACCAGGCGGCATTTCTGGCACAACTGCAATGCCAATACTTCTCTTCAAGGGGCAGCACCTCTGTTCACCTTCTCTGTGAAAGTGTCGGCATCTCTGCAATGGGTCTGATTCAAGAAACAGACCTTGAAGTTTTGATGGGGCTCTATTTTTGGTGTTCTTGTTCAGTGTGATTTTAAAATTCTGTTTAGATGCACCACACAATACCATTTCGGGAACAAATGTACCTTGGGAGAGGTGTGGCGCAGCGGACAGAGTGGCTGACTCCGGAGCGCGGGGTTCACGGTTCGATTTCTGGTGCCAGCAGGCAGCTCAGCTCAGCATCACGTGACCCTGGGCAATAGCTCACTTATCTCCTGGACGCCCCCCAGCACTTTGAAACCTTTCAAAGGGTGATATGCTTGTGCTTTACAAATAGGAATTAATATTGTTATTATCTGATGTAAGAAGCAACTGACACAATGAGTTGAACATCTACAGTCAATATCCCTGGACGTTCTTAAGTTAAGATATTGGCACTATGACTTTTTTTGCATCAGTAACGGACCATTTACAGCATTAGCTATTGCATTATCAAACACTGTAAAAAGAAACTATTATAGGAATGCCCTTATTCATAAAGTTAGTGCACCTGTTGCAGGCATCTGGGAATCCTAGATTGTCAGCCTGTAGAGAGCACCAAAATATGTACCACTTGAGTTCCTGAACTGAAAATGTAGAGCACTTCAGCCTAAGATCATGCATGTTTTGAATGAGTAGCCCCAAGGAGAGGATGTCGTGGGGTGTATTAAATAAAGAATTCAATAACTCTCTAAATTGAACTCACGTTTCAGAAAAAAATAACCACTTTTAAAATCAACCTGTTGCTAAACATGTACATGCTAAGTGCCATTTAACACCTTGGTTGTTTTTCAGGGGCCCTGTTTGTAACATTGAGTGAGTTTGTTGATTTTAGACACGCTTATGAGCGCCTCCGATGCACAAGTTAGAGCAGTAGGCAGTGTGTAAACATAATAACGACCTGAAGGTTCCTCGAGAGATCGGATCATGATTTAGAGGCTAATCTGACAGATGTCCTTCCTCTAAGGCCTGCTGGGAGCTTGACAGAGAGTGGAGCTGCTGAAGGTGACACCCTTTGACTGCAGGGCCCGTGGACTCACCCATCCGGGTGGTGGCGATGCAGCGCGCGCGCAACAAAATTCTTTTTTTTTCTTTTCGTTACTTACCTGAAATCGTCCGTATGCAGCATTTTACAACCCCCCACCCTGCCTCTCCCCCGCCCCACGTCACCGCCCGGTGGCACGCCCTATACGGGCCGTGGCTGGGTCATGCACCACTCAGTGAGCTGTCCCAAAACACAACCAAATGTTGCTGCATCTCTGTTTGGCCACAGCACCATTCAAATGGGCTTTCAAAGAAAACAAATAGCAAAAAAGTCATGCATGGGACTCTCGGCACAGGAAAAAAAAATACCCCTCACTCTGGTGGACTTACGCTGGAGTTCAGAGGTACACGTCAAAATGTTTAAGTTGCCCTCTCACCCTGGAGTTCATGCAGCCCTCATGCATGCCTATTTACCTCAAGACATCTCTGTTTTAGAAGTTTAAAGTAGAACAATTTGCATTTACACCACTAGCAACGAGGCCCGGACAGCTTCAGCGCCATGTGTTTTTTATGAGGCTGATCTGCAAACTTCGGCATGAAGCACACCTCCAAAACAAACTGCTGCTCACTTATCTCTATATGTCAGTGTTTACTTGAAACACTCGGGCTGCAGACTGCATGCAGTTCATTTAAGCGACCTCCGTGGGGATGGTGGGTTCTCTTGTCCAGACCACAGCTGGAGCCCCGGACTTCGCTGCTTGTTCCGGTGAATCCCTTCATTACCTCTACGTCCCTCGTCCTCGACCCAGTCATCACTAATGAGGTATTCCACAAGACAGGAAACAAAACAGGAAACGCTTTTTAGGCTCCACCCACCCTCCCGTCAGGGGCTATAAGAACCCAGCCAACCAAAAGCACATCCTGTTTTGTTTCCTGTCGGTGGAACTGACGGGGACGCTGGGGTAGGTGCCGGGCACTTACCTGCTTCGTGGTGTCTTGTGGTGTCCTCCTCTGCTGGGCTTTGGGGGCGCTGCTGGGCCTCCGTGGGACGTCGTTGAGTCGGGCTGCTGGGCTTCCTGGACTCTGCAGGTTCCTGGTTGCTGGTCCTGCTGGGCTGTGCTGGCTTCCTGGGTGCCTGTTCTGCTGGTCACGTGAGTTTTCCCTTGCCTTTGAGGAGCGCCTGGGGTCTCTGTGTTCCGATTTTTTTTCTTCCCAGGTTTGGGGCTCTGTCCTCTGCTCTGTTCTGGCAGTCATGGAGGTTGGCTGGGAGCGCCCGGGTTTGTGAGGACGGGCACTCCGTTTCCTGTCTTTCCCTGCCTTCTGTGTGGAGCGCCCGGGGTGGGGTCCGGGCGCTCCATTCTCCGCTGCTTCTGGCGCACTCGGGTTGGGGTGCCGAGCGCTTCCTGATTTCTGGGGCAGTTCTGACACGCCCGGGTGAGCTCCGGTTGCGGTGCTCGCCTCGGTCCTGGGAGCGCTCGGGTTGGGGACCGAGTGCTCCTTCGTTTTTGGAACTGTCGACAGCGCCCGGGTGAGCTCCGGTTGCGCTGCTCGTCTCCGGCCTGGGAGCGCTCGGGTTGGGGACCGAGTGCTCCTTCGTGTTTCCGCCTGTATGGCAGCGCCGGGTGGGCTCCGGTTGCGCTGTTTTTTCTTCTTGGCTTTGCAGCGCCCGGGTGGGCTCCGGTTGCGCTGCTACAGTTCGTGGTTTCTCTGCTTTCGGCGGCCGCGCGCTGCCTTATTTTCTAAAAGTTCCGTTTTGGCCACGCCCCCTTTTGCCTCGGTTTCGGGTTTCTGCCGGGTTGTTGGGGGTGGGGTTTTTCTGAGGTTCCTCTTCTTGATAAAGAGGTTGGTAGTCTGTTCTCTGAACTTCGCTGCTCCTGGTTGATCTGCTGTTTTGCTCTTGTGATTTCTTTGGCTGCTGCTGTGATGGGGAAGCATCATAGGAAGAGGAGGCATGTGTCTCCTGTGTCTTCTTCCTCTTCTCCTCAGGACAGTGCGGATCCTGTACCCCCTGGGAAGCGTCCCAAGCTGGATGATGTCCATTTGAAGCGTCTTATTTTGGAGACCTTATCTGACCTGAAGTCCTCCAAACAGTCTGCTGGGGGTCGTTCTGGTGGAAACGCGGCCCTTTACTCTGACATTTCCTCTTCGGGATCCTCTGATGATGCTTCTTTGAGTGCGGTGGATCTAAAGGGAAAGTATGTCTCCAGGGAACTGTTGCCGGACTTACTTTCTCATGTGCGTGAGAACATGGGGTTCCCAGATGACGCTGTGGCCAGTACTTCGGATGCTGTTCTACCGCAATTTAGAAAGCCTGTTACGTCTTTGCTTCCTGTACATCCATTTGTGATGGATGTACTCTTGAATGAGTGGAAAGACCCTGATCATATTATGTTGCCGCGCTTCATGTCGAAGCTCTACCCTTTGCAGGACATGGAGGAGTCCTTTCCTGAGTCTGTGCGTGTAGACTCCATTGTCGCTAGTTTGGTTGGTCGTCCTTCCATGGCTGATGATAACATTCTTCGCGATGGTGTGGATAAAAAGATTGACACTGCTTTGCGCAAATCCTATGCTGGTTCTCACCTTGCCATCCGTGCAGGTATTTACGGTGCTTATGTGGCGCAATCACTCTTGACGGACTTTAAGACTTTGTTCTCGACTATGCAGGAGGGTGGTTGCTGTCCGGATTTACTGGAAACGATGGAACGTCAGGCTGAGTTCCTATCGGATATTGCCTTTGATTCCGTACGTGCTTCTGCTCTGTCTTGTGGTTCCTCTATCGCGGCTCGTAGGAATCTGTTGTTGAAAGGTTGGAATACTGATGCCGCCCAGAGGTCCATGGCCTTACGTTTACCTTTTACTGGCCCTCGTCTCTTTGGGGATGCCTTGGAAGACAAACTGCATAAAGTGTTTAAAGAACGAAAACATTCCTTTTCCTTCCGGTGGCAGCCTTCCCGTAAAGATTTTTCCTCTTCGCAGACCAAATCTTTTCGTCAACCTTCCCGGTTTCAGCAATCCTCCTTTAAAGGTTCTCGTGGAGCTGGTCGTGGTTTCCCTCGGAAGTTCCAAAAGAAGCCTCCTCGTGATGCTGGTCCTGGGCCGCAGCGTTCCTGACTATGCCCCTCCGTTCGTGGATCCCACTGGAGTGACGCCCATGGTTGGTGGGAGATTGAGGTTGTTCCTTCCAGCCTGGCGTCTGTCAACCTCGGATCAGTGGGTGCTGGATGTCCTGGACCGGGGGTATCGGATCGAGTTTCTGTCCCCTCCGCCTCCCTCGGGTGTAGTGCGGACTCCGACTCCCTTGTGCCACTCCCGTCGCCAATCCTTGAGGGACGGTGTTCAGGCCCTGTTTTTCAAGAACGCTATTGTTCCCGTTCCCTGGTCGGAGTGGGGTCTGGGGACCTGTTCGATTGTTTTCCTGGTGCCGAAAGTCACGGGGGGGTTCCGGCTTGTCATCAATCTCCGGAGTCTGAACCTATTTGTGAAGAAGATCCCGTTCAAGATGGAGACCTTGCAGCGAGTGGTACCGCTGATTCAGGCCGGATGGGTGTTTACTACTCTGGATCTCCAGGACGCCTACCTTCATGTGCCGGTGGCCCGGGAGGATCAGATGTTCCTGCGTTTCTGCCTGGAGGGTCATCATTGGCAGTTCTGTGTCCTTCCGTTTGGTCTCCGGTCCGCTCCCCGAGTGTTCACCAAGGTGGTTGCTCCTTTGGTGGCCCTTCTTCACCTCCGGGGGGTGTCTGTGTTCCCCTACCTGGACGATTGGCTACTCCAGGCTCCCTCCCCAGAGGTCATGTCTCAGCACCTTTCATTGACCATCCTTACGCTAGAAAGTCATGGTTTTCTGGTGAACTTTCCAAAGTGCCAGCTTCTTCCTGCCACTCGACGGACTTTCATTGGGGCCATCTTCGACTCCGTCCTGGGCAAGGTGTTCCTGCCGGATTCTCGGATTCGGCGTCTTCAGTCCCTGTTGCGGATCTTGTTGTCCCAGGCTACGGCCCCCCTTCTTCAGTGGCTCGAGGTTCAGGGTCATATGGCCGCTACTGTCTTCACAGTGCCCTGGGCCAGGGTTCATCTGCGGCCTCTGCTGTGGCATTTTCAGCGTTGGGTGCCGTTTCCAGTTCAGGACTATGCTCTGTCTGTGCCTGTGTCCTTGGGGGTGGTGTCGGATCTCCAGTGGTGGCTGGATTCCGCGAATCTCTCGAAGGGGATGTGGATTCGTCTGCCGCCCCCTTTGGTGTTGACGATGGATGCCAGTGCGGCCGGTTGGGGGGCCACGTTGGGTCAGTGGTCTGTTCAGGCTCGCTGGCTCCGGATGGAGTCCCGTCGCTCGTCCAATTGGAGGGAACTGTCTGCTGTGGCCAGGGCTCTTCGTTTCTTCCATTCCCGTCTGCTGGGGTGCAATGTCCTGGTGAGGTCAGACAACACCGTGACTGTGGCTTACATCAACCACCAGGGCAGTACTCGCAGCCCTTCCTTGAATTTGGTGGCTTGTGCGATTGCAGGTTGGGCGGAGCGTCATCTTCTGGCTCTCTCGGCTCAGCATATCCGGGGGGTGGAAAATGTGGTGGCGGACGCCTTGAGTCGCAGGTTTCCTTCTTCCCTCTCCCTGTGTCTCTCCCCCAGGGTGTTCCGGTTGATCTGTCGGAGGTTCGGGACTCCCAGGCTGGACTTGTTTGCCTCCCGGGCGGATGCTCAACTCCCCCTGTTTTGTTCTCGGACCCCGGAGTTGGGTGCTTGGGGGGTGGAGGCGTTGTCTCTTCGGTGGCCCCCTTGGTTGCTGTATGCCTTCCCCCCCTTCCCCCTGATTCCTGCCTTCTTGCTGAAGGTCCAGAGGTTGGGTGCCCAGGTGGTAGCGGTCTTACCTCACTGGCCGCGGAGGTCCTGGTTCCCTTTGTTGTTGAACCTGGCGGTGGGCCCTCCTTGGATTCTGCCACGTCATCCATCTCCCCTGAGGTCCCCCTCCCCTTCCCTCCTGGTCCCTCTCACCTTGGCGGTTTGGAGGTTGAACGGTTGTCGCTTAGGGTCCGGGGTTTGCCTGATCACCTCATCTCTGTGATGCAAGGGTCTCATAGGGGTTCCACTTTGTCCTCCTACTCTAAACATTGGGCTTCTTTCTCCTCTTGGTGTGTGGGGCTTAGTCTCTCTCCTGTCTCTTGTCCTATCTCTTCCATTCTGCAGTTTTTCTTGGATGGGTTTCAGAAGAAATATGCCTTGTCTACTCTGAGGGGCCAGTGGGCTGCTCTTCGGGCTTTCCGGGATCCGGCTTCTCTTCCTCCTGCGGATGGTTTGTTGGTTTCCCGTTTGTTCCGGAGTTTCTCTCTGTCATCTCCTTCTTCCCGCTCTCCGGTTCCTCCTTGGGATCTCTCTTTGGTCTTGGGTGCTCTGCAGTCTGCTCCTTTTGAGCCATTGGAGTCGGTGGACCTTAAGTTTCTATCTTTTAAGGTGGCGTTTTTGGTTGCTGTGACTTCTGCCAGGCGGTTGGGTGAACTCACTGCTTTGCGTTGTTCTCCTCCCTTTTTGCGTTTCTTGGATGACGCGGTGGTCCTTTCTTTGGATCCTGGTTTTGTTCCCAAGATTCGTTCTAGGTTTCATTGCTCTCAGGAGTTGATTCTTCCTTCTCTCTGTCCTTCTCCTTCTTCCCCTGCTGAGTTGTTACTTCACTCTTTGGATGTGCAGCGTGCTTTATCCCTTTATGTTGCACGGTCTGCGGGGTTCCGTTCCTCAGACTCCCTTTTTGTGACTTTTGGTTTGGCTGGTCAGGGTAAAGCTGCGTCTCGGCTTACTCTTGGTCGCTGGATCAAGTCTGTTATTTCTTTGGCTTATCAGGGCTCTGGTTTGCCTTGCCCTTCTGGTGTTCAGGCCCATTCCACTAGGGGTGTTTCTGCTTCCTGGGCTGCTTTTCATGGGGTTTCCCTTGATGAAATCTGTCGGGCTGGGACGTGGGCCTCTGAGTCTACTTTTGTGAGGCACTATCGCTTGAATTGTGCTCTGTCTGACCGACCCAATTTCGGTAGTGGTGTGTTGCGTGCTGTGGAGGTTGTTCCGCCTCCCTGATTCTGTGTTTTTTCATTAAACAAATTTTTGCTGCACGCCTCTTTGTGTTCGGTCTCTGTTTTCTGTGTGGTTTGCCAAAGGCCTGTTGTTGGGGGTGCTTTGGTATGCCTCATTAGTGATGACTGGGTCGAGGACGAGGGACGTAGAGGTAATGCTATGATTACTTACCGGTAATCCCCATTACTCTTAGTCCTACTCGTCCTCGACCCAGTCATACTTCCCGCCCGCCCTCCCTGTCCAGGCCTTTGTTGCTTGGTATGTCCGAATGTGCTTTTGGTTGGCTGGGTTCTTATAGCCCCTGACGGGAGGGTGGGTGGAGCCTAAAAAGCGTTTCCTGTTTTGTTTCCTGTCTTGTGGAATACCTCATTAGTGATGACTGGGTCGAGGACGAGTAGGACTAAGAGTAATGGGGATTACCGGTAAGTAATCATAGCATCACTGTGTGTGCAGCATTGGTCTCCCAGCTCCTTTTTTCAAATTAAAGACAGAGGCGCCATGATTTGCCTTTCTGTACTGAAATACATCAATACATATGGTGTCATGTGAGGAGTGGCAACTTTGCACAAAGTGAAAACTGCACACATTTAAAAAGACACCCAAGTAGAGACCAAAGAGCAGGAACAAAAAAATAAAAAACCTCAGTCATTGAATGCACAGCAAATGTGTGATAAGAAACGAGATTTATAGCCCTCTTTGCAGCAGTAAACCACAAGCACTCCCTCAAGTGCTCCAGATAAAGACAAAAGGAATTCCTGAACAGATGTTAAAATGGTTATCAGTGTATTTATTTAGTACTTAGTCCCTGCTGTTGGGAGTGGTAAACATAGCAAGAGGCATGACAACTGCATGCCATGGACAAATGAGGAGAAAGAATAGGAGAGTGACAATGGAGCCAGCAAATGGGAGGCCTTAAGGCCAGCTGTAGCCCACAAAGTAGATACAGCACGTCTCAAAGAGATAGCGCAAGCACTGTCTAGCTGAGACCTAAAAAGCAACATCAGCTACGACAAATGGAAACCAGGCGAAATCAATCATCAAGCTCATTATGCAAAGCGTCTTCAACATCACTTTCGAGAACCAGTGAAGAAGATGGGTGTGCGCTGATGATGTCTACCAAAGGATGGCGTTCACGTGTGGTGTTGGCTGCCTGTAAAGAAGATCATAATTAAAAGAAAAACTCACCAAACAAAGTGCCAAACCTCAGTTGGACATTGTCCTAAAATCACATTGAATGCAAACGATCACCCAATAGCTTTTATCAAAGATGGTTCTTTGATTAATATAATAACATGGAAAGGTTTACTGGCTTATACACTGTGCCTTGCCTCATTCCATCACCCATGCACCGCTTCTGAGCCACTGAAAAAGCCAAGGGTCATTCGCAGTGACAATGCAACACAAAAAGACATTGGTACAAGCCACAATTCATGTTCTACAAGGGACTTCGTTGAGTTCCTGTTTGCTCAGTTTTGCCACCGCTGCTGACCTGTGGTTCATGTCCCTCAGCTATAAACTTTGTGTCGGTCTGAGATCACAAGTCAATTCCCATCATTGTTTCATGGCCTGGGAAATTTCAAGAAAATGAAAGTACAGCTTCACATCAATGAAGGCATTCACCCTGTGGCTCAGTAACACTGTAGAGTTGCTTTACATTTACAAGAAGCTGTAGAGAAAGAGTTTTTAAAGCATGACATCATTGAATGTTCCACAGGCCCCAGGCCCTGGCTTTCACCCATAGTAGAATTACCATAAACAGACAGTAACGAAGCAGTGCATAGTTGCGTTGATAGGCAAACAAAGCCCTCAATAGGGAGAGACAACCTGGTCAACACATTCCGGCCATGATCATGCAATTGAACGGAGCTAAAGTGTTTTCCTGATTGATCTCAATAAAGGACGCCATCACTTGAGCTGGAGGAGAACTGCAGATACATTACTACCTTTTCAATTCATGTTGATTTGTTCAGATATAAAAGACTGAGTTTTGGAGTATCTTCTGTTGTGGAGATATTTCAGGATGTGTTTTGTTTTTGTAATCCAACTCGTTACTCATGCTTTCAATTACAGTAATAACATACTGATTGTTGGGAGAACACAAGAAGAACCCGACAAAGCCCTAACCAACTATGCCAGTTACTTGCTGATGCAGGCCTCACTCTGAATGCTGTCAAATGTGAGTTTCAATAAACTAAATTCAAGTTTTTTGGACCCATATTCTCTGATGTGGGAATTACTCCAGACCCAGATAAGGTACAAGCACTGTCATCCATTTGCCCTCCCACCACCAAGATGTTACCATGTGGCAATGTTTTCTAGTAGCCAGTTATTGCTCAAGACACATTCGCAACTTTGCTACAGTGAGTGCCCCATTGAGAGACTTGACAAAGTGAAATGCACAGTTTCAGTGATCTCCCGAATGCAACCAGAGTTTTAAAGACATAAACATGTGATCCAGGATGCAACTAAAATGGCCTACTTTTACCCCAAGTTACTTACCAAAATAATTGTTAATGCGAGACCAGTATTGCTAGCGGCAATCCTTGCTCAACACTATGGCCTTCCCAATGCTCAGAGACACATTGTGGCCTATGCCAGTCGAAGCCTGTCTAATACAGGACATGCCTACTCTCAGCCAAAGAAGGAGAGCCTGGCTGTGGAGTGGGCGTGCAAACATTTTCATGTATTCCTCTATGAAAAATTATTCACTGTTATCACAGATCACCAGGTATTGCTTATAATTCTTGGAAACCCGAAGACTAAGATGCCCCCTCGCATTGAGAGGTAGGGGTTGAGACTGCCAGAGTATGACTATGAGATGGTTCACAAACCAGGAAAATATCAAAACCCAGCAGATTACTTTTCATGAGTGTTGCTACATCGTCACAGTTAGACATCCAAGACAGCTGAAGCCAACTCAACTTTATTGTGAGATCCAGCACAACAACGGCGATGTATGTGGAACAAATCATTGCTGCCACCAATGCAGATAAATACATGACCATTATCAAATAACTTATTACCATGGAGAAGTGCCCGGCCCCTTGCTGGTGATGTTAAATTCCAAAAGTTCAAAGATGTACAAGATGAATTAGCAATCATCCAAGATGGTGTAATTCTGCTAGGCTTAAGAACTATCGTACCTGGAAGACTAAGAGCGGGTCATCGAACTGGCCCATGAAGGACACTTTGCTATTGTGGCCACAAAAAGAGCCTTTAGAGATTGAGTGTGGTTCCCTCGGCTAGATGAGCAAGTTGAGAAGGAAATGAAGATGTGCCACATTTGTCATTGTTTGTCTCCCAAGGTGGTGCAGCACCTAGCAGCAATGTCTGAACTTCCTGCCTATGCTTGGGAGGGGATTTCAGTTGACTCTTTTTGGCCTTTAGGAAATGAACATCATCTCATGGTAGTCATAGATGAGTATTTACGTTTTCCTTCGGTGGAAGACCTATCTTTGGCAACAAATGACTAAGTCATAGAATGGCTTGATTTCATCTTTGCAATGTGGGACATACCGGAAATCCTCAAATCTGATAATAGCCCACCCTTTAACAGCAAAGTGTTCAAAGAATTTCTTGTCTGACTCAATGGCATCCAGAAAAGAGTACACCTCTAGTGTAGTTGAATGATTCATGGGCACTCTAAATAGGAACATTCAATGAGCGTCCATCGAGGTAATGGGCCTATCAACCAACCCCTCACTCCACAACAGGTCCACCCACCTTGATATCTGGGAGAGCAATCAGAAAAAAACTACCCCATGGGCCTCGGATCAATCAGAGAATACTGACTAAGTTCGAGACAACAACGTGACACAGAAAAGGAAAATGAATACATATGCCAATTAGAGTTGTCATGTCCAGGAAACAGTCTTTGACAAAAGAGATTCAGTACTGGTTAAACAGAAATGAAAATTGAAAGTACATACTCCTTTTGCCGCTGATCCTCTACAGGTATTGGCTTCCAAGAGACATATGATAACAGCACATCATCCTGGACAATCCATCACTCGAGACACGTCACATTTCAGACACTTACCATGTAATTTGCTGAGTCCTGAAAACATGTGCACCTGAGCCTATGTCACCGTTGTCCGATCAGGGTGGACCTCGGTCATTTCAGATCACCTAGTCTGGCTGACAGGGCGAACACCTCGCCGACTGATTAAAGAAATTTGATTTTCATGATGTTCACCACTTTGAATTTAACAAAGGGGGAGATGTAGCATATTGATGTTATATGCACTAAGAGCCTTGTGGGTCTAGGGCAGACCCTCAACAGGAACTATGTCATATGCGGGAGGTGGTAGGGTATGACTAATGTTGAGTATGAGATAATGCACAGTGTGTGAGTGTACACTGAAGAATAAAGACGTATTTGACTGCAGCGTATTTGCATGCTCCAGGGCTGGATAAGACGGTACAGCAGGGATGTGGTGAAGCAAGATTTTCATGAAAGCTGTACACATTCCATTTACATTTTATGTAAATTGCATATAATTTCCAACGTTCACATAAAAATCTCGCACACATACGGCTCTCTTAGACCATCACTGGACATCCACACCAACCCTCTAGATGCAGGTCCCATGATTTTTCCGGGTACACTCATTTGATGTTTCAGGGCACTTGGACAGACTAAGGGCTCATAGGAGTACTGCCTCCCTCTGGTTACCCTGATGTTAAAAGTGAGTCCTTAGACAGCAAAGCTAGCTTATAGATTACCTAGGTTTTTTAGGCTCAGGACTGTTGAAAGCAGAGCTATTCTTGGGGTCACTGGGTGCTCATGTGGATTTTATATATGCTAAATGAAAAAGATTGAACCATCTGAATTTCAGGAATCTCTTTTCTGCAATAGGTACATAGCTGGTACTTGAGTCGTGCTGCATGTAAATAAACTACCTTAACATCTGAAAAGAGAATGGGTGTGTATACAGAGTTTTTTTTAGTTTTTTAGTTAATGACAGGATAATGGCAGTATACAAGGGTTGAACTGCACTCCAGGTTGTCTTCATATGCTTGGCCTTCCAAAAAAAGAAAACATCTGGATTCTTCTGCAACCCATAGTCTGCGCTCATTATTTCACTGTACAGAGGAATTGTTGTGTTTCTGCTGTTAAACCTGAGCCGTCCCCGGGGGAGGTCTCCCCAGGTTCTCTCATGGTATGTGGAGTGGGGGGGGGGTCACTTGTCCCCACTCCTCATCAAAATTGTTTTTGGCACCAGGTGTAGACTATCTGGGGCTTATGTTAAAAAAGTGCGGCCCTGCTGCCATTGGGTTTTTGGGATTTTTGTTATAATCCTGTGAGAGTATCGCAGGATCATGGCAGTTATCGCTTTTTTTTCCTTTTTTGGCCATGGGCAAATTCTTCTGTCCCTGTCCCCCCCCGTGGGGCATAGAGGGATTAGGGTTTCCCTACCCTGCCCACATATATCTTTCTTTTTACACAATTTCAGGACAGGTAATTAAGTCTTAGAGTCCTGTAATGGCTAACAGCAAATTTTTCTCATGTTGCTGGCAGCCAATCAGAGTGCTTGCTCTCGCAGGAGTCTCACTTCTGTGGAAGCGACATGGGTCAATGGAAAAAAAGCTCCCCAGGCCAATTAGAATGCTCTACTTTTTAAAATTGGCTGTCTGGCAAGAGTCTTGGAGATTCTCGCAGGGCCAACAGCCAAAATATACAATTCATTTTTACCCTTCATTTCCTAAAAACTACTGAACCGATTTAGAATAAATCACATAAAGTACAATCTGCGTACCAAGATCTAGCTTCCAGCCAAATTTGATGTAATTCCTGTAGGAAAGTAGGATCTGCTTCTATGGTTACCCCCACTTTTTGCCTGGTGCTAAGCTCTATTTGACTAGTCTGACTGGAATCCTGCTAATCAGGACCCCAGTCTATCTATTTTCTCCCTAAATTGTATGTTCAGTGCTTAGGTACACCCAAGATTGGATACTAGGTTATCCTTATAAGTCCCTAGTTTATGGTATCCATGTACCCAGGGCATAGGTACCCCAGAGGTCTCCCATTGGCTGAACTATGTATTATGTGACCCATGAGAGACTATTCAAAATGGAACTAAAGGCCTGCCATTGCAGCCTGAGTAAGTTGGTGCTAGCACAACATACTAAAGATATAGGTTTCCTATATCTCGGGTCACTACACTTAGAACCTATAAGTCACCCCTCTAGCAGTCATTTGCAATCCTGAAGGCAGGGTTCCAAGTACTGGAAGAGCCCTCTATTAGGATCTCAGTGTTTCCGGTACCAGCCTTCTTGACCCGGACAGCAAAAAATGGTTGCTGCCGACCAGAGGCACAATTCTGCCCTCCTGCTGCTGAGCAAAGCTCGAGCAGGGGTAGGCAGAACAATAGGCATCCTGTCACAGGGAGGTGTGACCACCTCCCAGACAGCATTTCGTGGATTGGGGTGGGGTGGGTGTGCTTGCCAGCGGCACTCATTCTGCATGAGGGGCACATTTGGTGTTCCTGTGCATAGTCCAGTTCAAACCAGTCCTGGGAGTTGTTGGCTCCCACTCTGGCACAAAACTGGACAAAAGACATGGGAGTAACCTCCCCCTGTCCAGACCCTCCCCTGGAAGGGTCCCCTGAATCTTCCCAACCCTTTCCCTAGGGTACTTAAGGGCTTACCTGGGTGTGGGTCCCTACACCACTTCTCCTACCGTATGGGCACTCTAGACATCGCTGGACTTCTTTTGGGTCTGACTTAGTCTCCCTTCCAGTCTGCTGCATGGTCTGTGCCTGTACATCATACAGGAGCCTTCCAAGGCCTGTGAAGCTTCAAAGATACTTGAAGGAATCTCTCTTGGAGTGAAACTAAGTCGACCGGTCTGCTGTTCCTGAGCTCCTCCGGACTCCGTAAGCTTCTGCAACACAAATGATGGTTTTCCACAGTTCCTGAGGCCTGCCCTGCCCTGCCCTCTCACCAGGTTTGAGCCCGTATCCCTCATAGGCGTTGCAATAACTGAACCCCTGTGCACCGTGTCAACTTGCAGTTGCAAAGGCTTGTCGGGTTCCTTCCAATAAGATCTTCGGGCTCCAAGTAGCCCCAACCTCAAGCACCTCGAGTGACCAGAATCTTCAGCCACCCCACATTGTGTGCATCGTGGCCTGCATCTTTTGGTGAGCTGCTTGAAGTCCTCTCACAACTCTAGTGCCTCCGGCCTGTGGGTCCATTTGAGGGTCACCATTCTTTCTTTTAAGCTCTCCTGATTGCTCAGAGCCTGCCCTAACTCGCCTGCTTTTGGTGAGTCCCCTGGACCTTGCTGGTCCCGATGTTGCGCCTTTTTCGATGCCTGCGTTGGTTGCAATTGCCAAGACTTGTTGGTGCTCCTGCCGGACACCGACCCCTCAGCATTCGAAATCCTTCATGGGATAGCTCCTGCATGGCTCCTGGCTTTCCTCAGCCTTGCCTGGTCCTCACAGCTGCAGAGTCAAGGTCATCGTCATCTATCCTGTAGCACCAGACATCGGAGGGCATTCGGTTTCCAAGTCTCCTGGTCACTCCTGAGTGACATAGACTCTGTCTCCTCTTCTTGCAGGTACCTCGCATCTAGAATCCGACTTTGGATTCCACCGGACACTTTCTCCTGCAACAGCAACAATTTCCTGAAGTTCTCCATTGGGTTTGACAGCGGTTTCCGACACCACTTCACATGTATGCACGGTTTCTCTGGTGTAGGTAACGTGGCTACTAGGGTATCCACGAGTGCGGTGGCTCTCTAACCTTCTGTCTTCCACTGGGTTTCTTCAGGGTCCACTGGGAAGGGTACTTAATCTTTAAAAATCCAACTGTGACTTACATGTAGAGTTGCACGGAGCATGCAGTCGTGTTCCCACACTGCACACACTCTCCATGGGGTCGCTATCTACTCACCTTGGGTGGTTCCTTGGGTCCCCAACTCTTCTACGTCCTCTCGTCATTGTCTTGACCTGAGTCGTGGCTCTTATACCACTTATTTAGTATATGGTTTGGTCCCCCCCGGGGTCCACTGTGTATTAAGTACTATTTAATGTGTTTCTTTGATAAAGTATTGCGTGCATTGTGTTTATCTCTGTGTAGTGGATATTTGAATGTACTAGAGAGTAGATACATATTTTTATAAAAACTTGGTGTGGTTCTTTTCACTTAATCTGTACTATAAGATTGCATTCTGGTAAAAACAAGCTGCTTTACACTCCTTCTGGACTAAGCCTGAAGGCTGCTCTCCACAGCTACCACTTAGAGAGCTTTCTAAGGTAGTCTAAGACCTCTTAAATTACAATAAGGGTTGTCTGGACTAGTACAAGGTGCCCACTTACATAAGTGGACATCACATACCAGTCTAGCTTCTCACAATTCAGTTCTGCATTTTTTTGTACCCAGGTGTAAAGAACTCTATTGAAAATGCATCAGGATTTTGCATTGTAGGATCCCCCTTTTTTGATGGATCACCCTGATGCTTACTAGGAAGGAACTGAGGTGGATGAACTTTTTGGGGGGAAAGTTTAGTGGAGATTTGTCAGACGGGGCCAAGGTTATTAGCAAACAAAATGGGCTCCGTCTATGGAAAAGCAACCCTAACTATAACTACTTACTGGCAACCTCTAGTAGGTAGTGTCGATATATATATTACTTACCGTCAGTCGCAAGCGGAAAAAAAGGTCTGCTTTTCTATACACGGATCATTTGATATATATATATTCACTGAAAAAACCCAAAGGTTACAGGGACCTTATAGTTAGGAATTAGCATTTTTTTAAAAATTGAAATTTTATTGGAAAAAAAACAAAGGTTACAAGGACGTTTTAGTTCAGAAATGGAATGAAAAATACATTCGAAATTCACTGATGACATCTCAAATGACATCCCTGGTGACATCATCCACAAAATCACTAAAGCAACCACTCATACCCCCATAGAACATTTCATATACTCACTCCCACACAGCCATTCGGAAACCCATTCACAGAGCCATACTAGTACTTACACACCCACTCACTGATTCATAGATCTATACACACATCCACTCACCCATACAGCCTCTCATACACCCACTCACTCACTATTACAGCCACTGACATATCCACTCATACACCCATACAGCCACTCACATACTGAGTCAGTCACCCATACATCTACTCACACAACCAATCACTCACCCATATAGTCAATCACACAGCCACTTACTCATGCATACAGTTACACACACCCACTTACTTATACATATACTAAAATACACTCACTCACCCATACAGTCACTCATATACCCCATCACTCACCTATACTGCCTTTCACATGCCTCGTTACTCACCCATATACCACTGACACATCCACTCACTCACCTACACAGCCATACACACACTCACTCACCCATACAGCCCCTCACACACACTCACTAACCCATACAGCTACTGATTCCCCACTCGATCATCCATACAGGCAGTCACACACACCCTTACCCACCCACACAGACACTCAAACAGCCACTCAGACAACCAATTAATCACCCATGCATCCACTCACACACCCATACAACCACTTAGACACCAACTGACAGACTGATACAAACATTACCACGAGTCACTCACCCATACATTCACTGAGACATGTAATCACTAACTTATACAGTCAGTCAAGCAGTCACTGAATCATTCATACACCCACTAATTCACCAATGCAATTTGGTGTATATATATTTAACACTCAGAAACTTTTAAAAACACACAGTCACTGGATGATGTCATCAATGATGCCATTTGAGATGTCATCAGTGATGTCACTGACCATGTCACAAGTGATGTAATATGTGAGGTTATAAGCAGTGCATTGCGGGGGCGAGAGTTATAACTGTTGAAATTCAATGGTTTTGTATGAGTGAAACCTGAATCTAACTTTAAAGTCCTTTGGTTTCTTCCTACTGGTGGTCAGCAGTGATTAGTGATAGTTAGGCCTGCTTTTCCATAGATGGAGTGTTTTTTGGTTTTTTAATAACTTTGGCCCCCTTTGACGAATCTTAACAAAACAGTCAAAAAAACATTTATCAAACTCAGCTTCTTCCAGTAAAGTTTTCGGGTGATCTGTCAAGCGGGTGATCGACAAAAAAGGGTACCCTGAAATGTAAACTCTCCATGCATTTTAAATAGATATCATTAAGACAAGTTATAGCAAAAACTGCTTAACGTAATTACACTGAATTTGACAGGAAACTAGATCTTGGTCCAGAGATGCTGCTTATTGTGATTTTGTGTAAATCCATTCAGTAGCTCTTGTATATTGTATATTCTAGAAGTTGTGCTCACTAGAGCGCAATTTAAAAATGAAGCACTGTGATTGGTAGAGACTCCTGTTTTTCCCATGAGCCTTTCACACTCTTACAGGAGCGACAGGCTCCTACATGTCATGCTAGAGCGATCACTCTGATTGGCTGGCTGTTGGAATGTTAAAAATTAAATTTCCGCCATTACTGTTTACTGTGAAAAATGGGAGGTGCTGTGGAAATGAAACAAAAAAAGCTACATTAGGGGGCAACAGAAAGGCACGCTGTCCCTCTAGATTTAGAGAGGAGGTGTCTAAAGGATAACTACTGCGAAGATAATAAATGCATGTTGTCGAGAGATTGCGAATAGTAAAAAGGAGAAGATGAGTTCTCAATACACCCTTTTTGTAAGAATGCATATTTTGGTACTTGTTTTTGAGAGAAATTGTGTAAGAGATAAGTACTATGATGAGTAGATGGTTAAATCTTTTTCTTAAAAAATGTCATAATCTCACAAAACTCTTGGATATCATGAAAAGTAGGAAGGAGTAAGTGATGTTTGAATACGCTCTGATATGCACACTTGATTCTGTTTGAAGGAGTCTTACTGGATATGGTGTTTATCGTACTCTACTATTTATGGTCATTGGTTTGAGAAGAGTTGCTTGTAGAGTTAAAGCACATCCAAGTACTCTACAAGGACACCCATCATCTAAGATAGAGGTCTGAAAAAGAAAGGCCAGTCCATCCCCACAACCAACTATGCACACCTATCTTTACCAAGAGAGGTCTCAGCAGAGAGGCCAGTTCCTTCTCATATCCTACTATGCACTCCCGTCATCTGGGAGAGAGGTCTGAAAGGAAAGTCTAGACCTTCTGCACACCCTACTATGCACACCCATCATTACCAAGAGAATCTCACCAGAGAGGCCAATCCCTCCACACACCTTACTACACACATCTGTCATCTGAGAAACAATTCTGAAAGGAGAAACCAGTCCCTCCCCACACTCTACTATGCATACCTATCTCGGCTGGGAAGCCATGCCCTTCACACACCCTAGTATGCACACACGTCATCTGAGAGAGAGAGGTCTAAAAGGAGAACACACTTCCTCCCCAACCCTACCATGCACATTTGTCATCTAAGAGAGAAGTCTGTAAGGAGAGACCAGTCACTCCGCACATCCTGCTAGGCACACCTGTCATCTGAGAGAGAGATCTAAAAGGTGAGGGCAGTTTCTTCCCACACCCTAATACGCACACCGTCATCTATGAGAGAGGTCTAAAAGGAGAGAGCAGTCCCTCTCCACACCCTACTACACACATCTGTCATCTGAGAAAAAGGTCTGAAAGGAGAGACCAGTCCCTTTATCCACCCTACTATACACAACCATCATTACAGGGAGAGTTCTCAACAGATGGGCTAGTCCATGTGCACACCCTACTATGCAGACACGTCATTGCGAGAGTAATGACACCAACACAAAAAAACAGTTTGCTAGTTACATGTCTTGATATCAGAGTTACAATTACAGAGCAAATAAACAATTTCTATTTATTATTTATCTGTTTAATACACACACACACATTTTACAAAGATTTTGCAAACTGTGAATCATATCCTGTAATAATAAAAAAAATTATTTATTTTACTAAAATAATGTCAGAACACAAAATATATTATAAAGTCAATCTACCATACATACACTCACAAATATTAATTTACTTAAAAAAAACCTTGAAATTCACTGAAAAAAACCAAAGGTTACAGTAACGTTATAGATAGGTGAATTTGTCAGTGTAAACATTAATGTTTTGAACTAAAAGAAACACAGAAATTCACCAGTTATAGTTAGCAGCCCTACCTATAACTTGCGCCCCCGCCATGCACTGTTTATGACCTCACATATGACAGCACTCATGACATGTTCTATGACACCGTTTATGACATCACTGATAACATCTCAAATGACATCATTGATGACATCACTGATGACATCATCCAAATGTCACTTTCATACATATTGCTCTATAAATTAGTATAACATTAGAGGCCTGACAGTAAGTACAAAATAGCTCAGGAGAAAATTACCCATTACTACTGCCAGCATACAATTAACTCACTTAGATATTGAGAACGAGCATTGTATGCAACATTGAGCCTACAGCATTCACTACAAAGGTAGCATAGATCAAATTAACAATCAACCACAGATATATGAGAAGCACTCATTGACTGCAGTGTTCAATATCAATGTAATTGGTGACAGAAAGTCAAAATAGTGAATGCCAGTTCAAAAACAAATGCCCTTGTATGGACAGCTTTTATCTGTATAAACCATTGACACTCACCAAACCTACATTGAGAAAATAATTGATTTGAGCTAAAAAGTATGTACTGTAAACACCTTTTTCTCTCTGTATCACACTGTTTGCAGACAGTGAAGCTCTCATGAGAAATGCAGCACAGAGTATTAAACAAATCTTCTAAGAACAGTGAACACTCTATGCAACAATTGTAAAAAAAACACTATTTACTCAAAATAACTACAATCTAAAGGTGCTAAAGAACATACTACCTGCATCTTTTACACTGTGCTGAAAATTTACAGATAGCTCATATATTCTAGCAAGGCTAGCACATGTATATATCTATGTTAAGTATAAATGATCATGCTGACAAGATTCTCTCTAATAACTCAAGGCAGCTTACAAGAGCTAGTATCTACTACATACAATCGTTCTCCTGTAGGAAACCTTTTCTGTTGAACCAAAAACCGTGTCTGAAGCATAATGAACACAATTCAACTGTAACCTGCACACAGAATTACTCTTGAATAAAAAAATCTATAACGTGTTCAATACCACTACACATCTACGATGCATTAGGAGTACATGCATTTTGTAAAGACTTAGAGCTAAATCAAGGTGTACTGATAAGTAATACAACAGCTACCCGCCACTATTTAAACTATAAAACAAACTCGCATACTAATTAGATGATGTCATCAGTGATGTTATCAATTATGTAATTTGAGATGTCATCAGTAATGTCACTAATGATGTCAGGAAACATATCATGAGCAATGTCATATGTGAGGTCAAAGGAAGTGCAGGGCAGGTGCGCAAGTTATAGTTAGCATTGGTAATGGTGAATTTCTGTGGTTATTTTAGTTCAAAAGGTTAATGTTCACACTGACAAATTCACCTAACTATAACCCTAATTTTTGTTTTCATCAGTGAATTTGTAAGTTTGTTTTCAAGGAAAACAGATATTTGTTTTGCATCTAACTATAACTTTACTTTAAAGTTTGTTTTTTTCAGTGAAAATATATATTTAAAAGAACTTCTGATATCCTTAAACAGAAGGCACACATACGTCAATGGTGTAAATTGAAACAAAGATTCTTTTAATTAGCAATGAACAATTCAACGCATTTCCAATTAAAGAATCTTACTTTGAATTTGCACCATTGGTATGTGTCTGCATATTTTCGGGTCTCATGGTACTCACCACTGCTGTGGGGACAAAGAATGGTATGAGATGAAGCTTTCTGATATATATATATAGCCTACTGGTAGTCACCAGTAGGTAGTTATAGTTAGGACCAACTTTTCCATAGGGAATGCATTTTTTGTTTTGCCAATAACTTTGGCGCAACTTCTTGAATCTTCACAAACTTTTAAAAAAACATCCCATTTTTGGTTCAGTTGAAGTGCTGAAAGTTTGGGGTGCTCCGTCAAGCAGGCCTAAGAAGAAAGGGGGGTTCCAAAATGCATTTTTCACATGTTATGCCCATGGGGATTTTTTTCATTTTTTAAACATGACTGCAACCTGAACCACTGCACGGAATCAAACCACTGGCAGAAGACTCGATGTTGGCCCAGTAAGCAAGCTTTTGTGATTTGGCGCAAATCCATTCAGTAGTTTCCGAGATATTCAAGGTTAAAAAATATTAGATATCTGTGGATGCGAGTCCTTGCAGCGGACTTGCGGATCCTACTAAAATTTGATTGGCTGTAACACTTTAACCAGGAAGTGTTTCCAGCCATCTTGGGGCTCGGTTTGAAGCTGAGTCCCGCAAAAAAAGTACAAAATAAAGAAAAGGGGCAGGGTAGGAATACACTGACCCCCCAGATATTGTGGGGGGTGGTACAACAGGGACCCTGCTGGGGGTTAAAAGTATTTTTTTCAATTAAATCTTGAAGCAAATATGCGGGTGGTCACACGTCAAAATAAAAAAAAAAAAGACAAGCTAGCTCCCGCTTGTCTTTTTTATGGAGCTCCCGGGTGGGACAAATCCTGGGGGCAGTGTTTATTAACTATACGAGGGTGCCCACATGGTATCCTCTGTGCCCAGGGACTGCCAACTCCCTGGAGCAAACAATATAAATATGTGGGGGGCCGGCACGGTCCACTGCAGCCCTGGGGACCACCATTTCCCCAGGGCTATGTATAAAATTAGTGCGGGGAGGCCAATATGGCCTCGCCCAAAGCCCCGGGAACTGCCACCTCCCCAGAGCATTGTTTACCATTAATGTGGGTATCAACCACCACGACCAGGGGAACACCACCTCTCCAGGGCAAATGTATTATGCTCCTGGAGCCAACAATGGCTATGAGGGCTGCCACCTTTCCACCCCCCCGGTCCGGCTCCTGCAATATCTTGGGGTTCCCATCTCTGGGACATAGCTGTTTGCTATGGCTTGAAGGCAGCTTTACCACTGTTGCCAAGCCATAGCAAACTGTGCTTGCTTTCACCAAGCATGAGCATAGAACATTCTATTGCTTGCTGAAAGTGAGCACAATTGCTTAGACACAGAGGGAGCTGTAACTTACACCCCCAAAATACACTACTTATGTCCTCACACATTACATCACTCATGACATGGTCAGTGACATCACTGCTGATATCACTGATGACATCACCTAGTGAGTGTAAGTATTCTTTAGGTTTATGATTGTTAAACATATATGCTAACCTACTATGCAAAATCAATTATACTAGGTGCACTACTACTGAGTGATACTACTACTATACATTATGTGAGTGGCTGTATGACTCTATGTATCCTTGTGTGTATTGGTGTCTGAGTGGAAGTATGGGTGTATAAGTGGGTGTGTGAGTAGCTGTTTGGGGGAGTGAGTTGCTGTGTGAGTGGCTGTATTGTTGGGTGAGTGGGTGGGTCAGTGGGTATATGGATGAGTTTGTACCTCTATGGTGGGTAAGTGGGTGTGTAGTGATCGTAGGGGTGAGTGAGTGGGTGTCTGAATGGCTGTATTAGTGAGTGACTGGGTGTGTACGCAGCTGAATGTGTGAGTTGGTGCTTGTTTGAGTGGGTGTTTGGTTAAGTGAGTTGGTGTGTGAGTGGCTGTATTAGAGAGTGAGCAGATTTGTGAGTGCAGATTTGTGAGTGCTTGTATGGATGTATGTATGGGTATGTGATGGTTGTGTGGATGTGTGAGTAAGTATGTGAGTGCTTGTATGGGTGAGTGAGTGACTGTGTTGTTATGAACCCCAATGTACCCCAATCTAGGTCTAGGTAGTAACACAATCTTTTACCTACATTCGTCCTACCTTGCTCTAAATGACATTCTGGCACTGACATTTTATCCAGTTAAAATTGAATAAATGTAGATCAGTTTGCTCAGAAACTGTCCTCATTTATTATGCCTGAGTATTCCAGGTATCATATCTTAATCACCTGCTCAGGACGTACATAGCAGGAGTACCAATAATAACTCTGTACAAAAGTAACCGCTATTGTCATCCTTGGACAACAGGTCCACTATAGGTAATGGCAGACACATCTAGGTAGAACCCCTGAGGGTACCTTTTGGGTATAAAAGAACCACATCTTCATTGGGTAACCAGAAGAGAAGCTTCCACACTGGCCCTAGATGCTAAGGTCAGGCCTGCAGTAGCTCCAGCACGCAGTGGTCTGACATCCCTTGTAGGGTGTCCAACTCGAGACCAAGAAGGGGTACTTTGTTCTCTCCTATCAGGTAATGGGCTTGGCTCTTTTCTAGGGGATTCTTGGCTTTACACCTACATGCATGCATGCTAGGTAAACGTAGGTACACTTAGTTAGCGTCTCCATAGTAGGAGTACGCATGATTACTGCCATGTATCAATATGCCTGAATATATTTATTGTTTTAGCACCTGTCAGTGCTTGTAATCTTATATATCTGTTTCTGTCTAATGATTGTCGCAGGAAACATGAATGGCGCTGGGTCAATAAATGCTTATTGAAAAGATCCCTATCATTTATTCTGTGTACCTCTCTGAAACTTAGTGAGCACTATTGACTTAGTGAAAAGTATTGTACTGTTGCCACTAATCCTGAAGGATCAAGGGTTATCATGTTCGATAGTTGCCAGAAACTATTTGCTCCTTGGTAAGGTTAGGGGGCTTATGGTAGCACTGTAAGCTAGCTGTTCGAAAGGCTAACATATCCTTTGGGGATGTCTGGAATCAGTTTGGACACCAATACCTTAGTTTATGTTGTCTAAACGCACCTATCCTATGTATTATTAGGAGCTCCACAACAGTGTTGAGAGGCTGTATGGGTGACCTAGTGGGTGTGTGAGTGACTGTGTAGGTAAATAAGTGGGTGTATGTGTAGCTGTTTGGGTGGGTGTGAATCAATGTGACTGGCTGTATGGGTGAGTGGCTGGTTGTATAAGTGGCTGTATTGTTGTGTGAATTTTTGTATGAGTGGCTCTATGGAGGAGTTAATGAGTGTGTGAGTATGGGTATGAGTCTGTGAATGGGAATCTGAGTTGCATGGGGTGTGAGTGGGTGTATGAGTGGTTCTAGTGATATCATCAGTAATGTCATTTGAGATGTCATTGATGGAGCAGGTAGAACGAAATTTTGTATACCTCCTCTATTTTTGCATGAAAAGACTAACCATATAACTTACTGATTATAGTTTTACGAACAGTGTGGTGTGTTATCCTAACCCAACCTTTGCATACACAAATTCCACGTGGGAAATTGCTATTTGCATGGCAAAATAACTTGAATGGTTAAAATATGTATGCATATTAATAGTAGTACATGTGGTAATAGATATCGCATGCTTTATGTTGCTTATGTGATGTTTGCATTCCTGAGTGGATCCAAAAGGTGAATATTATCACTTTAAATGTCACTGTATGCTAGGAAAACACTAATATAAAAAAGGGATTAATGAGGGTATAACATCAGAATCATTATTTCTTTGTATTAATTATTCCTTTGTGTTTGTTTCGCTTAAATTAGCATTTGGGCCTACCACAAAATGGAGTCGAAAATCGAGTTCAGAAGTGGACACCGCCTCATGAGAGCGATACCTACTGCGCAGACTCGGATGGCGCCGTGAACTTCCTAACGAACCCTTTACACCAAGGTCAAGGATAGGATCTTGGTGGGCTGCCAAAGGCATGGATAGTAAAAACCGGTTTAAATTGAACAATCAAATCATACAAGTAAAACCAAGACTTTGTAACATAAGGACTATATCATCTCCGGGAGTGAAACAGCAAAATCCATGAGAAACCGCAATGAACAAAAATCTGACGTTTTTGATCAGCCAATCACAGACTTTCTCCACCTAAAATTTTTCACATTATCCTGAAATTTATTATAAAAAGAGTAGTAGAATAGGGAGGGGTAGTTGCGGTGGATGCGGTCGATGCTGTCTATGCTGGCGATGACTTATGCTTGCACGATTTTTGGTCTTATGGAGATCTTTGGGACTGTAACGTGCCGAGCAAAGAACTTTCGGACTTTGAGCTTTGACCTGCTTTATTGGACAATTTAAAGGCTAATTCAGTTAAGCAGAGCCAATGAATTAGAGAAAATCCAGATAGCAAGAATAGGTAAATATAATGTCCGGCGATTTAATTATTTGATCTAGAAAATTCTAAAATTTGATGAAACAAATGCTAATATTAATTGCAATTACATTTTAGATAAACAAATATTAATTAACAGAAATCATGAGTTTGTGTTTTTTTGTTAAAGAGAATAAAGGATTCTGAGTCTTAAAATGTGTTTTAGCTGGTTCTAAATCACCATCAACCAATCCAACTAATTGGTCCGTCGACCAAGTGGGTGGAGTGCCTTGATGTTTGGAATTAGGAATCTATAGGTGACAAATGATCATGTATATTTTGTAAAAGAACTTTTCCTTCCCTATAGGTTATAAGGTGCCCCCCACATGTCCAGCGCGATATCATCATCCCTCCTGTGTGCAGACTTGTGAGTCAGAGACGTGTGAGTGTTTGTGTTATGGGCCCCATCAATGACTGCATGTGTGAATGAGTTAGTGTGAAGTTGGGTCTGCGACGCAGGGAGGATAGTTATATGATTTCCTTCTTTTTCTCTTGCCGGTCATGCACTGGATCAGTTTTTCTGGTAGCAGGATGATGGTTTTATTGCATTGGTTTGGTGATTATTGCTTATCGATTTGATTATTGCTTATTGATTTTCCTATTAAGAATATTGATTATTGATTGTGGATGTTGGATAAGTATAGGTTTATGTATTAACACTCTATTTTGAGTTGCGTCACGTTTTATGTTGTTTGACGACTTCTGGGATGTAGGAAGTCGGAAGTTTGTAATGATTCCGTAGTAGGGCAGATTGTCCGCTGCTCTCGGGAAAGACGGAATTATTGTGCCCTGTAGGTACACGGGGAACATGTGTGACGATTGAAGATGCACGACGCATTGTCTGGGTTCAATTTGGTAACATCGTCGTGTGTTGCAGTTAGAGATATTTTCTGTATGAAAAAGTGTATGGGTAGTGAAGGCCACCTGTGAAATTTTGGTCTTAAGTACCATGAGTCCAGAAGGCACTCTGATTACGCTTATCACTGGAAGGGTAATAGGTGTTCCCTAAGTTTGTTAGAAGAATAAAGTAGAGGGAAGTGCTACTTTATTAACGAGTGTAATAATCCTGTAGTAGGGCAGATTTTTTGCTGCTCTCGGGAAAGACAGGACTCTGAGTGAATGAACTACATTTTCCGTATGAATGTGTGTAAATGAAATAGCATTCAGGTTAATTGTGAAACTCTGGTTTTAATTCTGAGGAGCATTGGGTCTTCAACAGGTGTTTTATTTCTAGAGAAACGGTTAGCTAATGCTTGCTAGAAGGGTAAGGTAGAGGGAAGTGCTACTTTATCGACGGATGTAATGATGCCATAGTAGGGCACACTGTTCGCTGCTCTCGGGAAAGATGGAATTCTTGTGAAAAAGGTCAAGACTATCTCTTTTGTTAGCGAAACAGATAATGGTGGCGTTTTTATGTTGTTACTAACAGAATTTTAGTAAAAAGTGAATGTAAAAAGTTTGCCGATAAATTTTGTAAAAGAAGGGTCAGCAGAAGCAGGAGTAGCGAGAAAAGCTGACGTCAGAAAGACCGTGCTGGGATTGGTTAGTCATTAAGGGACGTAGACGCTCCTGATTGGTGCGTTGGTGTGCGCCGCGCTAGGAGTGGAGAATTACAGGGTGACCTAGACGCCCCGGATTGGTGCGTTAGTGTGAGTCGCGCTACGATTGGATAAAACAAACAAAATAGTCGTAGAAGAAATCTAGCGATACAGAAAAGAGAAAATGATGTATTACGATCCACAAGAAAAAGAGATAAAGTCCTGGTTCGGTAAAATCAAGAACTTATTTAAAAGGGACAAACCGATTGTGACTAGAGAGGGACAGTTGCTTCCTCCAGCGAAATCACCTGCATCCTTTATGATTGCGAAATATGGACATCATACATGTATATGGTTAGACAATTGTGAGAAGTATACAAAAGATGATGGAGTTTTAGCATTTCCAGAATATGGTTCATTTAATTTAGCGGTTTTGAGAAATTTGAGTGAAAGAATGATGAAATTAGAACCGAGACCTAAACCTACACAGTTTGAAGCATTAACGGAATGGGAAGATGAGATGTATGACAGAGAACGGCAACGAAGTGGCGTAAGGTACAGATATATGTTTGGCAGATCACACGGACAAGGGAATCATGATGATAGAATGAAGAAATGGCGAAGTGCAAATATGACTGATGGGTTGTTTCCTATGAGAAATGTTGAAGAGACTACTAGTAGAAAATGTACAGAAGAAAGAAATAATGCAGGAGTAGAAGGTTGTAAGTATGGTGTGCATGAGTCGGAGGATGATGTTCTGGAAGACATGTTTTATAGAAATCCACCCCCGTATCATCAAAATTCCACATTATTGACACCAAGTGCCCGATAAAAATCACCACAGAATATAAAATTTGAAACAGTACCACATGAGGGAGGAAGAAATAATTCTTTTATAGAAACAGACAGTACTCAACCCAGTAAAATGGCAAATGAAAATTCTGCAGAATTAGCCAGAACCACTTTAGATTTAACTGAGAAGATTAGGGAATTGACTAAAAATATGGAAGCTGTAACTGTTCCTGTAACAATAGGACCTGTAATGCCGATTTTTAACAAACAAAAGGATAGTGAGCATTGTCTGACAATTCCTTATAACGGTAACAGAGAAAATGAAATATAAAGAAGAGATACAAGAGAAAATTCAGGGGGACAAACGGTAGGGATTTCCGAACAAAGTACTCCTAAAAATTTGACAGTAAATCAAAGTCTAACAAATAGAGCAATACTGACGACAGAGTCAGTACCAGGATCACCAAAAGGTTTAGAACAGACACAAAATGAATTGATTCCCGTAGGTCCTACTTCTGATGAATTAAGTGGATGGCTAAGAAGTTTACAGCAAAAGGATGCTGAGCCTAGACCTTTAGATGTGTCCAAATTAAAAATAGTGTTAGAAGAATTAATTGTAGGGACTATTCCTATGGAAAAGTTAAAAACCTATCAGGATGAAGAACTAATGTTCTTATGCAAAAGTATACCGTGGAGAGCGAGAAATTTACAGGAAAGATTAGAAGAAGTAGCAAATGAAATGAGTATTGACTTCAAAAAGGTAAAGTCATTGCAAAAACCATACAGAGTAGATTTTTCTGAAAAGGACATTGAAAATTTAAATACTACAGGACGAACAACTCAGATTAAAGAATTAATTATTTTACTGAGAAAATGGGGCGATGTAGACAAATGGAAAAGTAGATGGTTTCGAAAATGAGAAGATGCAACAGATAAAACATTTACAGCTTACCCGGTAAGAGAAAAGGAAAAGGTAATAACTGAGTGTCCCATATGAGAGATTCCAGGTGGAGGCTATGTACATGTCCCCTGGACCAGACAAGAAATTTTTTCATTTACCAATGATTTTCCACGACTGCGCGAGAAGCCAGTCGAGTGGTATAGGCAGGTAGACAGGTTTGTAAAATTATCAAAAGTTCTCTGGATTGATTTGAATAGCCTATAGCGATTCCTTTCCAGTTAACAGCGCCACATACAGGCTCCCGCACTTCGGCAACAACTTATTTCAAACCACATCGTCGCATCGATATTTACAGACCATTGGTTTTTTCCTGGTCTTCGGACCCATGGGTTGACCGCCTTTCCTTGATCCACACTTTATATCTTTGTTTTTTCCGGATGACATTGCTCATCGTGCCCTGAAGAGTCACATTGTTTTAACTGTTGACGAAACACGTGTCGGCTGGCGCCTTTTGTACTGATGAAAACTCATCTTTTGAATTAAAACAACATTTCTTCATTCTGTTGAACTTTGTTGTTCTTTCCGTGATCTAAACAATTCAAGTAGTTGGAGTATCCAATAGACAGATAAAAACGTATTTCACTGGACCAGTTAAAGCTAACATAGGGAAATTTTCCGAAATGCTCCGTTTTGTCGTGTGCGATTCAAGCCCTGTAAATTTGTTAGGGAGAGATTTACTGTGCAAGATGAATTGCACAATCTTTTGTACTCCAGATGGTATAGCATTTGAGACTCCATATGAGGATGTACTGTATAAAATGACTATGGCTAATGTGGAACCTGAGATTACTGAGGCATTTGCTGTATTTAATCCAGAGGAGCTGTCTCAAGAATTGAAAAAGACAGTAAAGACAGAGGTATGGGATTTCACAGGAGAAGATGTGGGATTAATGAAAAATGTAGATCCCGTAAAAATTGCTGTAAAAGAAGGAGTAAGTTACCCAAATATTCCACAGTATAAATTGACACCCGAGATAATTTCAGGAGTTACTCCCATAATAGGATAGGATGATTAAGCAAGGAACATTTAGAATAGTGCAAGACCTGAGAAAAATAAATAAATCGTTGTATAATGTTGTCCCATTGTACCAAATTCATCTGTGATTTTGTATCAGATTCCTCACGATGTGGAATGGTATACAGTGATTGATTTTTGTCATTCTTTCTTTTCCATTCCATTGCACCCTGACAGCTAACAGATTTTTGCATTCCGGTTTGGCGAACGTATTTTGACTTGGTGCCGAATCCCACAGGGGTATACTGAGAGTCCCTTAATATTCAATCAGATATTGAAAAAGTCCTTAGAAGATTTAAAAATGCCGGAAAGTTCAGTTCTGGTCCAATATATAGACGACTTGCTCATGGCATTACGAACTCAAGAAGCTTGTGTAGTGGATACCATTGCATTGCTGAATCATTTGGCAGATGGAGGACTTAAAGTATCCCCATTGAAATTGCAATTTTGTCAGAAAGAAGTACAATATTTAGGCCACAAAATTGAAAAAGGACTGAGAAAAGTAACTGCAGATAGAATCAAGATAATAAAAGGAATGAGAGCCCCAATGATGCAAAGAGAAGTGAGAATGTTTCTTGGAATGGTTGGATATTGTCGTCAGTGGATAAGTAACTTTTCCCTGATTGCAAAACCTTTGGTACGCTTGACGAGAAGTGATGTAAAAGACCCAATTGAATTAAATAAAGAAGAGTTAACAGCCTTTAAACAATTGAGAGACAGTTTGTGTGAAGCACCAGCACTTGGCATGCATGACTATGAGAAAGAGTTTGAACTCTACTGCAGCGAAAGAAATGGATGTGCACTTTCTGTATTAATACAGAAACATGGAAAACTGAGGAGACCCATTGCATATTTTTCAGCTATTTTAGACGCTGCAGCTGTAGCATTGCCTGGTTGTTTGAAAGCTGTAGCAGCCACCTGTAAGAGTCTGGAACAGAGTGAAGGAATTGTAATGGGATATCCTGTGCGAGTGTTTGTACCTCATGATGTGGCAGTCCTTTTAACAAGGAGCCGCACTCAGTTCATGACTAAATATGAGAAAATCATCCTAGGTGCAACAAATGTGAGTCTTGTAAGATGTCTGAATATGAATCCTTCAACGTTATTGCCTGACGCTGAGAATGTAGAAGTCAGAGACGATGTGGATCATGACTGTTTGGAAGTGCTTGATTTCTGTACCAACCACGTCCTGATATAAAAGATGTACCCTTGATAGAAAGTGACTATGTGATGTTCGTGGATGGATCATGCTTGAGAACGGATGAGGGAATTCTGAGTGCAGCATATGCAGTATGTACAGTAGCAGCTGTATTGGAAGCATCTTGCCTAAAAGGAGTAAAATCAGCCCAGGTTGCTGAACTTTTGCGTTAACAAGAGCATGCAAGTTGGGAAAGTATGTGAGAGTGACTGTGATAACCGATAGTCAATATGGCTGCGGTGTAGTGCATGACTTTGGGCAAATTTGGTCACAAAGAGGGTTTTTGACATCGAGTGGAACTCCTATAAGGAATGCTGAAGTGGTTGGAAAATTTCTTGAGGCGATACAGCTGCCTAAGCAGTTAGCTGTTGTGAAATGTGCAGCTCACTCGAAGTCAAACGACTATATTTCAGCTAGCAATCAATTTGCCAACGATATGGCTCAATATTGCGCATGTCATCAGAACTCTGTGAATCGGGGAAGAGAAAGAGAAATTAATTTATGTCCCTTGTTGTTTACTAACACCGTGAATACATGGGAAGAAGTGAGGCAGTTGCAGGAAGAAGCAGGAGATGAGGAAATGAGACAGTGGGTAAAAGCCGGATGTGCACCACGGGAAACAGATCATGTGTGGGTTTATCAGGATGGAAGACCAGTTATGCCTAATAGCATGGTTTCTGCCATGGCACGAATGTATCATGGACAAGCACATGTAGGAAGAGATGCTATGGTCAGACTTTTCAAACAGACATGGTATAATGCAAAATTTAGACTTGTAGCTGAAAGCCTTTGTCAAAGATGTCTTGTATGTCAACAATTCAATCCTGGAAGAAAAACAGTGGTAAGTCTGGGAACGATAGGACGAGAAGGAGGGCCTTTCACCAGAATGCAGATTGACTTAATTGAAATGCCCCCCTGTAACAGGTTGAGGTATGTTTTAGTGATGGTTTGTCTGTTCTCCTGATGGGTGGAAGCATATCCAAGAAGAAGAAGTGATGGAAATACAGTAGCCAACCTATTATTGAGAGAGTTTATTCCTAGGTTTGGTTTTCCAGTTACGATCGAGTCAGATAGAGGAAAACATTTTCATAATGAAATCCTGAAATTAACTTGTGAAGCATTGAATGTACAACAGAAACTACATTGTGCCTATCGCCCAGAGGCTTCTAGTGTGGTTGAACAAGTAAATGGCAACATTAAAAATAGACTGAGAAAAATGTGTTTAGCCATAGGTTTGAAATGGCCTGATGTCTTGCCTCTGGTACTCATGACTATTAGATCTATTCCAGATAGGAATACAGGTTTGAGTCCCCATGAAATTGTCATGGGAAGAGCAATGCAACATGTTTTCATACCAGTCAACAAGCTATTACCGATATCTGATGACTTGGTGTTGGATTATTGCAAGAGGTTGGCTGATTGCGTTCATTCTGTGTTCCATCAGGTTGGATCGGATGCCACCACTCTTGAAAAGAAGCCAGTTAATGATTTGAGCCCAGGAGACTGGGTTGGAATAAAAGTGCACAGAAGACTAAACTGTTTGGTCCCACGTTGGGGAAAACCACATCAGTAGATTTTGACCACGACAACAGCTGTAAAATGTGCAGGAGTAAAGAACCGGATTCATGCTAGTCACACCTTGCGAATTCCAAACCCAGTGGATAACAAGGAAGGAGAATACTTTGAAGAATCAGATACAAGTTCTGAATCAGATACTGAAGAAATAAGAACAAAACAAACTCCAGAAAGGGGGGAGTTAGAACCAAGTCCAGATATTGCACCAGAGAATCTTCCTCTAAGGAGAAAATTACAGATTTCTGAAACCAGCTCAGAATCAGACACTGAACCAGTACAAGCACACAAGAGTGGGAATATAAACAGTGAAGAGACTGTCAAAGAAATCCTTGATAAAGAGGTACCAAGTGAAAATTCGAGAGAAATTCCACCTGAAATAACAAAATTAGATGGTAAGGTACCAGATACAGAGAATGAGGGAAAGATTTTTGCGGAAGACCCCCGAGGAGTTGTAGGGAAATCACACACTCAGGTAGAAGAAGGGACAGTTAGTCAGCAGGAAGATTGTGTGGAAGAACCACGAGGAGGGACAGAAATAGGTAATAAAAAGGAAGTGGTGGAAAGAAAAACTACTGAAGGTAAAGGTCAAGTTGGGACTGAATCAGAGGACAGTGATGAATAAATACCAGAAGGTCGAGTCCTGAGAAAAAGAGCATGGAGAACTGGGAAAAATGAAAAAGGAAGTAAGTTGAAAAGGCCAGCAGGGGATGAAATTTGGCCAAACAAGATAAATAGATTAAGATACAGATTGACACGAGTAAATTCATCTAGAGCAGAACAGGTGAATGAGGTGTCTAGCCAAGAGAAAACAAAAGACGTGAAACAAACAACCGTAGAAGAAAGTAAAAGAACAAGAAAACTTAACCAGCAGTATAAGTCACTGGAATGGTCATATGTGGCACTGCCTGCAGTAAAAGAAGAGGCAGACAGCCAAGGGGATCTAGAGGTGACTGTACCAGGAGTGGTTGAGGAAGACGAAGAATCAGAAATTCTGAGTTATCTTGTCCGACATCGGAGTAGAGACGGATGTTTAGGAAATTCTGCATCATGATTACGAAAGAAAAGTGAAAGACGATCAAATGCCAAACTGAAGAGACCAAAAGTGTTCTGAAGGAAAAAACAATAATTTACCAGAAAATACATAATCTGAAAGAACCAAGTAGGTGCTTAGAGCTTGGGTTAGACAAAACTAGTTGTGAAGTAGAAGAGGCTAAGTCAAAAGACACTGGTCATTTTCCAAAATGGTAAATACAGAAAATAGAAAATCTAAATGTTCCTTAGAAGATGGTTCAATGTGTTGTTGTTGTACAGGATTACTAATGCTTCTGTGGCGTGCGTTAGCTTTGATGGTTTCAATTAAGGTTATATTAGAAACAATAGAAGGTCATAGCGAAAATAAGACTAATGAAGAAAAGATTCAAAAGATTTACCCGACTAAAATAGATAGAAATTATTTACATAAAGATAGGTCCATAACTGATTTTTTTCAAAATTATTATATGAATATGTGAAGACGATGGACGTGAGATTGTTACGTCTGCATGCAGTTGCCTGCATCAGAATCTGAGGGAGTGACATATCATCATCTTCCTGTGTCATATGGAATAACCTGTAGTGCATTAGCAAGTTTGTTTTATAAAATAGGGAAACTAGAATATTATTTTTCTGATGTAGATAACATATTTTCACAAATACCTGTAGTTAACAAGCTAAATAAAGTAAAACCTGTTAAAGTGTTAGGTGAATTTTTCTTAGAAACTAAAGAATTAACATTAGAGTCAATATTTAGAAACAATCTAACTTGTAGTTTAAAGAAGGAGGAGAAAACTTTTTTAGACATGGTAGAGGAAAGAAGATTGAAAATGCAAAAGAAAGTACCTGAGGGAAAAGATGGGAAAGACAGTCTAGGATGTTGAAAGAGAGAAACATTTGAAAGGAGAAGCTAGTCCAACAACGGCTTTAGATTGGCCTCAGAAAGGGAAGTTGTGTATTAGAAGGAATCAAACTGAATATGATAATTATTTTGTAGGCACAAGTGATTGCCCTCATACTTATAGAATCGTGGGAGGATGGGTATTTAAAGGAGGAAATGATCCGCTTTGTCCTTGATTATATTTTATCTGCGGGAACAAAGGATATTATCGATTGCCAGATCACTGGTATGGCACATGTTATCTAGGCCTGGTTTTCCCAAAGATATTGCACGTGGGAAGAGGAAAAGATGGTGCACTTGAGATAGGTAGACAACTAACACGTAGAAGGAGAGAATCTTGGTCAGAAATTGTAAGAGACATTTTTGGAGCACTGATACCAGCAGTGGGAATATCTCTGAATGCCCATAAAATTAGAAAATTATCAACAGTAGTGGATCGCTTGTCAACAAACACTGCTGGAGGGTTTTTATTGGTAAACACTGACATGGTTGCCATGCGAGCCATGGTAATGCAAAATCGACTTGCCCTTGATATCATTTTGGCAAAAGAGGGTGGAGTCTGTGGAATGCTGAAGGTTCAACATTGTTGTACTTACATTCCTGACGAAAGTCAAGATTTGAAGACGTATATTAAAAATACTCTTTCAAACATGGGTGATACTTGGTACTAAAGGTCATGTGTGTGCACTTTCACTTGTAGCTTGATTTGCCATGTAAAAGTGTTTGTCAAGACTTAAATCCAAGTATCAGTATGCACAAATCACATGTGAGAGATGCTGTAGGTGTGCAATAAAACATGCTGGTTTGTGCTTAAAAGATGAGAGATGTTCTTTTCCTTTCTCTGAGTTACTTGTGCACTTGCATGCCCATTTGCCAAGTACTACATAGGTATGCCATCCCTAAAGCATCAGACATTCATTTTCAGAAAAACATAAAGCTTCTTTTTTAACTGTTGAGACAGCTACAGAAGCACGTATAGATTCAGTCACTCACCAGAAACTGTTAATACGTGCAGCAGACTCAAAGGTACTTGCACTCACACATACATAGCTCTGTATTGTCTAACACAGGCATTGAAGTGTTTCTGTAGCTACATAAACATGTAGACTGCCATGGAGGTATTATAGCAGGCAGTTACATACCAGCACATTTACTTATACATCTCATGGCACTGATAGAGGTGTAATTCTAAACTCTCTCAGATATGTAGGCAGGTACTGACACAATATTCTCAACCATGCAGAGTAATAGTATTTCAAAATGGGGGATGGCTACTTGTGCAGACCCTGTCTGTGCACCATCACTGCAAGCTTAACTTGGCATGTTAAAGGTGTGTCCGAAGTGTCAAACCCACGTTGTAGTGCACATAACACACTTCTAAGATATACAGTATGTATGCCATAAAGGATGCTGTTTTGTGTTTAAGAGACTGACAGATGTCCTTTTGAGTTGAATAAGTTACTTGAGGCCTTTTAGGCCCCTATGCGAAGTACTACATAGAGTATACACCCCTAAAGCAACTGATATACATGTTCACAAAAGCATAAACCCTCTCTGCAACCTAATCAGACAGCTGCGGAAGCACATATACATACCATCACTTACAATATACTACTTATGCCAGCAGCAGACTCAAAGGTAGTTGCAGCACACATCCATAGCTAACTAGTCCCTTACAGAAACACTGAAATATTTGTGCAGCCACTTACATACACATTTAGACAGCCATAGAGCTACTAGAACACAGTCACATACCAGCACATGGCACTCATACATTTGTAGTGCTGCACTTACATATAAAGGAAAGTACTGACACAACCTTCTGAACCATGCAGAGAAATAGTTTGTGAATCATGGGTGATGGCTACTAGTGCAGACACTGTCTGTATATTCTTACTCCAAGCTTCACTTGGTATGTTACAGGTCTTTCTCAAGTATCAAACCCATTACAAAGCATCAATCAATCAATCAATCAGGGAAATTTGAAGTGTGCTACTCACCCGGAAGGGTCTCAAGGAGTGGGGCGCGAGCAGGAGCAGCTCCCGTCAGTCGAAGAGCCTGCATCAACACTGGGGACGACGGAGAATGCTTCCTACAGGCGTCCCCGCTAGTGCACCTCATCTGTCCACGCCTCCGAAACGAAGGCTCGGTGCTGCTCTGTTTCGGCCACACTGGGCTGTTGGAATATGCCGAGATGTTGGAGCTGGCACCCCTGTCGAGTTTACGCTCCTGTGCTGAGATTCTGTAGTAGCCCCAGACAGCAGTCAGGTGGTGAGAGGCGGCGAGGGGCATATGTAATATATACTGGCAGGATCCAGAACCAATATTCAGGTGGCTACAGAGGGTGTGGTGAGTGGCTCCACCTGAGACTATTATTACTAACCCAGAGCTTACGTGGCCACATAAGATATAGTGAGCAACGTATTAGGAGCTTACTACTGGATTTCTCTACAGCCACATTGGTTCTGTGCTAACCCCGCCTCCCCTCTCTTCACTCTCTTGGTATAGAGGGTATATTACCGGTGTGTGGTGAGCCCATATTTGTTAAAACTATACCCTTTATTTGGACCCCTACCTGCTTGGTCACAATTGGAGCTGAGCCTATCCACGAAAGGGGAGACATGCCTGGTTTGGAAACCAACGTTGTTGGTTGGTGGTGCTGCAATAAATACAGTATGCACACACTTAAGTGCAAGACTCTAAGTGTTAACGTAGTCCCTTCAAACCAGTTCACCCCAGCTCAGAGGCAACTCCAGAAGGGCACCTCAGAGAAACCACCAATGAAAGTATGAGCACTGCGGTACGCACAGCAGATAATGGATACGAAAGTGCAGCAACTGCTAGAAACTGGGTGCCTGGAGGCCCATGCCACTCAGAGGGGAAGTGAAAGAGGGTCAGAAATGGATAGCAGTAGAGATATCAGTTTTGCGCACACAGAGAACGTAGAGAATGCAGAAAACAAAAATTCATTGGAAGATTACCTTAAAACAAATATAGCTGAGCCTTTCTCCAACCCCATCTGCTACAACTAATATCCTCTTTTTTCCAAATCCCACATTGCCCCGGCAGCCTCAAGTGCAAGCGATCAGATACAAGCTTCGCTGCCACTACAGCCTGCTTTAGTCCCGCCTCAGCAACATCCTCTGCATACAGGAATTGGATTGATAACTGATATAATCATAACACCAGCATTAGCCGTAGAGAAAGCTCCTCTTCAGGATATACAAGATCCGATATACACGGCCAAACAGTGAAAAATATGTTCAAGCTCATCCTCTCCGAGATAAAACAGCTCCATTTAACACAATCTCATTAAATTGCTTCCCGCGATGTGAGACTGTTGAAGATTGAGGAAGCTATGAGCAAACTTCCGATGTGGATGACAGAGGCCGAGGAAGGAGTCTCTGTTTTAAAAGATAAAGTGGGGACCTTCCAACAGAAGATTACGCAGATAAAGCAAAGTAAAGACTTTCTGGAGTCCAAGCTTCAAGATTTGGAGAACTGTAATAGACGCTCAAATCTTCGTTTGGTGGTGGTTCTAGAGTCGGTTGAAGGGCCCCAAGTGCAGAATTGGGTAGAATCCCTGCTGAAAGAGGCTATACCTGAGCTAACAGGGGACTTTATGATTAGAAGGGCACATAGGATACCCTCTCAACATCCCACTAATGCTAAATACTCTCAAACAATTTGGTTAATTTTTTAGCGATGTTCGAGTACCAGAGAAGATAGTGGCTAAAGCTATTAAAAAAAAAATCTTTCATGATGTAAACGGTTCCTCAATTTAAGATTTTTTTTAGCTATAACAGCATTTGTCGGACGATTGACTCTTTGAAAACAAAAGGCAGACATGCAACTACTGTGCAGCAACCCAAGCTGAAAGTTCTTGCAAATGGCAAATTACATATATTGGATGATGTAAAGAAAGCACAGGGGCTCCTGCAGCAGATTTCTAGTTCAATGTAAAACCGCTATATGTTGGCAAGCTTTGATATCTAGTAGGTCAAAGTGGCATCTATGGGAGTAGAGGGGCTTCTGGTTATGGTTATGAGGCCTCTTTAGAATATTTGGGACGGGTGGCCAGGAGTGGAAAAACCTAGTGTCTTTTTTGCTAACCAGGGACACATAACCACAGGTGCAAAGTCATGGCACCTAGGGTACTTAGTGGGACTTGGGAGAAGATGTGGGCTATTCTCCCAAAGGGCACATGGGGGTGGGTTAAAGTGGGTGAGATAGGTGGGGGTAGGGCACTGGGTGTGCAAATGAGGTAAAACATGGAGAATCCATCTTTTTGTTTTGATATAAATAAATAGGTCTGCAAGACATAAGCAAATGTTCAATGAAGCAAACCATCGGAGGAGGCCTCCTCCTTTACTTTATCAATTCATTAGGATAGGTGTCTATTGTTAGACCTGTCAGCCCTTTGGGTGGTCCCTCCTCATCATTATTTATTTTGTCCCACTTTTGCCTCAAACCCTGTTATAATTTTTCCTTTTTGGGAACCACCAGACTTTTTAGTGTTGATGCAGGGTCAGGGAGCCATTTTCCCTACCCCTGGAACTTCTGTCTGAGGGCCTGAGACACAAAATGGTGGCCACCCATTGTCACCTGTGACATCATCAGAACCCACTGGAGATTTCTAGAACCTTCCGTAACATTCTGGAACCCTGTGACAGTGAGAGGCAGTTTAGAATGTTGGGAGGCCATCTCAGAGTGGCAGTTGGCATCTGACTAGAGAGGAGAGAGGAGCAGTTCAGAAGGAGGTCGGAGTAAGGCAGCAGGGGTGGAAACCAGTGCTTGGAGTGGGGTCCAGAAACCCACCCTTGATGCTAGTCCCTACTGACCAAGCCCAGCCTAGAGCCCTGTGTGGGACCAAGACCAGAAAAACCATCTTAAGGACCTAAATATTGTGAAGAGGCCTTAAAGAAGAAGACCAGCAAGCTCCTGACCTGTTTAGCGGTGTCCTCCTGGAGTCCTGACGTCGAGAAGCCTGGAGACCTGAGGCCTGAGGTGGAGAAGCGGCGCTGACAGAAAGCAGACGTCGTACCCGGAGCCGTCAGAGGTCGAGAGAGGGCGCCGACGGAGGTCGTGGAGAGGCACCGGAGGTCGAGTAAGGAGTCACCTGAGGTCGAGGTGAAGCGCAACGGAGGTCGGGAGTGGAGATCGCACTCCGGAGTCGCCGGAGATCGAGGTGAAGCGCGCCGGAGGTCGGGAGTGGAGATCGCACTCCGGAGATGCCGGAATCTGAGGTGAAGTGCGCCGGAGGTTGGGAGTGGAGGTCGCACTCTGGAGACACCCGGAAGCGGGGAGACCGTGACCCTGCGACGCCGGAAGGCGACATCGAGCCGGAGCAGCCCAGCGACATCGAACCGAGGCCGCCCAGCGACATCGAGCCGGAGCAGCCCAGCGACATCGAGCCGAGGCCGCCCAGCAACATCGATCCGGAACAGCCCAGCGACATCGATCCGAAGCCGCCCAGCGACACCGAACCGGAGCCACCCAGCGACATCGAGCCGGAGCCGCCTCACGACATCGACACGGCGCCGAGCGGAGCCGATCATCGTGAAAAGGGCAGTAAGTGGTAGAAAGGGCATCTGAGGCCCTGTGGAGCCCTAAAAGACCATTCTAGGGGCTAGAGGGGTGTTAGAACCAGCCTGGGAGTGCCAGGGGTGAACTGAGACTGGTGCAGTGACCTCTGTGAGGGGTTGTGTATTTTGGGAGAGCCAGATCCTTAGGTTACCCTTATTCTACCTCAGTTCAGGCCCAGCCTTGACCAATCTAGGTGGGACACCCCCATGTCATCCAAATGACCATAAGCTGTACTTGGGCATAGTAAAACCAAACTACCTCAGGAAAGTGATGTGAACTGTAATTGTCATTAATTGTGTTATTTAAGTTATTGAAGGTGCTTTATTTATTGACTGTATTTATTGTCTGACTGTATTTATTCCTGCATTGTATTTATTGTCTGACAGTATTTATTAGCCATTTGTATTTATTGCACCCCTATTTATTCCGTGTTTATTTATGACCTGATCCTATTTATTGAAACCCCACTGTGGTATTATTTATTTGACCTGCCCTTTTAAATGAGAATCTTATGGTACTGTATTTATTTTATGAACCCTGCAACTAAGAGAAAATAAGATAAAGACAAACTACTTTCTTTCATAATTTTTACGGTGTAGTGTCGTTTTTGGAACGGATGAACGCATGGTTATTGTGAGGGTGTGACGTACGCTTAACACGGTGCCTGTACCCCAACCGCTCGAGCCAAGCTACCGTTGTGCTGGGAACCTGGTGACTGCTAACCCGGTTGCCCGGTTTCCAACATAAAATTGGTGTTCAGTGGTGGGATAGAGCTGTGATTGCGTCTACTCGACAATAAGTGTGGGTAGTCCATAGGCCTACACCGGGAGTTTTCTCCAAGCGGACTTCCTAATTTTGAGTTTTGTTTTTTCCAAATTTACTTCTGGTGGTGGGAGGAGGTATTACAAAAGGTACCCCCCTGCATAGCTTCTGTAAGCAACTGTCTTCTATCCTGAGTGGGAAAAATGGAGTTTGCATTAGAGGATGTGGAAACTTATACTGTGGCCCAACTCAGAGAGTTTTGTGAGCGAGAGGGGGTGTTTTGTCCCCAAGGTGCAAAGAAGGGTGAGCTCCAGACCAGCTTAAGGGCTTGGGGGGAGGCACGATGAGAAAGTAAGGTTGAGAAGGAGGACAGGGATGGAGAGCCTGACAGCGAGGGGGATGGTTTGTACCAACCTGAGGTGGGGAACCTAGTAGAGGGGCCCAGAACACTTTCAAGGAAGGGCAGCAGTGTCTCTAGCAATGGCTTATTAGAAGCAGAATTCACTGACCGGAGGGAGAAAAGACAGCTCACATGGGATTTGGCAAAGCTGGAGAACGAAAAGGAGGAACGGAGGATGGCTCACGAGTTGAGGCTCAGGGAGATAGATCTCCAGATCCTACGGGTCGGGGCACACACTGTTCCTAATGGTGGCAGCGAAGAAAGAGAAATCACCAGGGAACCCAAACCCTATTTGCCAAAAGACATAGTAGCTAGTTATAGTGCGGGTGATGATATCGCCAAATGGCTAGCGGAGCTATGAGATCTCATTAAGAGTCCATGGGGTTCCAGAGAAGTATTGGGGAGGGGGATTGTATAAATACATGCCTCCAGCTGGTAGGGATACATTATTGGCCCTGAAGCAGGATGAGCAGACCCACTACCCCACCATGAAAGTGGCGCTCGTGAGGAAGTTTGGACTAACACCCGAGAAGTACAGACAGAAGTTCCGGGGTAGCCAAAAACTGGGCACACAGAATTGGGTGGATTTCCTGGACTATGCAAAGAAGGCATTGGAGGGTTGGATACAAGGCAGCGAGGTGAGGTACTACGAGGGGTTGTTTGATTTGATGTTGAAGGAACACCTGCTCGAAAAATGTTTCCCTGAACTGCGTCAACACCTGGTGGATAGCAAGCTGACCAATCCCCGGAAGCTTGCTGAGGAGGCGGACATTTGGGCTAGTACCCGAGTGTCCACAAGGGGGACTGGAGGGGACTCTCAAAAGACCGGACAGGGCGCCCCCCAGAAGAAAGAGGGAGGGGAAAAGAAAACGGAGTTCTCTAAAGGCCCCCAAAATAGTTCCCAAGGGAAGGGAACGGGATTCACCCCTAGGGCTAACCCACCCAGAAACCCTAATCCTGGCCAGAGTCAGCAGCCAAGGGTTGTCCATTGCTACGAGTGCGGTGGTGTCGGACACTATAAGGGAGATGTGAAGTGCCCGAAAAGACCACCCCCTCCCATCGGAGGAAAGGCCCCCGGAGTAGCTAGTGTAGTGCTCGGGGAGGAGATGCCCTTAGATAAGGGAAGGGAGTGGGCGGGTGTCACTTTAGTGTCCCTGGGAGAACGGGAGATGGTTCCTAAGATCCAGGTGCCCGCAAATACCACAAAGTATGGGCAATGGGTCACCATCAACGGCCAAAGAGGGGAGGCTCTGAGAGACACAGGAGCCAGTATGACTATGGTACGTAGCCAACTGGTGTCTCCAGAGCAGGTGATTCCCCATGTGCTCCACCCTGCCGCGATGGCTGATGGCAGAATGGGCCACTATCCGGTGGCCGAGGTTCCATTTGAATGGGAAGGGGTTGCAGGTTCACTTCGAGTTGCCGTAAGCCCTGCCGTGCCAGTCGATTGTCTGCTGGGGAATGACATGGAGCATAATGCTTGGAAGGAGGTGGAATACCGGACTCATGCTGAGATGCTGGGTACACCTGACTGGGCCTGTGTCAGCACAAGGTCTGCTACTACCCGGAGGGGGAGTTCATTTAGGCGGGAGCATGGAACAAAGGCACCGCCGGCTGCCGACCAAGGGAAGAACCGAGGACAGGAGGAGCCTGCCTCGGCATCCGCGCCCCGTGTGACGGATAGGCCACCAGAGGTGGTGGACCAGGAGTCCGCGGAGGGGGATGTTACCGAACTGGAGAACCTACCCATCCCGGCCGAGTGGCACGTGGAGGGAGGGCCGACCAGGGAGGAATTCTGCAAGGGCCAGAAGGAGTGTCCTACCCTTGAGGGACTGAGGCGACAGGCCGAAGCCCAGGCAGCAGGGAACGTTGAGGGGAACTACAATATTTACTGGGAGGATGGCCTCCTCTACAGTGAACCCAAGGCACCCATGCACGGATCGTCACGGGCCTTGGTTGTCCCTCAACGTTACCGAGCCTTCCTTCTGGAATTGGCTCATGAAATCCCCTTGGCAGGACACCTGGGGCAAGACAAGACCTTTGCCCGGCTTGTCCCACACTTTTATTGGCCTCAGATGAAAGTGTCGTCCGACACGTACTGCCGGACGTGTGTGTCTTGCCAAGCCAGTGGGAAAACAGGGGTGAAGCTGAAAGCTCCCCTGGAACCACTTCCTGTCATTAGCACCCCCTTTGAAAGGGTGGGCATCGACATTGTGGGTCTGTTAGATCCGCCTACTACAGCTGGTCACAGGTTTATCCTGGTTTTGGTGGATCATGCCACACGGTACCCAGAGGCTATACCTCTGAGGACCATTACTGCACCTGTTGTGGCTAGGGCCCTGATGGGAATCTTTACCCGAGTGGGTTTTCCCAAGGAAGTTGTGTCCGATAGGGGGACCAACTTCATGTCAGCATATATGCGGGCGATGTGGAAGGAGTGTGGAGTGACCTACCGGTTCACCACTCCTTACCACCCCCAGACCAATGGTCTGGTGGAGAGGTTCAATAAGACCTTGAAAGGCATGATCAGAAGTCTGCCTGAAAGCCTGCGGAGGAAATGGGACGTCCTCCTACCCTGTCTATTGTTTTCCTACAGGGAAGTGCCACAGAAGGGAGTGGGCTTCAGCCCCTTCGAGCTTTTGTATGGGCACCCTGTGCGTGGACCTCTCAGCCTGGTGAGAGATGGATGGGAAAGAACTCCCAGAAAGCTTCCCCAGGACGTGGTGAGCTACATGCTGGCCTTCCGGAGCCAAATGGCTAAGTTGTGGAAGCAAGCTTCTGACAACTTGGAAGCCAGCCAAGCAGTGATGAAGGCGTGGTATGACCACAATGCTCACCCGGTGGAGTTGGAGCCTGGCCAGAAGGTGTGGGTGATCGAACCAGGAGAGCTTAGCGCCCTCCAGGATCGCTGGTCAGGACCCTTTGAGGTGTTGGAGAAGAAGGGTAAGGCTACCTACTTGGTGGACCTAAAGACCCCTCGTCAGCCCCTACGGGTGCTGCATTCCAACCGCCTCAAACCCCACCATGAGAGGCCCAAAGTCATATTGCTGATGGTGACTGACGGAGCAGAGGACGTGGAAAGCGGGCCTCTCCCCGACTTATTTGCGTCTCAAGAGAAGGATGGGTTGGTGGAGGGAGTGATTCTCTCCCCGTCCCTAACTTCTGAACAGCAGGAGGACTGCCGCCAGGTCCTGGGGCAGTACTCTTCGTTGTTCTCCCTTGTTCCGGGTAGGACTCACCTGTGCGTCCATGACGTGGACACAGGAGACAGCCCACCTGTGAAGTCCAAGATCTACCGGATGACAGACAAGGTGAAGGCCAGCATTCACAGTGAAGTCACTAAGATGCTGGAGCTAGGAGTGATTGAACCTTCTAGCAGCCCCTGGTCCAGTCCGGTGGTATTAGTACCAAAAGCTGTACCACCGGGTGCCCAACCGGAACTGAGGTTCTGTGTGGACTACCGGGGACTGAATTCAGTAACGAAGACTGATGCTCATCCGATCCTGAGGGCGGATGAACTGATTGACCGGCTGGGAGCTGCCCAATATCTAAGTACCTTTGACCTTACTTCCGGGTACTGGCAGATCTCTCTGACTGATGGAGCTAAGGAAAGGTCAGCCTTCTCCACGCCCCAGGGCCACTACCAGTTCTGCGTGATGCCCTTTGGGCTCAAGAACGCACCTGCCACGTTTCAGCGTCTGGTGAACCAGATCCTCGCCGGAATGGAGAGTTTCTCTGCTGCTTATCTGGATGACATTGCCGTCTTCAGTAACAGCTGGGAGGATCACTTGCGTCACCTGCAAACTGTTCTCCGGGCCCTGAAGCAAGCTGGTTTAACGATCAAGGCCAGTAAATGCCAGATCGGGCAGGGGTCGGTAGTGTACCTTGGACACTTGGTGGGTAGGGGAGCGGTGCAGCCCCTCCAGGCGAAAATCGAGGCAATCATGGCCTGGGAACCCCCCAAGACTCAGACTGAGGTCCGAGCTTTTCTGGGCCTCACAGGATATTACCGCCGCTTCGTGAAGGGGTATGGGACCATTGTGGCCCCCCTCACGGAGCTTACGTCCAAGAAACAACCTCGACGGGTAGTCTGGACGGAGGCTTGTCAGCAGGCCTTTGTGAAACTGAAGCAAGCCATGTGCGAGGCCCCGGTCTTAAGGGCCCCAGATTTTTCCAAGGAGTTCATTATCCAGACGGATGCATCGGAACATGGCATTGGGGCAGTGTTATCGCAACTCAATGAAGAGGGTCTGGATCAACCCGTGGTCTTCCTATCCCGGAGACTACTTCCCAGGGAACAGAAGTGGAGTGCAATAGAGCGTGAAGCCTTTGCAGTGGTATGGGCTCTGAAGAAGTTGCGGCCATACCTGTTTGGCTCGCACTTCCTTGTTCAGACCGACCACATACCCCTTCGTTGGCTGATGCAGATGAAGGGGGAGAATCCCAAGTTGCTAAGGTGGTCTATCTCCCTACAGGGAATGGACTTTCAGGTGGAACATCGGCCTGGAGTGGACCACGCCAATGCAGACGGTCTCTCAAGGTATTTCCGCCTTAGTGATGAGAACTCCCAAGGGGTTGGGTAGCTCTCCCCACTTTCAGCTGGGGGGGCCGCGTGTTAGACCTGTCAGCCCTTTGGGTGGTCCCTCCTCATGATTATTTATTTTGTCCCACTTTTGCCTCAAACCCTGTTATAATTTTTCCTTTTTGGGAACCACCAGACTTTTTAGTGTTGATTCAGGGTCAGGGAGCCATTTTCCCTACCCCTGGAACTTCTGTCTGAGGGCCTGAGACACAAAATGGTGGCCACCCATTGTCACCTGTGACATCATCAGAACCCACTGGAGATTTCTAGAACCTTCCGTAACATTCTGGAACCCTGTGACAGTGAGAGGCAGTTTAGAATGTTGGGAGGCCATCTCAGAGTGGCAGTTGGCATCTGACTAGAGAGGAGAGAGGAGCAGTTCAGAAGGAGGTCGGAGTAAGGCAGCAGGGGTGGAAACCAGTGCTTGGAGTGGGGTCCAGAAACCCACCCTTGATGCTAGTCCCTACTGACCAAGCCCAGCCTAGAGCCCTGTGTGGGACCAAGACCAGAAAAACCATCTTAAGGACCTAAATATTGTGAAGAGGCCTTAAAGAAGAAGACCAGCAAGCTCCTGACCTGTTTAGCGGTGTCCTCCTGGAGTCCTGACGTCGAGAAGCCTGGAGACCTGAGGCCTGAGGTGGAGAAGCGGCGCTGACAGAAAGCAGACGTCGTACCCGGAGCCGTCAGAGGTCGAGAGAGGGCGCCGACGGAGGTCGTGGAGAGGCACCGGAGGTCGAATAAGGAGTCACCTGAGGTCGAGGTGAAGCGCAACGGAGGTCGGGAGTGGAGATCGCACTCCGGAGTCGCCGGAGATCGAGATGAAGCGCGCCGGAGGTCGGGAGTGGAGATCGCACTCCGGAGACGCCGGAATCTGAGGTGAAGCGCGCCGGAGGTCGGGAGTGGAGGTCGCACTCCGGAGACACCCGGAAGCGGGGAGACCGTGACCCTGCGACGCCGAAAGGCGACATCGAGCCGGAGCAGCCCAGCGACATCGAACCGAGGCCGCCCAGCGACATCGAGCCGGAGCAGCCCAGCGACATCGAGCCGAGGCCGCCCAGCGAAATCGATCCGGAACAGCCCAGCGACATCGATCCGAAGCAGCACAGTGACACCGAACCGGAGCCGCCCAGCGACATCGAGCCGGAGCCGCCTCACGACATCGACACGGCGCCGAGCGGAGCCGATCATCGTGAAAAGGGCAGTAAGTGGTAAAAAGGGCATCTGAGGCCCTGTGGAGCCCTAAAAGACCATTCTAGGGGCTAGAGGGGTGTTAGAACCAGTCTGGGAGTGCCAGGGGTGAACTGAGACTGGTGCAGTGACCTCTGTGAGGGGTTGTGTATTTTGGGAGATCCAGATCCTTAGGTTACCCTTATTCTACCTCAGTTCAGGCCCAGCCTTGACCAATCTAGGTGGGACACCCCCCATGTCATCCAAATGACCACAAGCTGTACTTGGGCATAGTAAAACCAAACTACCTCAGGAAAGTGATGTGAACTGTAATTGTCATTAATTGTGTTATTTAAGTTATTGAAGGTGCTTTATTTATTGACTGTATTTATTGTCTGACTGTATTTATTCCTGCATTGTATTTATTGTCTGACAGTATTTATTAGCCATTTGTATTTATTGCACCCCTATTTATTCCGTGTTTATTTATGACCTGATCCTATTTATTGAAACCCCACTGTGGTATTATTTATTTGACCTGCCCTTTTAAAGGAGAATCTTATGGTACTGTATTTATTTTATGAACCCTGCAACTAAGAGAAAATAAGATAAAGACAAACTACTTTCTTTCATAATTTTTACGGTGTAGTGTCGTTTTTGGAACGGATGAACGCATGGTTATTGTGAGGGTGTGACGTACGCTTAACACGGTGCCTGTACCCCAACCGCTCGAGCCAAGCTACCGTTGTGCTGGTAACCTGGTGACTGCTAACCCGGTTGCCCGGTTTCCAACATCTATGTATTATGTATTATGCGCCTTAATCTGTATAAACACTTAAGGAACGTATTGTATCTCTGTACCCACAAGGTCGATCATAAAAGTAGGTGGAAAAGGGATATTACGTAATTATTACGTAATTACGTAATTGTGGTGGTGATATTATCAAGTTCTGTATTAACTATATGTATAGTTTGGTTTTACTTTTTCACACTCTCAAGCTCAGAATGCATTATGCACCTTATACTCCGTGTTTATATGTGCAATACTATGGACGCACTCCGCACTATGCATTCGGACCTTTGCACTTTTGTTCATATAGGCACTTTAACGAGGGGGTTAAAAACAAAATACACTTTAGATTAGTTGGAATCGTTATCAGGTTATTATGATTCCTTACGATAAAACTGCTGATGAAGGATATGTACCTCATTTTTCTGTGCACTTTAGTGGGTTTTGGGTCGGTGTGGGGTGATGCCTCAGTGAATGGCTAATGGGAAAAGGTAACGAGATAGTAGTGTTGTGAAGATCAACTCATAGTTCTATTATGAATGAACAGTGCACTTTAAAAAATATGTTGGGAGGTGAGATGATTAGTAGGCACATTTATTATTTAAATGCATAACAATTCCATCTGCATTGTTTCCCTAAAAGTGAATGGTCTCAATAACAAGATTAAAGCTGGAGCCATAGATCAATGGGTACGAGGTCATACCCCTGACATTGTGTTAATTCAGGAGACACATTATACGTGAAAAACAGAATCCACACACAGAATGTTTGCACACTGGACTAGTGGTCAATATTTTTCGTCAGCTAACGCCGCCCATAGGAGGATTACAATTTTCAGGCAGATAAAGGAGGGAGATGGGGTCTGATTAGTGGGTGAATTATTCAGTGCAGATTAACGATAGCTTCAGTATATGCACCCATGGAAGATAATCCAGCACCATTATTAGATCTCTGTCATTCACTTATACAGATTCCAGGGGCGGTAATAATAGGTGGTGATTTTAATTTTTTGCAAAATCCTGGAATGGATTCCTCCTCTGGGACCTGTAACCAAAAGAAGCCCCAAATAGCCAAGGCGTTGACGGAATGCATGCAAAATCTAGACCTGATTGAAATCTGGCATGCTAGGTACCCAGAAAAGAAAGAATACTCGTGTTTTCCTGCTAAATATGAAACTGTGGCTTGACTGGAATACTTTCTTACTTCCCGTAACCTCAGATTAAATAATTATATGCATCCATAGTGGCTTTTCCGATCATCCACTGCTTAAAATGGAGGTAACAGGGTTTGATACACGTAAGTTAAGTTTGAGATGGGTCTTTAATAAAATTCATTTTGAGAACGAAGGTTGGTGCATTGAGGTTCATAATGAAATAAGATGTTTCCATCAATCGAATAGAGCAACAGCGAAAGTAGAAAGTGTCTGGGAAGGCCTAAAGGCAACCATCCATGGCTATATAATCTCCCAAGATATCGCAACAAAGCGCTCCCAAAAGATAGAGAGGTTATAATTAGATCTAGGGGTCCACCAGGCAAATGAGCAATATATTGAAAATAAGAGCACAAAAAACAAATTGTCTCTAGTGTTTGCATGTAAAAGGATGCAAGAATACCATTATAATAGGCTGTTTGCCTAACTCTGCATACCTTCAAAAAGTATAGCAAGTGAATTCTCCAGGAAATTCTTAGCTTGGCAAATAAGAGAGTGGCAAGCATCCAACAGGATAACATCTTTGGTGGAAAAAAATTAAAAGGTACGCATGACAGAAGAATCACAGCTTCATGAGTATTTCTTTAACCACTCTAAAGCCCCACGAAACAGGAGGTTAATGTTTCAAAACTTAAGGAGTTTATGTGTAAGCTTACAGTCACTAAATTACAGGTAAACCATGTAAAGGGTCTGCTGACAGATATTACACTCAAGGAAATAGAGGAAGTGGTACAGTCCTTAGCTAACAGGAAAGCAAGTGGAGAAGATGGATTTCCAGCCAAACTGTATAAAAATATTTCTGCGGTATTAAACCCTGAATTGGTATTATTGGACAACTATATTCTGCGGGGGTAAGAGGTACCACCCTCCTTTAAAACGGCGATATTGGCCATTTTTTTAAAGAAAAATGAAGACAAGGAGGATTTGAATTAATATAGACCAATAAGACTTCTAAACACTGACTACAAGATTATAGCTAAATTGTTAGCCAACAGAATAAATAAGTGCATAGGGTCAGTCATACATCCAGATCAGTGTGGATTACTTCGAGGGAGGCAGCTGTCTTTTAACACCACTTTTTTAATTGAGGCCTAAGATTATTTTAGCCACAACAAAATCCCGGCCCAGATTATGCTGCTAGATGCAGAAATAGCTTTTGATTTCCTTTGTTTGAGAAAGTATTTTCTGCATCTTGGTTTCATTTGGATTCCCTGCCAGATTTACCAGCCTGATCTTGGTTCTTTATAGAGGGGCCTCAGCACGAATAATTATTAATTCTAGCATTATTGACACATGCAATGTATTCAGAGGAACAAGACAAGGTTGTCTTTTGTCACTGATACTTTTCTCTCTTTTTATAGAGCCATTTGCGATTGCTATCCGTTAGAGCAGTAACTTAACCTCTCCAACTCGGGGGATGACAAATATAAAGCTGCATGCCGACGATATTGTCTAATTTCTTACACCGGAACTAGAGAACCAAAAAAGCATATTTGATACTTTCAAGGATACCAACTGATGGGAGGCTATAAGATAGATACATCAAAACCAGAGATCCTGCTGGTCAATACTGCACCAGAAATCTTAATACCAGAATTTTTTTCAGTAGTTAATATCAGACTTAAGAGGTATATGAGAATATATGTTTCAAAGAATATCAATGATTTATACATTCTAAACTTTTTCCCTCTGCTGAATAAAATCAAGAGTTTCTTCTTAAAATGAAATAACTTACCACTCTCAATAATTGGCCAAGCTAACTGAATCGTATGTCAATTTTACCATTATGTAATTTCTTATTCTCTGCCATTCCAAGTGCAATACAGATTACATTTTTTAAGGAATTTCAGGGTATATTTATACGTTTTTTATGGGCAAATAAAGTACCTAGGTTAGTTATAGATACATTATATAGACCTCTGAATGAAGGCGGATTGGCCCTCCCTGATTTGAGGAAATATTCCTTTGCGACTTTTGCACATACCGCGTACAGATCAGATAAAATCCTAAATACCGTCAGATATGATAACGTTTTTTATATCTAATTTATCAAAAATACAATATTACCGATTTTATGTGATGAACCAATACCTCCCAAAAATCAAGGTATAAGGTTTTACAATGGAATAAAAAAAAAATAGGCAGCAATTTTTTAGCTATTATGATATCACGATACTCATTTCAACAACCTGTTGATCAGATATATATGTATTGGGGAAGTTCCCCTGGTGGATACGAATGGTGTGTTAAGTTGGTTGAGCAATGGGTACAAAAGGATATGGGATTTTCAGGATGGGAGTTGGAAAAAGTGGTTTGAAATTGAAGCCGGCATTCAGCATTATATAGTATCATTACATTGGTCCTTTATTAGAATAAAACACTTCCTACTGGATCTAAAGCCTATCCAGATAGTGGCATCAGCAGAACCTATCGAAGATCTGATAGAATCCAGCACCCGTAGGTCAATTAGCTGTTGGGTTTCACTTTTACATAACTATGAGGGGTCTAAGCTCCATGAGAAAGCGCTAGCTAAATGGCAAGATAAAGTAAATCTTCAGATATTAGTGTCAGCCTGGGATAAGATAAATTAGTTTAATTTCTCTCTGTTAAAGAGTGCAAATATGCATTGAATGCAATTTTACACTAAATGACTGCTATATAGAATTCCCGCCCTTCTCCATAAGATTAAACAACAGATTCAAACTAACTGTTCTAGATGTGACGTTGAAGAAGGGGGCAATGGGGCACATATGGTATGTACCTGCCCAAAGCTGAGAAAGTTCTGGGATCAGATCAGTCAATTTTGCTGTCACGTATTGCAGATGCAACAACGATTAGACACTCTGACAGCCTTTTTCTGGTATTCTCCTGAGTTAAAAGCTGATTAAAGCTATTGAAAAAGCAACTCTATATTGTGACTTGAATAGCAAGATCCTTAATCCTTCAAAAATGGCGGTATGAGGAAATTCCTACATTCCAACATTTTAGATCCAAAATAAATAGAATTAAGGAGTTGGTAAAAAAGGGTACGCATTAAGATCTGGATCACGCAGGAAATTTCTTAAGCTATGGGAAATATTTAACTAAGGATGGGTTATAGGGAGCAAAATGTTGATAAAATTAAATTTGTTAGAAATTTTAAAGGTATTTATGTCATTGATTGTTTAAAATGATCTTACTTTGGCATGCTCTGTCATCATGTTTCAAACTTTAAGATGTGCTGTGGACAGTGAGATTGTGTTAAATTCCACTGGCCTTGTTGGTGATATGTTAATGGAATTTGATATTGATGAATTCTCTTAATAACAAATAAAAAAAAAGTGAAAAAAGAATCAAACCCATGTTTTTAGTGCACATAATACACTTCTATGATATGCTGTAGGTATGGAATAAACAATGTTGTTTTGTGCTTAAGAGATTGAGAGATGTCTTTCTGAGTTGAAAAAGTTACTTGTGCACTTGCAGGCCTCCACTACATAGAGTATGCCATCCCTAAAACAATTGAAATATGTAAAGATGAGCGGACGAAGGTAGGAGGAAAAGTATTTGTTGGACTTGGCCCTTCTGGCAAGTTCACCCCTGAAACTTTTTACTTTTATTGGTGACTTGGTGATAGTGGTTTTTGGTTCCTGCGCACTTTCCCTGGGTCCCAGGGTAAAGTGCGTGCGCACTCTGAATGCATGTGGTGAGGTAGGCCTGCCCTCCCATAGGAATGCATGGGGAATGTATGTGTCCCTAGTAGTTCCTGATGCGTGGCGTGTGCAGGCCCGAGTTTGGTATGTGCGGACTCGTGTGATTGAATGCTGCGCGATGATGTGTGCGGCGTGCATGTACCTAGTGTGGAAGTGCCACTTCTAGAAGTGGGCACTTCTGTGTGCAGTGTGTCTGGCGTGTGATTGGCTGGAGCTGGCTGGTGAGCCTGGCTCCAGGAGTCTGGTTGGGTCTGCCCCAGTGGTGAGTGTGAGATTAGCATGCTGATGGCTGGGGACGAGTGCACCTTGGACCTGAAGAGGGCAGGGTTTTCCCCACACAATGCTGGCTCCGCCCCCTGTGGTGCGACTGACGACCCTAGCCCTGCCAGTGAATAGAGTGAGGGGCTGAGCACATCAAGGGTGCTCCCCAACCAGCTGCAACTGGTTTTACCCCTCACCCTGAACCCAGAACAAAGGGATTTGGTGTATAAAAAGGAGCTGTGTCCCCTTACAAAATGTTCTTGTTCTAACTCGAATCTACCAGGGGCGTGCTGCTGCTGGGGCCCAGGAGAAGGCTTGCCTCCCTGGGCCCTGCCCAGCCCCTGGATGCCAGATGGACTTACTGGACCTTTTTCCTTTGCTGGGAGCTGCTGTGCTCCAGCTTCTGATGCCCAGGACTGCTTACAACTTTTCCCTTTGCCAAGGCTTGTTACAGCCTTCTAGCGCCTGGGAGCGCTGAAATTGGGCTCCTGAAGGAGCACTGGAGCTTTGCAGCACGCCGCTGCGTACTGCCTGAGGAGATCCCCACTGTAGGGATTCCCCGCATCATGGCGCCTTGCGGGTGCCCACCCCGCTGGTCGTTTGCCTTTGGTATGCAGGTGCCCACCCTGCGTCTTCGTTCTTATTTTCTAATTAATGCGGGTGCCCACCCCGCTTATTGAAGTCCCATACGGGTGCCTACCCCGTTTATTTACTTAATTGTATGTGCGGGTGCCCACCCCGCGACTTTGCTGCCAAGATTGCCTCTCAAAGTCCCGCCGCGGCCGCCCCGGAAGTCAGGCAACTCCGCCTGGGACGGGGGCGGGGCCGCAGCGGAACCGGAAGCTGCACGCGTCGTTGCGGGGCTCCCGTGAGCCGATGGGAGCCCCGAAATGGATGACCCGAGGGAGGACGGGTGCCCACCCCGCCTCCCAGAAGCTGAGGGGGCCCGGGTGAAGATGGCAGCGCGGGGCTCCCAGGAGTGAGGGAAGCCTCGCGCCGCATTGCAAGTGCTGCCGCCGCCTCCCGAAGAGGAGTCCTGCCTGAAGCCCAGTGAGTGAAGCAGGGTTGGGGCGGGACTCCGCTGGTGTGGGGAGTGCCGGTGAAGGCACAGTGTGTGGAGTTCTGGGGCGGCCCCGTCTGATAGCGGGCCGCTCCAAAGGGGGCATAAGTATTTCAGAGCCCTGAGTGGCTCAAACTGGGTGCAAGTTGGTTCCAGAGCCTGCGTGGCTCCAACGATGGGGCACAATTGATTTTAGAGCCCAGAGAGGCCCAACGAGGCGGGCATGGTCATTCTGGAGCCCAGAGAAGGCTCCAGCGTTTGGGGACACAATCCACTTCAGCGCCAGTGCGCTCCACGGTACTGGGGGACATGTTGTTTCTTGAGCCTTGGTGGCTCCCACGTTGTGACAGTGTGTCAAGGACCATTGGAGGGCCCATGCCTCATTTTACTTCCACAGCTGCGCAGCACTTAGTGCCAGCTGCAGCGTTTAGGCCCTGTGCTTTGTCCCCAGCTGCCCAGCAAGTAGTGGGCAGCTGCTACGTTAAGGTTCTGGTGCGACCTGGGCCCTAATGTGATTGAGGTATTATTTCGATTCATGCTGATGTGATTTTGGTGCTAGGAAATGTACGGTGTAGTATGTTTTGCGCACCCTGTGTTCATGCTTTTGGTGCTAGGAAATGTACTGTATATAGCATGTTTTGCGCACCCTGTGTCTTATACCTCTAAATGTGGTTAGTTCTGCCTAGGAGGTTGTTTTACCTGTTTAGGTTGATGGTAGGGAGAATGTACTTCCCTGTGCGATGTGCACCCCTAGTATAGTTATACTTAGGTGGTTAGGTCTAATGCGTTAGACCAATGAGAATTGCAGAATGTGATTTATGTCCGTGTGATAGATGCAGGATAGGTTTTACACCTGATGCTAGTGTGATGACGCTGAGGTCATTATTGCGCCAGTAGTTACTGGTTGTGCTCTACAGTTACTTTGTGTTATGTTCTACATTTACTATTGGTGATTTGTGCTAGGTTCTAAGTGCTAATTCCTGACTGTGGTCCATGTGGCCCTGTCCCCTGTATATATAATCCCTTGTAAATTCTGCCCGTGCCTGTTGGCACATTGTAAAGTGTGTGTTTTTATCTAATGTGTTTGGTATAATACAAAGGCTATTTTTATAGAATACCTTGTGTGGAGTTTCCTTTGTGGTGGGCCTTGGGTGTTGTTGCTGGGTGTGTGGTAAATATTTCATTACCGGTACTATTTTTTATGCGGTAAAGTCTAGTAAGAATAACTCAGTAAAAATAAGAGGCAGAATCCGTGGTATTAGAGGTTCTGAAAGGCTTTATTCCTCTACAAAGGAATTACGGTTCGAACCGTAGGCTTCAAATTCCATCACCACGAAGGTTCAGGAAGGGAAGGCAATACATTATTGACAAGTAAAGATATTTATATGAAAAGCATTACATTAAGACAGATGCAGGAGGCGTAACAGCTGATAGTACAGATAATAATACACATACGTAATGAAAAAGGCGTACATATAGGCGTAACTAGATACGTCATTAAACATGATGTCACAAGTGGGTGGATCCATAAGAGAATCCTGCAATGTCAGCAGAAAATACTTGGCAGAGATGCGCGCGCAGCCGCATGACGTGTGATTGACGTGCAACTAGAGGGTGAAGGGGACTTGACATTTAGCTCTACATGTGGAGACAGAAGTCTGAGGGGTCATGTCAACCTAATCCCAAATCATATCTAATATCTTATGTTTAAAGAACTGTATTATCCAAAAGGAAAGGTCTCTCGGGCGGAATCTATTCTATACTGACTGTTAGTGCGTGTACAAGCGTCTAAGTGTCTACATGAGATGCGAGGGGGCAGGAATCTTCCATGGTAACAGGGGCTATGAATTACTTGCATGAGGACAGTGAGGCCTGGCCCTTTGCTCGGTAGCTGGAAGAATGTTTACCTAAACTACTAGACAGGAATGCATCGGATGAGGAGCGGAGCAGATAATCTTGAAGGTGAAATACAGTTTTTGGCAGGCAACGGCCGGATCAGGCACCGTTAGCCGCGCAGGGAGTAGGACAAAGTTCATGGATACAGATGCGGGCTTGGACCGGAGCTTTCAGAGGCAGAGGGCAGGAAAAGGCTTGATGGCAGAATTCAGGGCCTACTCACCCGAATCTGTAAAATGTGGAAAGTGAACCACATAAAGTCGGTGGCCTTTCATACTTAGGAATGGAATATCTGACCCATTCATGGCGGATCTGAAAGAGGACATGTTGACGGTGGACGCACATGTATTTGCGTCTTCATAACTGGAACGGGAGGGAACATACATGTACTTGTAGCATGCACATGGAGCCGTTGGGGTCTACGATAGGGGACATAACTGATCATAAAATTCATATTTCCTCATTCCCTCCTTGTCCCCTACGGACCCTCAGGAGATATCGATCTTCATTAATCCATCGATCTGTTCATATAGCATCATTTGTTCTTCTTTCTTCTTCCGGGATCTTGAACGAAAACTTGAAGGTGGGATACACGATGTGGCACACAGACCACAAATCGCTGGCCCACATTGTAGACATAAGCAGCAACTGAATAGTATGAGAAAGCCAATACCTAGGAAGGATAGGATCCTCCATCCCCAGGCTGACAACACGCTCCAGAACCAACCGGACCAAGTCCAGGTGCCTGGACTCTGGTGTATCTGGCTTATAATCTTATGAAGGCGAGTTATGGCTTTATATACTGACGGCGAGTTTTCTGGTATGAAAACACAGCAACTTGATCCGATGACCCTACAAGCTCCGCCCCTATCGGCCAGGATGACGTCAAGGACAAGACGATTTTGAAGCACAACAATCCGCATCGCAGACTGCTCTTCTGTTAAATTGCCTAAGGCGGAAGTAGTCTCGTTCACTACTGCTTCAAGGGTTCTAGTTAATCTACGTATCAGCTTACTATTAGTGACTGTACCAATATAGGGAAAGAAACCTTTATTGAAATCTGTGTATTGCTCCCATGCCGTTTCAGTATAATCGACAATCGGGAGATCTCTCTGCTGTCTATTGTGTACTAAATGGGTATTTCTGTGATAGTCAGGAGGGGCTAGGAAAACAGGTGGCAGAAGGAATGCTATGTAACAAGTACCATCCCAATCTAGAGGTAAACGTATATATGCGGTCTGGCCACATATGAAGTAGGAATGACGGGAAGCTCTAAATGTAGACTTGCCTTGATCACTGAATTTTATTACAGTGGTGCATTTACTATGGCCCATGTGTATGGAACCATTCTTTCTTACACATAATTCTCCTTTAACTGGAAATACTGACATAGCGGGCAAGATTGGTGTAGCTTCGGATTCAACATTCAGAATCATGAGGTTAAGTGTAAAATTACCTAATCCATATACTTCATTTTCTAGATCAGTTCCTGTTCTTTTGGGAAGTCCCTCCTTGTTAGGGTAGCAGACTTTAAGCAAAACTAGGTTCAGGTTTCCCCATACCCAGTTGTCTTGATAAACTGCGGAATTTGAATCTAGGGAATTAATTAAACTAAACCATGCTCCACAGGAGCCATTGTGTGTGAACGGATACGGAAAGAGGGGCAAAACTCCCTTATAGTTCTGATAGGGAGGGAGTCGGCCACATATCCAACAATTGGTAGCATTGCTGGTCTGATGGGAATGATGTAACATACTAATAAAAGTGTTGTTGCGCAGCGCAAATCTATAAGACAACTCATGCGGAGGTAATTCGCTAAAAGAATGTTCAGCAGTAGCATTGTAAGCACGCTTAGAAATAGGGTAATACATATGTAGTAATACACTAGAAATGATGATCAGAAGACTTAGAAAAAACAAAATTAATAATGTCACTATGCAATGACTACGAAGCGATTTACAGTACGCATGTTTTTTAAGCTTTATCTGTCTATTTCTCTCTCTATTTCGGTCCAGAGGATACATGTCAGAGACAAATTCAACCGATTCACCTTGGAGAGGACTTAAACAATCAAATTGTCTGACTTGCTAGACCTTAGTTTTAGTTTATAGAGTTCGTTTTTCGTTTGTTCAACCAAGGGAAGCTTTGAGTCTGTCTGTGAGGGAATGTAGGGCTGAGTGTTCACATCGGACGGTAGTCCATAAAATTTCTTGATATGACTCGAGTGCAACCACCCTTTACGTCCCTCAACCTTCACGGCTGTCCTTGTTGTCAGCAAGACGAGTTTGGGTGACTTCCACCTGGGCTCCAACTGGGTCTTCCGGTCGAAATTCCTTACAAGAACCAGGTCACCTGGAACCACGTCATGGGGCTTCACCTCAGTGTTATCGGGAAAAGCTGCAGCTACCTGTGAACGACAAGATTGTAGTGCAGACATCAAGGAAGCCAGGTAATCTGTCAGCATATTACAGTCAACATCAGTGATTTTACGAGGTATAGGCGTCCCCCACATATTTGGTGGTCTACCGAAGATCACCTCATACGGGGATAGCCCTGTTCGAGAATGTGCTACCATTCTCATGTAAAAGAGCGCAACTGGTAAGGCTACTATCCAATCGACACCTTTTTCTCTACATATTTTGGACAATCTAATTTTCAGAGTTTGATTATGACGCTCCACGAGACCTGCTGCCTCGGGATGTCGGACACAGTGGAATTTCCATTGGTAACCTAACAGAAGTGAAACGTGTTTCATTAGTTCGGATGAGAATGGCTGGCCGTTATCTGAGTATACAACACGTGGTAAACCGTACCGTGGGAAGAATTCTCGCACTAACTGTTTGGCAGTAGTCGGGGCAGTGTAATCTGAAACCGGGTAGGCTTCTGTCCAACGGGAAAGAGCACAGACAACTACGAGAACATATTTGAATCCTCGACATCGTTCCATCTGGATATAATCCATCTGGAGGACTTCAAAAGGGTGATCGGGAGGTTGAAATCCACCCTGCTCTACGGGAATGCTTTTACCTGGATTAAACTGACAACATATCATACAGGTACGTACTTTCTGTTTGGCTGCTGCTCGCAAATGCTTGTTGAACCAAATGTGTTGAATGCTGTCTAGCATAGCTTTTTCTCCTAGGTGCGCTGGACTATGTATTGTGTTAATGATGACTTGAACCATGGAGTCGGGAAGAAACCATATAGATTTTTCCTTCGTCATCCATCCTTGATCCGTTTGGATCCCTCCTAATTCAGTCCATTTCTTTATTTCTTCTGGTGTAGCATGTGTCTGTATGTCAATTACATCAAGGGCGGGATCCTTAACTGTCATGCAATGTGTTGGTGTCGGAACTATTGTCTTTGTCGTGTCAGTTGTATGAGTCTGGTTCTGAGCAGTCTGTTTAGCTGTTCTGTCAGCTAGGTCGTTACCCTGAGAAATGATGTCGGTAACTTTTGTATGAGCTTTGCATTTCATAATCGATATTGCAGTAGGTAGATGAATTGCGTCTAATAGGGCTTGAATGAGGGGTCCGTGTTGGATGTGGGCACCGTGAGAAGTTAAATTACCTCTCTCTCGCCACAGTACGCCGAAGTCATGGACGACTCCGAATGCATAACGTGAATCTGTGTATATGTTGACTCTCTTATTTTTGGCTTGAATACAGGCTTGTGTCAGAGCGATGAGCTCTGCTGCTTGAGCTGACAAAGTGTTAATACAATTTGTTTCAATGACTTCAGTGTCTGTTGTGACTGCGTAAGCGGCCACTAACTCTCCTATACTTGTTCTCATACATGAACCATCTACATACAATGTCAGGTCCGGATCTGATAAAGGGATGTCTGTCAAGTCTTGTCTAGGTTTCGTCGTGATAGTAATGACTTCAATACAATCATGTGCTAATGGATCTGTTCCGTTTACTGGCAAAAGTGTGGCAGGATTTAATGTATTACAACGTCTGATTTCTATGTGTGGCTGAAACAATGTTAATTCATAACCTGTGAGTCTTGCTATAGTCAAGTGTTGTGTTTGTGTGCGGTTCAAGAGAACCTCTACTGCGTGTGGTACTTGTACTGTCAATTGATGTCCTAACACTATGGCATCGCTTTGTCTGATTGCTAAAGCTGTTGCTGCCACTGATTTCAGGCACGCAGGAAGAGCCTGAGCTACGGGATCTGATGTACTGGAAAAATAAGCACATGGTTTGCGTGATCCTGCTTGTTCCTGAGTGAGTACTGACAAGGCAGTACCTTCGCGTTCTGTAACAAAGAGTGTAAAAGGCTTACTGTAACATGGTGTTGCTAAAACAGGTGCTTGGCATAAAGCTTTCTTTAAGCTTTCAAAGGCATGTGTATGTTCTTGAGTCCAAGGGAGGACAGTCGATGTGGCTGCCTCCTGTGTTGTCAACTGAATGAGTGGTTTTGCTAGAAATGCATATTGAGGGATCCACTGCCTACAGTATGAAGTGAGACCTATAAAAGCCCGCACCTCCTTTTGTGTCTTGGGTGGTGGCATGTTAGCAATTAACTGGATGCGATCGGGTGTAAGCTGTCTTCCCTCCTTGGACAGCAAGTGCCCAAGGTAAACAACTTGCTGGACACAGAATTGCAGCTTATAAGGGGACACCTTGTGCCCCTTGTCGGCCAGAAATTTTAAAACCGTCAGTGACGCTTTTTCACATTCATGTTCTCTTCGGGCGGTGATCAGCAGATCATCGACATATTGAAGCAAGGCAGTGTTAACTGGCATGTGGATACTGTCAAGTTCTCGTTTCAGTGCTTGGCTATAAATGCTGGGGCTTTCTGTAAATCCTTGAGGAGCGCGTGTGAATTTAAAACTTCGTCCATTTAAACTGAATCCGAACAAATACTGACTTTCCGGATCTATTGGGACGCTAAAGAAGGCATTCTTGAGATCAATTACAGTAAAGAACGTTGCTTCTGAGTCAATAGCTGTTAGTAATGAAGAGATATCTGGGACCACAGGGTATTGTGGTACAATACATTTATTTAATTCGCGCAGATCAATAACTAATCGATATACTGGTGGTGCTTTTGGATCCGTTCTTTTAAGAATCGGAATTATCGGGGAATTACATACATTGGAGTCGGTTTCCACAACCACTCCTTGTGCAATGAGCTCGTCAATGATTTGCAGCAAAGCCATAACAGCATCTGGTGGTAACTTGTATTGTCGCATTCGTGGTAGTACTACTCCTGTTTTTAGTGTGACTCGATATGGTGTAATGTTCATGCAACCAACATCAGTGGGGCCTTGTGCCCATAAATGTGTAGGTAAATTCTGCAGCCGGTGATCCATGTCTCTGGACACGTAGTGACCTTTGAAGTCACGTAAAAATAATCGTACTCCTTCCGGAGAACAACATATTATAGCTCCTAGAGCTTTCAATGTTTTTATACCTAACAAGTTTTCTGGACATGATTTAGTAAGCAATAAATCTGTAGTTCGTGTCAATGGACCAACCGTAAGTGGAAGGGGTTGCGTTACTTCATTAATGATAGGCTTTCCTGAGAATCCAAGGGAAATATTCTGTGAGCCTGAGAGGGGTGCCCCTGGAACTTCACTGCGTCGTATAGTTGTTCTGCTTGCCCCTGTATCAAGTAAAAACTTTCTGTCTTCCCCTAATAGTTCACTATGTACATAAGGTCCCTCTTGATCTACAGGAACCTCGATAAGGGGTAAGCCAACTTCCCTCTCTAGGCTGTTTCATGTGTAGCGCTGATAATCGGGATAGTCAGTTTGTGCATACTGGTACATCTGTTGTGTTGTTGCTTGTGTGGCAGCAATAGGCTGCTGCTGTGGTGTTGCTACGGTCTGTTGCGGAGCTGTCGGTTGCGGAGCTGGCCTAGATTGTGCATGCTGAGGGATTTGTTGTTGATTCTGATCCTGTCTAGGTGGACGTGGTCTTTCCTGGGTTCTACCCGTGGCGATATTATGTTTCAGAACTGGACAATCGTGTATATAATGACCTTGTTGTTTACAATAGTTGCATGTCCCTTTCGTCGGACCTGCGGAATCACCCTTTTTATGACCATCAGCTGGAACTGACTGAGCCACAAGCATTTTCATTTTCGTGTCTTTCATACGTCTTTGTTCATGTTCTTGTTCGTCTCTAATTCTATTGTGGTGATATTGTAACATCTGTAACATTTGTGACGGGGTGTTACCTTGCCAGGTACTCTCAAATTTCAATCCTCTATTCTTAACTTGCGGTAGGGAATTTTCAACTAATTTTGTCACAAACAGATGTGGATATGACTCGCTACTTGCTTTTATGCCACTATTTATACCAAAACATTTTTCAAATCGGGAATAGAAATCACTAGTGTCTTCATCTTGCTTTTGTTTACAGGCTGAGATTGCACCCCAGTCCTCCTTTTTCGTAGTTAATAAACGTGGCAGTACCTGCACTAGTAATCCTGGTAGTGCTGTAGTCTTTTCCCCAAGCCCTGATCCTGCAGCTCGGGCCTTTTCTTCGTTTTCTAATGCTGTCCAATCTATCTTTTGGTCTCCCACCTCCCATTCCTTTTCTTTGAGTTTCTCGTAAACACCGGCAGGCATTAATACTTTTAATATTTTCATAATGTCGGGGTAGGTATACTCTCCCATGAGTAACATGTCTTTTATCTCACGGTGGAAACCTGCTGGATCCTTGTCATGGCTGGGTACTACTTTCTTCATTTCTAATAATTCAATTTTAGTTATGGGCGTGTACACAAACACGCGTGTAAAATTATTGTCTTCACCTCTTATTGGGTGTACTTCGCGTAAGGGATTTTGTCTATCTATGTGATACATCTTTCTTCCCATAGTGGGAACTGGAACATGTTCTGGGCATACGAAAACTATATACTGGTTTCGAAATTCTAGAATTTCTTTAATTAAATCAGTACCTGACCCTCTCCATTTATTCGTGAGTAATTCGGTCAATATGTCAGGTAAGGGTCCAGGATCGGAGTGTTGGCTTTTATATAATATAAGGAGGTGTTGAATCATGTATATACCAGCTAAACGCTGTTCGTCTGGGGTAAGATTCAGAAACGTGTGTGCTAGTGCATCTTCACTGTATTGGTCGGGGCTGTCAGCCCATTGTACTGCTGACCTGGCCAATTCTTGTTCATCCATGGAATCGAGCATATGGTACCCCCTTCGGTCTTGGAGTAATTTATCAGCAGCTTGGAATAGGTGTTCAGGAGACCTTGTATTTAACATAGCGGCTTGGAAATGTCTGTTACATTCTGGACGTATCGGACGTATCGGATCATTAAAGCATCTGGTTTTATTAAAAGATCTTCCTTTACCTACATAAGCCATCGTTTCTAATTGTCCTGTAGGCATTTCGTCCTCCTCTCCCTCTGATTCATGTTGATCTGACTCTAATCTTTCTGTATGTATTCGTTCTACTTCTTTGCGAATCTTACGGCACATAACTACTATACATGTCTGTTTATCATGTTTCCCTTCTGATATATTCTGACCCCATTTGGTAAGTACTTGCATTTCCTCCTGATCTACCCCAGGCCTATCTCTATTTCTGATCACACAGTTTATGAAGAAGCGTAACAGTTGTCTCTGTACATCCACTTTCTGGTATTCCATAGCTTCGTCAATACTTTCAGGGCCTCGCCCTGATTGGACAAAGTGATATATATTGTCTAAATGTGCCACCATTCCTGGTAGCGTTGCTAAATACCTTGAAGCTCGTCGTATACGTAGTGATGACAGCAGCATACCGTCCCGTCTACCGGGCACAGGATCATATCTACAATCCACTAGATGCTCTTTAAACAAGTCTGAAGTTGCTAGTTGGGGTGTACGTTCGTATGTTAAATCTCTAAGGGATAATTTATTTCCTCGGGGTGGCGTGGCAAAAATTTCTGTCGTACCTCCTGTCGCACCGTCTGAGGTGCTAGGCACGAAAGGATTTGTTGGATGTAAGATAGAAACTGTAGATGTAGGAAAAGCGGTAGAAGCAGATGGACCTGTGGGAATGTGCGTAGGAGTTTGTTGTTGCGGGGATACAGACGGATGATCTTGGCGTTGAGCACCATCGATGGGCGGTGTGTGTGGCAGAGCATTAGCATATTCAGGAGCTACATCATCTAAATAGGAAGAAAGGAAAACGTCTTTTGCTGTTTTGGGATGTGCTTTTATCGGGAGTAATGGAGGTGTCAAGTTTTTCGGTATTTCCGGGGTGGCCTGAGGTAACCCTTCGGCCAGAAGAGGATACATACCATTCATAAGAGTGTTTCGTTGTCTGTCTACTTGTTCTGCTTTTACTCGGGTACCTTCCTCAATTAATAAATTTTCTCGGGTTTTATTCGAATTCTCCCTACCTTTCTCTTCCTGTCTGAGCGCTTTTTCTGTACGTCTATATGATTCTTTACGCCATAACTCAATGGCATCTTTCTGTGACTGTCTGGCTTTCTTTTTCCATAATCCTTCTTCTACTCTCATGATGCAATCTGCATCCCAGGTCCCCGCTGCGGGCCATCTCTGACTCTCTGGTAAATCCTTGGTGTAGTCCACCCATAGATCAAGAAATAATACGGCATCTAGGCCATGCTTATGATACATAAAGTACCCTGGAGTGTCCCTAGGTGGAATGGGAACAGCTTCTTCGAGTACCCCTTTTCTGGTTTTGATCTGTCTTAATTTTGAAAAGAGCGGCATTTTTAGACCTTATTACTTGAACACACTTAATACAATAAACGCAATAATGAACAATCATTCACACCACAATATATAGAACGTATTAAAACATTTAACATTTAACAGTTTAACGAACGATGATAACTAATAGAAAACTAGTTACTGACATAATACTAACACTAGATAATACTGAATTATATGCAAGACATACTAGATATACTGCTAAACAGTACAGATACACTGCTGAAACAGTGCAGACCGGATTTGTGTACCCAAACCCGTCTTGACCGGCACAACCTATGTGCACGTCTAAATGCCTCCCCGGCAACGGTACTCACCGGGTAGCGCGGAACGGAAGGCCTCGGAACTGAACTGGACTGGACCGGACTGGACTCGACTCGGCTGGACTCGGAACTTCGGAACCTGGTGGGCCTCTGTATACCTCGGATCTTGCTCTCTCAGCTAGGCTCTGGTCGGGATACTTCGCACTTCTCACCGCCTCGTCTGGGTGTTGATCGCAGCCTCAGTCGCCCCCGCTTGGCCGGAGGGAGATACAGGAAATCCTGCGGGTACGCGTTTTTGTCCGTTCAGCTGTGGCAGGAGACCGGGCCTGCAACGCACCTCCGGCGCGTGAGATGAGAAAGTGTCCCAGTTCGGGCGCCAATTTATGTGGTAAATATTTCATTACCGGTACTATTTTTTATGCGGTAAAGTCTAGTAAGAATAACTCAGTAAAAATAAGAGGCAGAATCCGTGGTATTAGAGGTTCTGAAAGGCTTTATTCCTCTACAAAGGAATTACGGTTCGAACCGTAGGCTTCAAATTCCATCACCACGAAGGTTCAGGAAGGGAAGGCAATACATTATTGACAAGTAAAGATATTTATATGAAAAGCATTACATTAAGACAGATGCAGGAGGCGTAACAGCTGATAGTACAGATAATAATACACATACGTAATGAAAAAGGCGTACATATAGGCGTAACTAGATACGTCATTAAACATGATGTCACAAGTGGGTGGATCCATAAGAGAATCCTGCAATGTCAGCAGAAAATACTTGGCAGAGATGCGCGCGCAGCCGCATGACGTGTGATTGACGTGCAACTAGAGGGTGAAGGGGACTTGACATTTAGCTCTACATGTGGAGACAGAAGTCTGAGGGGTCATGTCAACCTAATCCCAAATCATATCTAATATCTTATGTTTAAAGAACTGTATTATCCAAAAGGAAAGGTCTCTCGGGCGGAATCTATTCTATACTGACTGTTAGTGCGTGTACAAGCGTCTAAGTGTCTACATGAGATGCGAGGGGGCAGGAATCTTCCATGGTAACAGGGGCTATGAATTACTTGCATGAGGACAGTGAGGCCTGGCCCTTTGCTCGGTAGCTGGAAGAATGTTTACCTAAACTACTAGACAGGAATGCATCGGATGAGGAGCGGAGCAGATAATCTTGAAGGTGAAATACAGTTTTTGGCAGGCAACGGCCGGATCAGGCACCGTTAGCCGCGCAGGGAGTAGGACAAAGTTCATGGATACAGATGCGGGCTTGGACCGGAGCTTTCAGAGGCAGAGGGCAGGAAAAGGCTTGATGGCAGAATTCAGGGCCTACTCGCCCGAATCTGTAAAATGTGGAAAGTGAACCACATAAAGTCGGTGGCCTTTCATACTTAGGAATGGAATATCTGACCCATTCATGGCGGATCTGAAAGAGGACATGTTGACGGTGGACGCACATGTATTTGCGTCTTCATAACTGGAACGGGAGGGAACATACATGTACTTGTAGCATGCACATGGAGCCGTTGGGGTCTACGATAGGGGACATAACTGATCATAAAATTCATATTTCCTCAGGTGCGCGCGCAAACGCTTTACACATTGCCTCAGAGATAAGCCTGACTGCTCGTGCCAAGCTACCAAGGGGGTGAGCAGGGGTTATCTTTGGCGTGTAACTCCCCAGCCCTGACTATAGTGGTGGTTTCTGCCTGGCTTTGGCGCAAGCCTCAGCCAACCAGATATCACATTTCTAACATTGGTGATCAGCGGTGGGATTTGGACTTGCGTTTGCGCAGTACCGCAGCAGCAACTGGCCGCACTACAAAACTCTGCATTTAGATAAATCACATGGTATAGGGATTATTGTTCTAAGTTTGTTTTTAATTGTCATTTCTTTGGAAATGTGTTCTTGTGCACTGTGAGTTAGGTGTCCCTAGCTCGGGAGGGTAGATCATCCCCCTTAGTGCAATGTGTTTTCTGGATTCACCAGAGGGTGGGATCCAGTGGTGGCAGCAGATGTGTGTCCAGTGCATGTATTCCCATTCCCAGTTCCCGGGGTAGTGGTACCTGTGTCACGTGGTGGTCAGGTTGAGAAATCAGGGGCGGTAGAAACTGTCTTACCAGTCTTGGGAGGGGGTTGGGGATGAATGTGTAATGCGCTGGATGAATGTGAATGTCCCATTCCCAGTGTGATAGTACCTGTGTCACGTGGTGGTCAGGTTGAGAAATCAGGGGTGGTAGAAACTGTCGTACTAGTCTGGGGGGTGTGTGTATGTGGATGAATGGTGTGAGTTCTCTGAAATAAGGAGCTTGCTGGTTGATTGGGTGTGAGTTCTCTGGGATAGGGAACTTGCATTGGGGAGTGATTCCAAAAGTAGTGGCTGAGGTGTCTTCCAGCCCAGCGTGGTGGAAGAGGTTCAGAGTAGCCCAGCTAGGTCTCGGTGTAGGGGCTCACGACCTGTCTCTGCGGAGAAGGAGTGGGTGGGACTGCGTGTCTCCAGGTGCCCGAAACCCAGTGTCAGGGCCTGGATGGTTTCTTTAGGGATCATCAGGTCGGGGGCCTAGGCTGTACCAATAGGTCATTTGAGGAGGATCTCCCAGTGTCTAGAGGACGTGGAGCGTCTGTAATCAGAGCTCCAGTAGTCCTGGTGTCTGGCGGTACCGCTCCAGTTGGGAGGGTGCGGAAGTCCAGAGTGAGGGGTGAGAGGGGGAGGGATTCCCCAGTGGGAACCAGTAGGTCAGGGACCAGCCAGGAGGGCTGAGTCGCCACTGAGTGACCGTGGTGTCACCACTTCTGTCCTGGGGCATCTTCACACACTGTCAGAGGGACAGGAGGTCGTGAGCTCTGTGCCAGGCAGACTGTCACACGACACGCTAGGTATGTGTCACCCTCGGGAGGGTATATGTACTCCCAGGAAGTCCTGGTTCTCCGGGCAATTGTGAGGTGATACCCCCCTGATAGCAGGTGGGGTACAGTTGTGAGGGGTGAGAGGGGGAGAGGTCCCCAGTGGGAACCAGTGGGTCAGGGGGCCGGCCAGATGGGCTGAGCCACCAATGAGTGACCATGGTGACGCCACTTCTGTCCTGGGGCATCTTCACACACTGTCAGAGGGACAGGAGGTCGTGAGCTCTGCGCCAGGCAGACTGTCACACGACACGCTAGGTATGTGTCACCCTCGGGAGGGTATATGTACTCCCAGGAAGTCCTGGTTCTCCGGGCAATTGTGAGGTGATACCCCCCTGATAGCAGGTGGGGTACAGTTGTGAGAGGGGGAGAGGTCCCCAGTGGGAACCAGTGGGTCAGGGGGCCGGCCAGATGGGCTGAGCCACCAATGAGTGACCATGGTGACGCCACTTCTGTCCTGGGGCATCTTCACGCAATGTCAGAGGGACAGGAGGTCGTGAGCTCTGCGCCAGGTTGCTGGGGCATCTTCACGCACTGTCAGAGGGACAGGAGGTCGTGAGCTCTGCGCCAGGTTGCTGGGGCATCTTCACGCACTGTCAGAGGGACAGGAGGTCGTGAGCTCTGCGCCAGGCAGACTGTCACACGACACGCTAGGTATGTGTCACCCTTAGGAAGTCCTGGTCCCCCAGGCATCTGACCAAAGGGTACGTCCCTCGGTTGGGGAGCCAGTAGCCGGTGTTTCCGGATCTGAACGTAAGGACGACTGTAGTCAGTGTCCTGGCCGGTTTGCCTTCTAGGGGTACCACTCCAGTTGGGAGGGTGCGGAACTCTGGAAGGGGGTGCAGAGGGAGGGCGGCCTCGCCTCTGACCCCGGTGCAGCCGGTGAACTTGGATCCCAGGTGGTAGACCAGTTGGTGGAGAGAGGTCCTGAACTGGTGGGAGAGTTGTGTTCTGGTGGGTGCTTCCCTGGGAGGGTGCGGAACCCCAGAAGTAGAGGTAGGGTGGGGCATTCTTGCCCGTGACCTCTGGTCAGCCTGAGGGTGCGGACCCTAGGTTGAAGGATCAGCGGTAGTTGGGAACTACACTGAGAGGGAGAGTGGAGAATGGCTTGTACGCCAGGGGTTACTACCCCCCACTCTGGGTTTGGCAAGGACCAGTGGTATCTGGGTGGCCTAGGGCCTGGTCCTGGCCGTGGACAACTAGGTAGTACCAGTGGGGTAGCCTAGTTGGGCCTGAGTTCTTTTCGGTTGTTTTTTTTGCAGATGGAACCATGTTGAGTGAGAATGGCATAGAACCGGAGAGTGTCCCTGCAGTGCGGGCCTGCGTCCGTGTTCTATCGCCCCAAGCAGGGAAGACCATCACGGTGGTGATTGGTCTGCCCTGCGTTTTGGCTGGAAGGGGGTTGTGTTGGACTTGGCCCTTCTGGCAAGTTCACCCCTGAAACTTTTTACTTTTATTGGTGACTTGGTGATAGTGGTTTTTGGTTCCTGCGCACTTTCCCTGGTTCCCAGGGTAAAGTGCGTGCGCACTCTGAATGCATGTGGTGAGGTAGGCCTGCCCTCCCATAGGAATGCATGGGGAATGTATGTGTCCCTAGTAGTTCCTGATGCGTGGGGTGTGCAGGCCCAAGTTTGGTATGTGCGGACTCGTGTGATTGAATGCTGCGCGATGATGTGTGCGGCGTGCATGTACCTAGTGTGGAAGTGCCACTTCTAGAAGTGGGCACTTCTGTGTGCAGTGTGTCTGGCGTGTGATTGGCTGGAGCTGGCTGGTGAGCCTGGCTCCAGGAGTCTGGTTGGGTCTGCCCCAGTGGTGAGTGTGAGATTAGCATGCTGATGGCTGGGGAGGAGTGCACCTTGGACCTGAATAGGGCAGGGTTTTCCCCATACAATGCTGGCTCCGCCCCCTGTGGTGCGACTGACGACCCTAGCCCTGCCAGTGAATAGAGTGAGGGGCTGAGCACATCAAGGGTGCTCCCCAACCAGCTGCGACTGGTTTTCCCCCTCACCCTGAACCCAGAACAAAGGGATTTGGTGTATAAAAAGGGGCTGTGTCCCCTTACAAAATGTTCTTGTTCTAACTCGAATCTACCAGGGGCGTGCTGCTGCTGGGGCCCAGGGGAAGGCTTGCCTCCCTGGGCCCTTCCCAGCCCCTGGATGCCAGATGGACTTACTGGACCTTTTTCCTTTGCTGGGAGCTGCTGTGCTCCAGCTTCTGATGCCCAGGACTGCTTACAACTTTTCCCTTTGCCAAGGCTTGTTACAGCCTTCTAGCGCCTGGGAGCGCTGAAATTGGGCTCCTGAAGGAGCACTGGAGCTTTGCAGCGCGCCGCTGCGTACTGCCTGAGGAGATCCCCACTGTAGGGATTCCCCCGCATCATGGCGCCTTGCGGGTGCCCACCCCGCTGGTCTTTTGCCTTTGGTATGCAGGTGCCCACCCTGCGCCTTCGTTCTTATTTTCTAATTAATGCGGGTGCCCACCCCGCTTATTGAAGTCCCATACGGGTGCCTACCCCGTTTATTTACTTAATTGTATGCGCGGGTGCCCACCCCGCGACTTTGCTGCCGAGATTGCCTCTCAAAGTCCCGCCGCGGCCGCCCCGGAAGTCAGGCAACTCCGCCTGGGACGGGGGCGGGGCCGCAGCGGAACCGGAAGCTGCACGCGTCGTTGCGGGGCTCCCGTGAGCCGATGGGAGCCCCGAAATGGATGACCCGAGGGAGGACGGGGGCCCACCCCGCCTCCCAGAAGCTGAGGGGGCCCGGGTGAAGATGGCAGCGCGGGGCTCCCAGGAGTGAGGGAAGCCTCGCGCCGCATTGCAAGTGCTGCCGCCGCCTCCCGAAGAGGAGTCCTGCCTGAAGCCTGGTGAGTGAAGCAGGGCTGGGGCGGGACTCCGCTGGTGTGGGGAGTGCTGGTGAAGGCACAGTGTGTGGAGTTCTGGGGCGGCCCCGTCTGATAGCGGGCCGCTCCAAAGGGGGATTAAGTATTTCAGAGCCCTGAGTGGCTCCCACCTGGGTGCAAGTTGATTCCAGAGCCTGCGTGGCTCCAACGATGGGGCACAATTGATTTTAGAGCCCAGAGAGGCCCCACGAGGCGGGCATGGTCATTCTGGAGCCCAGAGAAGGCTCCAGCGTTTGGGGACACAATCCACTTCAGCGCCAGTGCGCTCCACGGTACTGGGGGACATGTTGTTTCTTGAGCCTTGGTGGCTCCCACGTTGTGACAGTGTGTCAAGGACCATTGGAGGGCCCATGCCTCATTTTACTTCCACAGCTGCGCAGCACTTAGTGCCAGCTGCAGCGTTTAGGCCCTGTGCTTTGTCCCCAGCTGCCCAGCAAGTAGTGGGCAGCTGCTACGTTTAGGTTCTGGTGAGACCTGGGCCCTAATGTGATTGAGGTATTATTGCGATTCATGCTGATGTGATTTTGGTGCTAGGAAATGTACGGTGTAGTATGTTTTGCGCACCCTGTGTTCATGCTTTTGGTGCTAGGAAATGTACTGTATATAGCATGTTTTGCGCACCCTGTGTCTTATACCTCTAAATGTGGTTAGTTCTGCCTAGGAGGTTGTTTTACCTGTTTAGGTTGATGGTAGGGAGAATGTACTTCCCTGTGCGATGTGCACCCCTAGTATAGTTATACTTAGGTGGTTAGGTCTAATGCGTTAGACCAATGAGAATTGCAGAATGTGATTTATGTCCCTGTGATAGATGCAGGATAGGTTTTACACCTGATGCTAGTGTGATGACGCTGAGGTAATTATTGCGCCAGTAGTTACTGGTTGTGCTCTACAGTTACTTTGTGTTATGTTCTACATTTACTATTGGTGATTTGTGCTAGGTTCTAAGTGCTAATTCCTGACAGTGGTCCATGTGGCCCTGTCCCCTGTATATATAATCCCTTGTAAATTCTGCCCGTGCCTGTTGGCACATTGTAAAGTGTGTGTTTTTATCTAATGTGTTTGGTATAATACAAAGGCTATTTTTATAGAATACCTTGTGTGGAGTTTCCTTTGTGGTGGGCCTTGGGTGTTGTTGCTGGGTGCGCGCGCAAACGCTTTACACATTGCCTCAGAGATAAGCCTGACTGCTCGTGCCAAGCTACCAAGGGGGTGAGCAGGGGTTATCTTTGGCGTGTAACTCCCCAGCCCTGACTAGAGTGGTGGTTTCTGCCTGGCTTTGGCGCAAGCCTCAGCCAACCAGAAATCCCATTTCTAACAGTATTTATTTTCCACATCAACAGGACAGCAGAAAACAGACCTCTCCCTACCGCAAGTTCTCCCAACCGTCACCACCCGAACCCCCGGCACCGCAAGGTTACTTCTATTCTCCCGACGTACAGATGTTCCAAACATCCAGAGAATAGAAGGAGAACATATACCATACATCATATAACATAGTCCCGGAACCTAGAAGGAAACTTAGTGGACCTGGAGGACAATTGACGAGTCGTAACAGATATATTTTTAAGATCTTGCACCTGACTCGGTTCTTTGGAAAGAACAACCGGCCCCACGTTCGACACAACCAATCTTTCCTTTGTTCCACCACTTACCATCATCCAATTTGACAGCACTTTTGTTGATCTTCACAACTTTCCCCAAAACTGAAAACTTGAATTCATCTTTGGGTAAGATCCTAGAGCACTTCACTCTTACCGTATCCCCCATATTGACACTCAACTGTCTGGAATACGTTTCAACATTTGTATGGACATATATATTTTGTGCATCCACACGCCTTTTACCAACCTCCTCAATTTTCTTCGTGGGCAACCTGAACCCACCACCACCACCCATCCATCCCCTCAACAGTTTGGAGGTGGGAACACGCCCTCTTAGCAGAACAAAAGGGGACACACCAGTGTCAGCATTGACAGTTGTGCGGACAGCCCACAATAGTTTACCGAATTCATCCTTGCAATTCAAGTTACTTCCTTTAGACAATAGCACATTTAGTTTTATGATCCTGTTGAAATGCTCTACAAGGCCATTACTACTGGGATGACAACGGGGCGTTTTGACATGTTTTAAACCTAAGGTCTGTAAAAACTCTTCAATTTGTAAGGAAACAAATTGGGGCCATTGTCGGTGAGAAATTCCTCAGGTACACATTCTCTGGCGAATAATGGCTCCAGAAACTTGATGACAGAAGTGGAATCAGAGGACTTCACCCATTTGACCTCAGTCCAATGACTGTAAAAAACCACAGGGACTATGCCATATTCAGACACACTACCACACATACTCATGGGACCAATGATATCTACAGCTAACTTGACTCATGGTCTGTCAGGAACCTCGATGGCCTCCACAGGACAAGGAACAGTTACTTGTGATTTGTCGCTAATGGCACACTCCATACAATCCCTTACAAAATGTTCTATGTGCTTGTACAAGGCCGGCCACCAGAAATGTTCCCTTACCCTCCTCTTCATGGCCGATGTGACCCTTGTGGGCAAGGGAGAGTACTTTGTTCCTCATTGCAACAGGAATCACTTAAAGGGATGATCTATACAACAAGCCATTCACTGCGGACAGCTCGTTGAAGACAGGCTAATACTTGCTGACACAGCACGATATGTTAATCTCATGCGACCACCCTTTGTTTAACGTCTTTATAACTTCCTTGAACTCTAAATCACTCTCAATGGCTTCTCTCCATTCTAGTTCAGATATAGCTTTTTCAGAATGATCCAAAACACTGCATACAAGTTCTAAATCATCATGCACACAATCCATTGCTACAGCATCATTGTCACGAGGACAAAGATGAGACAAACAATCAGCAACAAGATCTCTCTTGCCTAGCGCATACTCAGCAATGAAATTGTGTTCCATAAGTCTGTACTGCCATCTTGTGCTTTTGGGAGTCGCTTTATCGGCACCTCTCGTGGTGAATAGCTCAACCAAGGATTTATGGTCCATACGTACCACAAATTTAGAACCATACAAGTAATGTTTGAAATGCGTAATGCCCCACCAACATGCAAGGGCTTCACGTTCAATCACTGAATACGAGGCTTCAGCACCATGCAAACTCCAGGAAGAAAAAGCAATCACCTCGGCCATGCCAACTCTATGTTACATTAGAACAGCACCCAAACCCTTTTGACTAGCATTTGTCATTAAAATAGTTTGATCTGTAGTACTGAATGCTTTAAGGGATATAGCGTGAGCTACTTCTCATTTGATTACATCAAACTCCTTGGTGCATTCATCATTCCAACAGAACCGAACACTTTTCTTGAGTAATCAAGATTGTCCAGCACTGAGAGCTCTATGCAATATGTGTGGGAGGAAAGGACGTTTTATGTTGTGTTGTAGAAGTGGGTCTGTAACCAAAAAAAAACTGAAAAAATGTGTGTCTGAGATGTGCTAGGAGATAGTCTCTCAAATGTCTGATGGTGGTTCCAGCAACCCCAAAGATGTAATGAGAATAGAAGATCTGGAGGTAGAGGTTATGTTAGATACATGATCTAGATTAACCATAATGTTGTAGGAAGCATTCAATAAAATATTCATTATTCCTCAGGAGTTAGTTTGAGATATACGCTATTTGTGGAAAAAGGGAGATATGTGGTATCTGCCACTCCTGTCACTGACTCTGTAGAAGACACTAGAACAATAGTACCTTAATGTTACCAATTTCTAGAATGTACATCGGTGAGCCAGAGGAAGTCCAAGGTGACAGTTGCTGAAGGATTGGCTGAGGTGTATAAAATAAGGTTTGTTATTCTCCTCACTTACCTGCCTTTGTCGTCTGTGGTCAAACTTCCTTATATTTGACAATGTCTATCCCTAAATCCATCCTTAAAATTACCTAAACCCCTTAGTCATAGATTTTCTTCATTTTTCCACCTTTCCCTCTGGCTCCTCCCACATTTACTTCTAAGTACTAAACTTTTTTGTGTGGAGATTGTTGAATAGAAAAAATAGGGGAGGAGGGGATTGAGATCTCCATGAATAGGCTTGTAAATTTAATTTGGAGTGCTTAGAGTAGTACCTCTTTATGTTCTACAAAATGCAGTTTGTGAATCAGACCATTTGAGTACCAGTTGGAAGACTTAGAAAATAGAGAAGCTTGAGCCAACATATGGAGGTTTAGTAGGCTCAAGCTGAGTTGTGAGTCCCCCAAAGGCATTACTCTGATGCTGGAGGAAATTATCAAAAACAATTTAATGTACTTAGAAGGCTTTTAGGCAGAATATGACAAACACTATATAGAAGCCAAAATCAACATAAAAATGATGGTAATAATAGCTACATTGCACAGTGACAACATCTACCATACGATTCTTTATAGGGTTCGCTATAAACTCAGAGCTACAGTTTGTTTCGATTTCAGTGATCACTAGATAAGCATCTTCCAGGACCTCTCTTCTTGCAAGTTTCAGTGTCACTGAGACTGAAAGATGGTGAGAACCTTCTCTAGGGTCAAAAGGGTAAGGTACAGTTAGAGCATCACAAACTCCGCAATCCATCATCCGGAAAAACAAATTAACGCAGCATCAGATGCCCTAAAGTCCAAGTGAGGAATTGGATTAAGCAGGTGGTGCAAGCATTCACCAAACACCTGCAAAAACCAAGAATAAACCACTCCAAAGAAGCACAGGTGGAATTCAGTTATTAGGAGAACTGAAGTACTGAAGTACTAATTTCCTTGGGGTAATAGTAAAGAGAATTTGTTGTAGGTTATGTTAATGAGGTTCAATAATGCAATTCTTTATCATTCCCTATGTAGCTGGGCACAGCTTCATACTGAATTCTAATATAACTGAGAGATGGGAAAGTTTATGGTCTTTCTTCATTTTCTCCACTTAGGGGCTGATTCCGATAGCAGGTCGGACAGCTGTCCGTAGCCTTACCGTGCGACCGAGACGTACCCGGAGCCGGTCTGTCCTGTAGAGTAAGTATGATGTGCATAACTGCCAAAAACACGACCGACACGTAGACTGTGATTCAAGCTCCATTCTCTGTCCAAGCCGTAACTCCTAACGCTGAACTGAGTCGCCCGGAAGCAGTATCCATAGCAGTTTCCGGCATGACAAGTACGATGCGTACTTCCTAGGCGCTGGACGGGTCATCACGTACGGCACGTCACAGCATCCGGAAAACAAGCATATCAGCTTCGATTCGCGCCACAACTCAATACACGGCTACGAGACGGACCAGCTTGCAGCGGGTACGAGGCGGAGCAACAAGCAGCGTGTACGACACGAACACATCATGAATCCCATCGCGCAGGTCAAACCAGTACTCTACATCTATGACCGGCTCAGGAACCGACGCGGACGGCGCAGACGGTAAGTCAGACACCTACCACATAAACAAACGACACGTACCCGCAAAATGGCACACACACACAGGGGATCCACATCCTACCCACTAACAACAGCCCACCATAGGGGTTACATGGCCAGCACCACTAACACCCCCAGCCATAGTGCTTATATTGCCCATCACTACAGCCACCCCCACCCATAGGTCTCATTTTGCCCATCACTACTGCCACCCCCAGCCATAGGGCTTATGTTGCCCATCACTACAGCCACGCCCACACATAGGGGACCTGTTGCCCATCATCCCTGCCACCCCCACCAATATGGCTGATGTTGCCCATCACCCGTGCCACCCCCACTCACAGGGGACCTGTTGCCCATCACCCCTGCCACCCCCACCCATATGGCTGATGTTGCCCATCACCCCTGCCACCCACACTCACAGGGGACCTGTTGCCCATCACTACTGTCACCCCCACCCATATGGCTGATGTTGCCCATCACCCCTGCCACCCCCACTCACAGGGGACCTGTTGCCCATCACTACTGCCACCCCCAGCCATAGGGCTTATGTTGCCCATCACTACAGCCACCCCCAGCCATAGGGCTTAAGTTGCCCATCACCCCTGCCACCCCCACCCAAGGGTCTCATGTTGTCCATCACTACTGCCACCCCCAGCCATATGGCTCATGTTGCCCATCACTGCAGCCACCCCCAGCCATAGGGCTTATGTTGCCCATCACCCCTGCCACCCCCACCCATAGGCCTCATGTTGTCCATCACTACTGCCACCCCCACCCATAGGGCTCATTTTGCCCATCACTTCAGCCACCCCCACCCATAGGGGACCTGTTGCCCATCACCCCTACCACCCACACCCATATGGCTGATGTTGCCCATCACTACTGCCACCCCCAGCCATAGGGGACCTGTTGCCCATCACTACTGCCACCCCCACCCATAGGGCTGATGTTGCCCATCACCCCTGCCACCCCCACCCATGGGATGGGTGGTGCGCAACACATCCAGCATACTACAACATCAGGTATGCCCGCAAAATATATCCCCCCTAACATCATGTTAACAGTGTGCAGTCTGTGACAAATGCCCACAACAGTGATTATGGCTACGAGCATACAATGTAAGTAACAGCACATGTGTGACCAACACATGAGTGTGACATACACAAGGCAAGCATCACCATAGCACTGTGGCAATGTAAAAAGAACACCCCCTCACTGTGTAGAACAGAAGTTAAGTGGGGGCTTCCAAAATGCAGCAGATGTTGAGCATTGTGGTGATGGGGACCAAACCTCCCTCATCACAGTGACCAAAAGGTAAGTGTCATCATGGTCAAAGCTGCAAATAACAAACAGCATGTATGATCCCTGCTCCCAACACATCAAACACTTCTGGGGCAAACTAGTGGTTGTGTCCCATACACACAGAGATGTGGTGAGGCCTACAGTGCTGTGAAAACATAACGCACTCTCGGCCATGTGCAGACAAGCACCACACATGGGGGCTGACAATGCATACAGCGTACAATGACACAACAGCAGAAGTGACCATCACCAAGCATGCACACATCTCGAAAATAGACACACCAATCAAAACAACATGTGTAGACTGTAGGTGTCAGATCCCAAAGTCACATGCCATGCCATCAATGGCACCTAACAACCAGGATGAATGTGCACAATGATGTGATATGACTCACAGGGACAGCATACAAAATCACAGAAACAACATCAAGACAAAGACCCACAACAGCAATACCAATGCACTGGTGCAGATGCACAAACACAAACAGGCAAACTCACACTGCGCTTCTGACACAGCATGTGTGTGTGTGTGTGTGTCACAGTATCCCCAGGCAACAACAGGCATTGGGAGATGAGAGGGAGCACAACAGACACATGTGACACAAGCTGGAATGAACACCAACTAACACAGCAAGAGACTGACACACAACACCACTACCCCCAGTGACCAGACATTGGGGTGACACAAGCATGCATGACACCTCCACTGTGATGACAAAGGCAGATGTTGTACAAACTGGGAAACCCAGACATGTGTCCTGTGCCACAAACGTACATCACACATACACAAACACAAATCACTCAGCATGGCCCCTCATCCATGGACAAATGGGAGCTAGGGGACCACCCATGCAAACATTCACATCAGTCCACCCTCAACACCACACACCCTGAACTGCAACAATGTGTATCTGTGAAGCCCACATGGACAGGTGACATTGCACATGCACCCATTACAAACACATGAATATTGCGAGGAACTAAGGTGCACAGACACATCACACAAGGACAGTTCACAACCCTGGGGAATGACAGACATACTGCACAGTATGCGGTACATGGCCATGACCTCAAAGCTCACGTAACCTTCAGAATCCCTGCCACAGTCCCAGGACAATGCAGATGCCAAGGAGAGCCACAAGGCACACATGCTGGCACCTGCCAGCATCAACATGAACCAGACAAGTGGGAGAAGTCACACACACATACAAATGTCTCAATCACTGAAAACTACCATCTAGGGACAACTACATGATTTGATACACTAAACAGGTGCCTTGAGGAACCCGGACTGTGTCCCATCTGTGTCTGACAATATCACCACCACTCAGAACTGACAAATCCCAATGATGATACACCAATTAACAGTAGTGTGTCATGCATCCACACATCTGGTAGCCCATTGGAAAAGTAGTGGGATGAACCCAGTACCACTCAGCAAGCATCAACAACAGGAACATATCAAGGGAACACTGTCTGTGTATGAACAGGGATGTGGACACACACACATGCTCATAGAACACACACCATGGGCCCAGGCCATGTCACTGGACAACACACGTACTTGAGGGGACCCAACTCCTGTGGGAGCCCAGTTGTGCCAAACATATTCACCGCAAGTCCCACTCATGTCTGCAGAACACTTGGTCAGTCAGCCATCAGTTACCACACAATGAAGTCTCTGGTCACAACAGCCTGGGTACGTGAGTCTCCCCTAAGTCATCTGCACATACCCAAAACATATGTCTACCAAGTTGCACAGAGGCCCCAGTTGCTCCTTTTACAATGAAGCCCACACCTGTAGGTCGAGTGGTGATGAACAAAGTATGTGGAAGTGACAAACTGGACAATGTGAAGCACATCATATGTGCAGGGGAGCAAGCCACAGATGTGACCATGCAAATGAAATGCTCACAGAGAGATGTCCACAAATAGTAGATCCTGGCATTCCCAGGTAGCTGCAAAGGATGACATGGATACCCACCAGAATAGGATACATATCTCATGGACCACAGGGAGTACCTCACAGCAACACATCAGAATTCAACATTGTAAACAAAGCATCACAGGTGCAAGGGCATGTTAAACATCATCAACATAATGTACAGCGAAATCTAGTTCCCAGGGAGAAAGAAAAAAGCTTTATTCAGCATTTTAAAAGTTAAAAGTCTGTGCAAACAATAGGCCAATGGTCAGTCCATGTCCAAATGCCAAGGAGTGAAGTAGAGTGACAACTGTCACACGTTGCACTGCTAAGGACCGGAGTCATCCCCTCGGAGGGGCATACATGGGGGCAGGCCAGGCACCGCAGGGACAGGATCAGGGCACAGCAGAAGGAGGCAATGAAGAGGTGGGGGATGCAGGCGAGACACTTGCAACTGCAGTGGAGCTGACTGAAGTGGTGGGTGCTGTCACAACTGTGGGGCACAAGTCAGATGGTGGGGGTGCCGGCACAACTCCAGTGGGCAGGTCAGATGGAGTGGATTGGCTCACCAATGCAGTGCACAAGTCAGACAGGGTGGTCATGGACTCCAAAGCAGTGCCTACATCCATGGGAGCGGAATGGGGGACAGGTGAGGTCGGCAGGGCAGGGGGGGACACGGTCCCCACATCAGTGGCACTAACTGTCTGACAAGGTGTGAAGGAGCAAGTGCTAGGGGGGATGGCCTTAGCATTTTGGGTATGGTGTATCTGTGGGTGGGGGAACCTGGGGCAGGGAGTGGTGGGGGAACCTCTGGAGTGGTGGCCTGGGGGATGGAGGACGGAGACATTGCCTTGGAGCTGCGTGGTGGTGGGGGGTCTTGCTCTTCTGGCGCCAGGGGGACTTGCGGGTGGGGGTCTCTGTCTGACTGCGTCTGGGGGAGGGTGTCCGGGTGTGAGGGGCACTTCCTTCTGTGTGTGGGGACTTTCTCTTCCCCTTGTTATCAGGATCTGCAGGGTCGGTGGGGAAGAGGCCAAGGTCACAGAGGAAGAGCTTCTGGGGGGATGGGGTTGCAGGTGAGGCAAGGGAAGGGGGCTGGGAGGGAGAGGTCTTGGAGGACTGCAGAGTGGTTGTGGATGACTGTACGTGTGTCTGCAAACCAGCCCCTGTGAGTGTGGAATCAGTCCCCTGCACTTGCTTGTGTGCACATCTAGACCTTGGCTTGGGGGTTTCTGAGCTTGGGACAGGTAGGGTGCTAGGAATCGGAGGTGGTGCAGGGGTAGGAGGGATGCGGGACTGTTGGAGGAGGGACACTGCTGCTGTCAGGGAGGAGGCAACGGACTGATTGGTCCTCTGTAGGGCAGACATGCCTGAGGAAATGCCCTCCATGAATGGCACCAGTTGTGTCAACAGACCTGTGGGTGGATGGAGGACCTTCAGCATCGATGTCTGCCCTACATGGATCTGTCGAAGTAAGTCCACAGACTCCTCACTCAGGGCAGCAGGGGACACAGGGGCAGGGGGTGCGGTGCCTGGCACAAAGGAGACATGCTCACGAACACGGGAGCCCACAGGGACCTATGGGATGGGAGCCGATGGGAGGGGGGTGGTGGTGGCGGTGGCGGGGGCGGGGACAGCCTCACTAGCTGGGGTTTGGTGGCTGCTGACACCCGCCTCCACAAGGGAGTCATCTTCAGAGCTGCTGTGGCCCTCAGCTAGGGGGATGGTGCTGACGACTCTGCTGTGTGGCTCCACTTGCCTTCCGTGCCACTGGGTCCACCCGACTCCTCTCCTTCTGTCCCTGTAAAGCTCTGTGGCTCCTCCTGGTCCGTGGAGCTGTCCCCTTCTGTGGCCGTGGATGTATCTGGATAGGAATAGGAAGTAAGAGAACAGCATCAGTCACCTGCACCGACTGCACACACCACAGTGAGTACATCACATCACAGGGCAAGCCCTGGCATCATCAGCTGAACACAGCTCAAAGTGCCAACACTGTTTAGGATAAGACAATTGTCATTTTCAACATCAACCATGGCACACATATCCCTCCTTGACTTTCACACATATGTCCGTTGCATGTTGGATGCTAACACCCCAATGTGCCAATATGCACCACCCACACATTAGTTGTACATGCACGTGAACATGTAGGAGTATGTCACTATACACACAGCACATCTCTTGCTACTGACTCAGTACAGGTGTCCGGATGAAGGGATGGGCAGAGACTCATTTCACATCCTTGGGATGCATGTCAGCAACACACACTATGATGTACTCATGTCCTGATGGGCAATGGCACAATGAGGTGCATGGTGCACACTTGAACACAATGCAGGCTCACTCATAGCAAGTTAAATGCCATGGCACTGGGATGCCCTGAAAGTCAGTCAACACTGTCTCCTGTCACAGGGGCAGGGCATCCAGACAACAACAATATGCAATGACTCACAATCCTAGCTCAGGGGTAAAGCTAACTCTGCAGATGACCGGCGCACTTGCCCATCCCATGCAAACAACATATCTAGGAACCAGAAGACCCCACATAATGCAAATCATACATATGAGTCTCAGCAAACACAAATCCCTGTATATTAACACATCACAGTCTGCCATGCATGTAACCCAGCTGCATGAAGGACACAGTTGCATACACCATTGTGCGCTGTCAGATGATCACACACCTATATGTCACACAGGTCTTGTAGCAACAAGCCACACCCTAATGACACAGAGGCAGACACCTGAGGGCACATGTCACTAAGCACAACCTGCAATTTCATACACAGGAGTGGGATTACAGAGTGTATCTAGATGCCGTTGAGGGGGCATGACTGGCCAGGACTAAGTGAAACAGTGTTTGGCCCTGGACAGTAGTCAGGTGGCTAAGCAAGTGTGACATACTTGATGTACATACTTCTGAGGCCCAAAAATTGGAGTCCCCTGCTGCATGGGTTTGTTTGGAATACCCCACCACATGTTGCGAGTCAGACCAGCAATTGGTACACATCTCAAGGGCACACACAGATCACATGTCAGATCTCAGGCATTGTGTAGACAATTGACCCACCCATGAAACACACAACAGATACACGGGAACTGATGCTGACCGGTACCTGAAGCATAGCTGACTGCAGGGACACAGTGCCCTAGTGACACAAGCAACAGACTGTAGGGGCCACACCTGTGGAACAGATGAGGAGGGTGCATCACACAAATGAGGGACCTGAGTTTGGGACTACAAGACCTACGTAATGTGGAAGTGTGACCAGGACAAAACTGCTATTTGCATTTCAGACATAGTACACAGATTAGACATGGACTCTTCCCCCTTCCTGCTGCTGTCTGGCCTTCAGCTGCCTATCCAGGTCCGGGAAGACCACCGCCAGGATACGGAGCATGTGGGGAGTCAGGGTCCGGTGTCCACCCCTCCTGCGTGGAGGTGACAGCTTCAGCTGGACTCTAGCTATCCTTCGGGTCTAGCCCTGAAGGTCCTGCCACCTCTTCTGGCAGTTGCGGGTCTGGCGCTTGTAGACCCCCACAGAACGAACAGCCCGGGCGATGGTCAGCCAGATCTCCTTCTTCTGGTGGGCATCAACCTGTGAGGAGGACAAAGTGAAAAGTACATTAACAAACATGCCCCAGATTTGTGCAGCACACATTTGGATATACATGTCATCATCACAAAGGGAAATAAATTACACAGGTAGTGCAACCATGGGTAAGGAAAAATCACATGCATGTCTGACATGTTAACAATGCCTGGATAGTTTAAGCCTGCAATAATGCACTTTAGCAGCAGGAAAAATATTCATAACATGTACCTACACACTTTGGGGGATGAAAGTAGTCAGTGAGAATGTTTGCCACTGGTGTACACACTGCTAGTACTGCTAGTCAGACAACATGCATAATTAGGAAGGCTGTGGACTGCACACTCACCTGCTCCCCTGGTGTCCCATAGAGCTTTCTGTACTCTGGAAGGAGCCCGTCTGGAAGGGCCTGGTTCTCCTCCTCAGTGAAGGCTGGGGCCCTCTCCAGAGTACGTGCAATAGCAGGAGCCAGAGGATGCAGAGACAGCAGCAGTGGTAGCAGGGATGTGGTCCAGTAGCATGTACTGCAGGCAAGTGAGCTCCCTGGGGGCCAGCCAGCCTTATATCTGTGCTGCAGAGGCAGACTCTGTGCCATGTGTCACAAGTGATAGGTCCAACACGGTTGCATTCTATGAATCTGGCCAATCCATTCAAAAGTACGACTCGTACACGCCTTCCGCATCATTCAAATCTTCACCTTCGTGGAACACGTGAAATTGCAACATTGTTGTAGGCATCCAACTGAATTTCCAGTGCACAACTCGTACAAGTTTTGAATTTGCATCCGTCTCCATGACAGTCCTGAGCCAATGGGTGCGCCCGGCTCGTTCAAATGACTGTACAACGCGTATTTTGAATATACACATGCACCTGTCTCCATACGATTCACTGGCCAAGGCGTACGCCTGTCTCGGACCATGCCTGTCCGACGCGTATGCATGATAGTCACCCGCGTCGAAACTCATTGCAGTCAATGGCAAAGCATACGCACGGCTCGGACATGACCCGTGCAATGCGTATGCTTTGTCACCCGCGTCAGACCTCATTGCATTCAATGACAAAGCGTATGCACGGCTCGGACATGACCCGTGCAATGCGTACGCATTATCACCCGCGTCGGACCTCATTAGTGTGACTGTTATACGGATACAACACACATATACTGGCCAGGGACACATATGCACACCTACCACACAACAGCATTGACACACAGTGTCCCATGGAATGTAAGGCTGCATTCCCTGAGTGTTTGGGGGGGGCACATCTCTTTTTTTGGCTGCCACTTTGTGCAGCCACTCCCAGGCTGTGCACGTGTACATGGGGGCAGAATCATTTGTGTGTTGTGCACATTACCACTGTGATGTGCAATTGGACAGTAATGGGCATGAGTCACGGACACAGTATCAGGTTGGATATGTTTAGGACAGGTCATATACACCCTGAGTCCTGGTGGTGATGGCATGTACATCACAGTGAGACCTGTAGCCACAATACTGATGTGCACCCACAGTCTGTGTGCATGTTGTGTTTCAGATGTGTCTGATCAAATGTTCCCAATGGGTGACAGTCTCCACATCCATGTGGTCCATGCATCAACCTTGATGGGGTGTGTGTCTACGAGACGTACATATAGGGCCGGCAGGAACAACAGTGGCCACTACCTGTGGGACTTACACTTGCCTTGTGGTGTGTACGTGCTATGCCATGTCCATTGCTGTGTTGATGTGGCAATAGAGGGAGCCTGGGTTTCTGCATGGCAAAGATCTGTGATGCCTGGGAGAAATGAGGCCTTAATTGGCACTGTGGTGTGTTTTTGGAACGTTGCAGCGGCACATAGGTTGGGTGACACAGCCAGATGATTGGCCTTGCACTACATGGGACTCATGTGGACATGTGGAATTGAGATGTGAGGTGGTGGTCTTGTAGGTGACATATGTGTCCATGACCAACAGCACACACCTCAGTACATTGTGTAATGTCATGAACTAGCATGTGATAGTGATCGTGGTCATGGCCACGTGGGTGGATGAACTGACAATCTTCCTTTGTGCATCTCTGTACTGCAGGGCATCAGCTGTCCATCGTCCTTTTCCAGACCTTGAAACCATGCAGGAACGCGACTGCACCAGACGGTCCCGCTTCACCAGGCCACTGATTGTGGAGTTGGCGGAGCAGTTGGCGCGCACATCTGATACCCTACAGCACTGACCCCAGAGGTGAAGGTGATGGCAGTCCTGCACTTCTTTGCTACTGGTACGTTCCAGTACACTGTGGCGACTGCTGGTGGGATGTCGCAAACGATGTTTAGTTGGGTGCTACGCGATGTCTTGGAGGGGATATGGCAATTCCTCGACCTGTATATCAAGTTTCCAAGCCCCGCTGAACTCCCTGAAATAAAGGATGTCTTTTATACACTGGGGAGGATGCCGAACGTCATCGGATCTATTGATAGGACACATGTTGCCCTGATACCACCACAGGCACATGAGCAGGCATACCGGAACAGGAAGCACTACCATTCGATCAATGCTCTGGTGGTCTGTCTTGCTGACATGTCAATCACACATGTGTGTGCACGGTTCCCTGGTTCTGTGCACGATGCCTACATTATAAGGAGTAGTCGCATTGCAACGCTGATGTCACAGATGTCAGCTCAGCATGCCTGGCTTGTCGGTGTGTGCTGACTGTTTCTCATTGTGTGTGTTTGTCAATGTTGTATTCCGTACTCTGACAAAACTCAGCTACTTGTTAATTTTTGTGTGTGTAGGTGACTCCGGATACCCCAACATGCCGTGGTTGCTGACACCCCTCAGGAACCCTGTGACACCAGCCGAGCTGCGCTACAATGAGGCACATGGTCGGAACAGGAGGGTGATTGAGCGGACATTCGGCCTCCTGAAAAGCAGCTTTCGCTGCCTGGACAAGTCCGGAGGTGCCCTCCCATATGAGCCTGAAAAGGTGTGCAAAATAATCCTTGTCTGCTGCATGCTACACAACATGGCGGTGCGGAAGGAGGTGCCTCTCATCCAAGATGATGATGACGGCGACCAACGTACGGCACCTGTGGAGGATCCCGGCCTGGGCCAAAATGCCAGTGATGATGAAGATGATGGTGACGTCCGCTCCCAGCTCATCAACAACTTCTTCACCTGAATGAAAGTTTCCAGGGTTGTTATGTGAATGTATGGAGGTAGCCTGGAATGTGTTGTGCCAGCTCTGTTGCTGTCTGAGTGTGTCTGTGTGCCACTTGACTGGATGCGTGCTGTGATGTGTCCATTCAGGTGGTGTGTACTCCACAATAGGGTAGTACTGCTAACTAGTGTTTGTGTAGGTGTCTTGCAACATGTTTTGTGCATGTGTATTGCATTTCTCTCTTGTTCTTCTGTGCTTTTGACTGTATCTTGTCTGTCCTTCCCAGGGTACTTTGCCTGTTGTGTGGTCAACTCTGACCCCCAACACCCAGAAGCCAACACCAGTGTGGAAGTTGACAATTCCCATCAACTGATGTCCCACACATCCCTGGACTTCCATTCTCCAACACATTGGGAGTGTGTGTCCACTGTTATGTAGAATTACCGTGCAACTAGTGTGGAATAAACGTGTTGCTGATGTGTAATGAACCTGTGCTATGCTTTGTTATGTGCGTTGTCTGTCTTCCCACATCTGTGTGACATCTGCTTACCTCACCTGTGGACTTGTTACCACGGACTGGGCTTGGTGTTGTGTCTGTGCATGCCAATGTGTTTCAGGTCAACATCATTGTGTGTGATGAGTAATATGGCCATGGGGAGCATGTTTTGTGTCGCCATAGTGGTGTGTCTCCCTCACATGTGTCACATCCCCATGACTCACCTTACGTTGATCACATTGTTGCAGTATTTGGCATGCACTGTGTTGTGTAGCAGATCGACATCTCCCTGAACATGACAAGTTGGAATCACAACAGAGGCAAGTATGGTGTACTGGTGAGTTTATTTACAAACATGTGTGAGGGAAGTGCACAGGATGGTGGGTGCTGTACAGTGGTTTGGGAATCCAAAGTTCACATTGGAGTTGGAAGTGCTGGTAGATGAAATGTCCAGAGTAAAGTCCACAGTCATCTGATACATTGGCCCAACATGAACCCTCCATGTCATGTGGGCGAGTTGTGTGCGATTGGACAAGGTGAACGGGTTGCGCACAAAAAACATTGTCCAGAACAGGCTTAGAGTCCCTGGGGGATGTGCTGGGACATCTGCCTCTCACATGTCCTTCTTCAGATGACCCCTCTTCTTCCGGGGACGGGATCCTCATGTGCAGGCCTCTGCATTGCAGGGGACTCTCCGCCAGAGTCCTCCTCCCTCCCTGTGGCGCTGGCAGATGGTGTTGCGACAGATGTTGTGGGCACACAGGGGGGTGTGGACAGGTTGGTGTTGATCTGGCGGAGGCATTATAGTATGTCCCGATGCACCGCAGTGCTGTCATCCCACTTGGCCTCCATGCGGGCATGGTAAGCGAGAGCGACCTGCTCGTGTTGCATGTCCTTGAGGATCCCACTACCTGGCCAAATCCTCCGGTGCTATCCTGGTACGCATCTAAGATGCGTGCCAGGTGGGGGTCATCATGCAGTCCAGACCCCTCTGCAAGGCGCTCCCTGTGCCTCCCACCCCTCCCAGCACCCCTCTCCACATGGGCAGGACCAGCAGCAGGACGCACAGGTGACACTGGGACCCCTTGGGTGGTGTTGCTGGTGGTGTTGGCTGTAGCTTCCGGGGGGTCCTGTGTCCCTGTTCTGTGGGTGTTGATTGTCCTTGGTCTGTCTGTGTTGGCGGGGGTGCCCTGTCTGTGTCCAGATGCTGGAGGTGTGGGTTCAGGGGGTGCAGATGTTGATGCTGCTGGTGCTGCATGATGGCTCACACCGGAGGGGCCAGGTTGGTCGTCGTCATCCAAAGAGGACAGTGAGAGAGTCAGACCAGAGAGCCCAGTGTCCACCAGAGTCTGGGACTGGGTATCCTCATCGTTTGGTGCTGGGTGCCCGGCACCACCTGTGTTTGGAAGAGACACACAATGTGATTTATGTTTCTACATGCATCGTTGGTTCACAAACATGACATTTTCTACTTTTCAAACAGATGCCTGCCTGTACACTGTTTTTCCCAGCTTGTCACGGACAGAGTTTGATATTGTTGTTGGCCATTTCCCAGCATGGCCTTGTGCTCCCCACAACAGAGCCCAGTGTCAGACATCTTGTCAGTCCCTACCCACTCGCTGTGAGGCGAGATTGGTTCAGTTTGATCTTGCTGGGCCATGTGGGTGGTTGTAGGTTTTCTGTGACTGCGAGTCCCATCATACTCTTGGCTACACCCCCCCTTCCCAGCATGCCAGCATGCCCATACTTCCTCCCTCTTGACTCTTCTTCCCTGTGAGGGGGTGTGACAGCAATGGCAAGATGGCTGACTGTGAAATCCTGATGTTTGTTGTTGGCCAATTCCCAGCATGGCCTTGTGCTCCCCACAACAGAGCCCAGTGTCAGACATCTTGTCAGTTCCAACCCACTCCCTGTGAGGTGAGTATGGTTCAGTTTGATCTTGCTGGGCCATGTGGGTGGGTGTAGGTTGTCTGTGACTGCGAGTCCAATCATACTCTTGGCTACACCCCCCTTCCCAGCATGCCCATACTTCCTCCCTCTTGACTCTTCTTCCCTGTGAGGGGGTGTGACAGCAATGGCAAGATGGCTGACTGTGAAATCCTGATGTTTGTTGTTGGCCATTTCCCAGAATGGCCTTGTGCTCCCCACAACAGAGCCCAGTGTCAGACATCTTGTCAGTCCCTACCCACTCCCTGTGAGGCGAGTATGGTTCAGTTGTATCTTGCTGGGCCATGTGGGTGGGTGTAGGTTTTCTGTGACTGCCTGTCCCATCATACTATTGGCTACACCCCCTTCCCAGTATGCCCATACTTCCTCCCTCTTGACTCTTCTTCCCTGTGAGGGGGTGTGACAACAATGGCAAGATGGCTGACTGTGAAATCCTGGTGTTTGTTGTTGGCCATTTCCCAGCATGGCCGTGTGCTCCCCACAACAGAGCCCAGTGTCAGACATCTTGGCAGTCCCGTCCCACTCCCTGTGAGGCGAGTATGGTTCAGTTTGATCTTGCTGGGCCATGTGGGTGGGTGTAGGTTGTCTGTGACTGCGAGTCTCATCATACTCTTGGCTACACCCCCCCTTCCCAGCATGCCCATACTTCCTCCCTCTTGACTCTTCTTCCCTGTGAGGGGGTGTGACAGCAATGGCAAGATGGCTGTCTGTGAAATCCTGGTGTTTGCTAGGCTACAAGTGCCAAGTGAGCTCCTGTGCTTCACACAGCAGCACCCAGTACGGGGTATCTTTTGCTGATATTTCAATGAGGTGTGTGTCAATGCATTGTACCCGGTGAGTTGTGTGGAGTTTGTGTTGAGGGGGGTGTCTCCCCATGCTGATTAGTATGGCCAGGGCTGTCAGTCCTCCTTCCCATCATGAAACGTGCTTCCATTGTAGGGTGTGCAAGTTGTCTTTCAGGATGTCAGTCAGTGGTGTCCTGCTTCTGATTTGCACACAGACCCTAGCAGGGCCTTGTGCTCCCCACAGCAGGACCAAGTGTCAGCCATCTTGTCAGTCATTTTCCACTCCCTGTGTTGTGGGCATGTTTCAGAGAGGTCTTGATGGGCCAATAAGGAGGGGGAGCATTATCTGTGACTACAGGCCCCATCATGCTTTTGTCTACACTCACTTCACCTGCATCCTCACTATTCCTTCCTGACAGTCAGCTGCACTTTGAGGTGGTGTGTTTGTGGTGTCAAACTGTCTGGCAGGGTGTATTTGGCTTAGTGCCACTGGCTTGCTCTATTTGTTTGTAGGTTGGTGCATGTCATGACACAGTTCCCAGTCACTATGAGATGGCAGGTATTCTGTTTGTGTGACTGGCATACACATCTTGGGCTGAATATCTATTGGTCAGTGTAGCTTTGCTTGCGGTGCATGGTTTCACTGTCCCCTTGCCACACAATCTTGGGTATGTTATTTGTGTACTCACCAGGCTCTGGGATGTCTGTTAGGCCATGGACGCTCTCTGGTGGTAGGATGTCCCGCACATTCTCCCCCCAGGTCCTGAAGTCTGGCAGGAGGGCCACCGCCGGTGCACTGACTCAGGGCGTGATCTTTTTCAATGAGTTTCTTGACCCTGCTGCGCACGTCATACCACCTGTTCTGGATGTCGTCCTTTGTGCGCCTTGCTGGTGCTTGGGCGTTCAACTTTTCCACAATCCTCGCCCACATCTTGGTTTTCTGTGAGATGTGGGTCCTTTGGACCAATGTACCAAACAAATGTGGCTCTACTCTGATGATCTCGTCTACCAGCACTTCTAACTCACTATCTGTGAACTTTGGATTCTTCTTTTGAGGCATGGTGATGGGTGGTGGGGGTGAGGGATGAGTGTGTGAGGGTGCAAGTGATGGTGGGTTGGTGTTGGTTTTGCTGGGTGTATGTGTGTGTGCTTTTGTATGAGGTGCTGATGGTGTGTGAGTTGTGTGATGGGTGAGTTGTGAGTGTGTCTGTGGTTGCTGTGTACTGGTGTTTGCTGCTGGCTGTGTCTCCTGTTTGCAAGGGATGATGGTAGTGATTGTAGTCCTTTATATAGTTGGAGTGGTGGGTGTGTCTTTGTGCATGTTTTTTTTTTGGTATTTATTGGCTTTGTCATTGCTTGTTTGGTCCTTTATTTGTCTATTTTCCTTTGTGTTTTGTAGGCATGAAGGAGACGTTCATGTGACGGAAACGGACGCTGCTGTTGCCTCGTGCGGGCTTCTCCGCCTCGTTCAAGGCTGCCTGTCTTCTGTGTTTTGTACGCGTCGTTCGCGGCGGTCTCTATTGCTTGTGTTCCGGGTTGTCTGTGCGTGTCGGTCGTGCGGCTTGTTCTCCATGCGAGTCGGTCTGGTTTTGCACGCATTGCATCGTACTGCGCGAATCGTACATCGCGGGTACGGGTCGGTCGGCTTCATTCCCGGTTCGTGTCGGTCGGTGATATTCACGTCAGTTTTCTGGCCGGATCACTATTTTCCCTACGGCTCGGTCGTACGGCTTGTATTCTGTACGTGTCGGTTGTAATTCACACGCGATGCATCGTACTGCACAGGTCGAACGGCGCTGGTCCGTGTCGGTCGGTGTTCGGTCCGGATCCGTGTCGGTCGGTTCGTTTTGCAGCCGGAATCGGAATCAATCCCTTAGTTGACAAAGAAAACGAAGTGGAATCAATGCCTGATACAGCTCCTCTATTTACAACACAGGAAGCTCATGGTTAGAAGCTGTTAAATATTGGGACCTTAAAATGTGAGATGATACTTGAAGATTCTTCAATTGTTACTCATCTTACTGTCACTGAAGGAGTCTCTCTCCATCAGTGATATGTATGTGTGAAGCCAAATTGGTCAGGATTTGTATTGCATTTTAATTACGATGGAAGAGGGGAGAGGGGCAAGGACCTAGCTCCTACTCTTGAGATGGGATTATATTTCATTTAACAATCCCAAAACAACTGAGCTTGCTGAAAGGGATTTTGCCCTGGGTTGAGTTTCCTCTCTGATACTAGGCCAAGGGTTCCTTTTTCATGGACTCTTGGCAGTTTTCCTTTTCTCACACCTACAAATTGCTCAAAAGTAATTGAAATCCTTTAGCCAGCTGCTTGGTTTAAAGCGAGTTTAAATTTTACTGGGCATTTTAAGCTGTTGTCTTTTGTCTTCAATACCTGGGTTATTTTTCTTTGCCAACCAACCTCTAGACTTGGTGGCCATGTAGCTGAAGGCTTTACCCAGAGAATTCTATGATAATTTGGCCCAGAACTTTATCTCGCTTAATGGGCTGAAATCACTCACAATGCAATAGCTGTCGGTTAGGTAATTCTGCAGACACAAGCCTACTTTTGCAGGAAACAGATTTCAAATTCTGAAGGAGTTTTCTATTGGAGATTTGATATTAGGAGCCCATTCTGGGCCTATTGCCAATTAACCAGGGTGGTGTGGGAATCATACGCATAGCATTCTTTACAGATATGGTTGTGGAATTTAATAAGATGAGCAGGTGCATTTTGTCTTTATTGAAGGTAGCACAACTTATGTCTCTATCTGTGGAAGAGGTTTGGCGCCGCGGCCAGTGCGACTGACTCCGGAATCTGGGGATCACAGTTCGATCCCCGGTGTCGGCGGCAGATTAGCCCAGCACCATGTGACTCTGGGCAATCAGAGGATCACGGTTCAATACCCGGCGCTGGCGGCAGATTAGTCCAGCACCATGTGACTCTGGGTAATAGCTTGCTTAATCTTCCCGACGGCCCCCAGTGCATAGAGACCCTTACTGGTGATTGTTCGCACTTTACAAATGTGGATTATTATTATCTGCTGTTGCGAGTAATTTCCTTGAAGTTGCCAACATTTCCTTTGTCTTTCTTGTACTGGTTACCAAATTTAACCATGTGGTTGATTCCTCTCATGGCAAGTCCACCGTACTAAATGGAAGCAATGTCACCTCAAAGACATCCTACAAGTAATGACTACCATAACAGTGCCATGTGACAGAAGGGCTAAACTGATGGGGTTTTCAATTCTGCACATAGTTGTTCAGTGGTGTACTCCTCTCTTGTTGACCAGAACATGTGATCATTGCAAATCTTAATGCACCTCTATTCTCATATCTGACATGATTGTTTGATCCTATAGGCTGAAAGCGAGCATCTGGCACCATCTAGATAACTGCACATTTACATTGGTTATGTCATATCTTGTATGTTATACATCTTACAACTGCTGTTTGTGTCTATAGTGTCTGGGCAAATGTAAATGCCGAGTGTGCAGCTGATCCCACCAGTCAGTTTAGAGAGCTCAGAAGGCCCAGGGCTGAAATAATGTCAACATGTTCCTGGTGGTGGTCTATTACATATAACTTACTTTAATAAATCTATTTGAACCTACATCTATTTATAGTAATGTGTTAATCTTAACATTAGTGATGAGTTTGCTGAAAACTGACCCCTGCAGTCTGCAATAGAATTGGGCCTGCATGAAACAGAGGAGCTCAATATGTAACCACCAGTGCCAAGAGTCATCTAGTAGCCCAGAAATGCAGCTTCAAGCACTGTGATGAAGACAGGGCACTGGAAAAAAGTGTAATCGGTGTCTTCGGCACCAGGGAAGAGAAGAAAGGAAAATGTTTGTGCAGTTCCTCTGCAAACGAGCAATACCTAATCTTATTGTTCTACCCAAATTCAGCCCAGGGTCCCATTCCCTAGTGTTTCAGGGCCACGTTGCTGGGGTAAGACCCTGAGCAGAGGAGGGGCTAGTTAAAGGTCTTAAGTGGTCTGAATGTATAACTTGATTCAATGAGGAAATAGCGTATTATATATTATATTGTTGGAGAGAGTACCAGGACGCTGGGCTAGAAACATCTATAGTTCCTGGTGGGATTGAAAGTACTTGAAGTTATATATAACCTGTAACTACAAATAAACTCTATGCTGTACATTAACTTTGAAGACTTCTTTCTCACGATGCTACAAAATTCATTACTTGTTATGGTCTGCCTTGACAGTGCAGCTGTCACCAGACATTTATGTGAGAATCACCAGGACAGCGGCTTTAGCCTGGCTGTTAGGAGCCAAGAGTACATGTTTTGATTATGCAGCAGTTGTCTGCTTCCACAAAAAAGTGCTTACCCACTATGCAGCTATGATCATTTTGTTTATTTATCCGGCTGCCTGAGGTTGAACCTTTTGAGGCACAACCATGACATTGTTATGCTATTAAAATATCTTACTATTACCTGCCCTAATTTGATCAACAAAAATGAGTTTTCAGAGTTCTATGGAAAAAGAGGCGTATGCTCCACTCACAACAGACTGCAAGTATTACGTTTTATGGCTTGTAGCAAACATTAAATTCGATGCAGTTTGACTATGGTTGTTATGGTGGCAGTCTGATGATCATGGCTATCGGTTTGATCTGTTTATTAAGAAATGGTATGGAAGGCACTTGGCCTGACATATTTATTGTGAAAAGCATATGTTGACGTCAATAGGCATTTAGCTGTGATTTGTTATTACTCTATATCAAAGCCTATAGATAGATATTTTGTGGTATGGATTCTCACAGATTGCTATAGTAGGCAAGGGTTTTGACGTTGGCCACCCACTCTTTGAAAACCTCAGGGGTTTCACTTTACTGACTTTTGTTAGGCCCTGTTGAGAGGGCTTGTATATTGTTTTGCAAGCCGTTTTTTTCTAAATATTTGTAATTTTATAACTGTATGCATAATACTTGTCAGTGTATGTGCACTTGAATAGGCCAATTTGGGATAAAGTGTAAAGCTAATGTTAAATGGTAAAGGCTTCATCTGTTCATTTTGAAAAGCATGCCAGATTACATAGGTTTGATCTGTTTATAATGGAACTTTAAGACAAAGCTGGATCAATTTACTGTTAAAAGCTTGTCTTAAAATAAATAGACCTTTAAGGATGGATTGTTATTTCAGTTTGTTAAAGCATTTAGGAAAGTACTTTGTTACATGAGTTTACAAAGATTACTGTCGTAGACAAGGATTTTGGTGTTCCTGATCTACCTGAACTAACTGTGTGAATAGAAGATATGTACTACAATAATCCTTGTTGGACTTTATTAGGAGAAATGATATTTAGCTTTGCTGCTCGAATATGAACTTATTTTCCAAAAACAATGAAAAGAGGCGTTTGGCAAAACAGGAACAGTTGGTTTGATTGGCTGAGTTTTCCTAACTTCATGTGGCATCTAACTTTATGGTGTTTTGGGAATATGCCATGTGTGCTTTATTGAGGCCAATCTCCCAAGACAATTGTGTTGTCGCTCCCTAACTGTGGGACTAATCTGGCTTTTTCCTGTTCGCGGGTTTGTCTTGCTGGTTACCTGCCACCCCACCTGTGATCTGTCATCAGTTGCCTCAGGCCTGGGTCACAGGGCCTGTCTGACCACGTATTTCTGACTCTGGGTTGATGGAGAGATCACATTGGGTGATTTCTACAACAGTGATTCGAATTCGTTTTCATGCACACATGTATCATTGCGTACACCAAATTTTTCAATAACATTCCATTCCACCTCTAGTTGAAGTTTCAACATCATTTACCTTATACTTCATGATAGTCAGTAGGGGCTTGTCGCGGTTCAGTTTTAACTATTACTACTTCCCTAGTTACTTGCATTCTACCCAATTTGAGGACTTTGTTTTTACATCAGGAACCCCCCACTTGCAGGAAACCACACAAAAACATTAGAAAATAAGAATAGGCCACAATTACGTATACAGTCGTGCTACCTACCGGGGGAGCCAAGAAAACCAACTCACATACCAATCTTGCTCAGGGGCACCTCCCTTCTTTCGCATGGGAGAGGTCCCTATGCAAGAGCTGTGCAAATGCTGGGTTGGACTCCATTTGACTAGGCAGATCTTTGGCAACATATGGATGCGGCAACACCCACAGTATACAGACGATATACAATTGTACAACAATACTTAATTTATTGGACATTGTAGGACTTGAGGATGGATCCAGGAAAGATGTCTGTAGTCCTCTAGTGATTGGGAAATTTCTTCACTGTGGAAAGGTTGGAAAGAGTTCAGATGAAGGGTTTGTGATAATAGTTAGAGGTCTTTGACTTGCACACTTGGGTCTTGTTGGGGTTAAGGAAGTGGTCACTGAAGAGATGGTGGGCCGCTGTATAGGTGGTGCACATTGGTGGCTCGATTGCAGACCTGCGGATTAGAGCTGTTGTTTGTTGGTTAAGTTCAGAAAACAGTTCAGCAATTATTCTTGGGGATTCCTGTGCCTTTCATTTTTTTCATTGCTTTTACAATAATGCTTTTTATTTTTAGTGTGGCACCAGAATGTGGCCCCCAATCGAGGTGTCTAATCTTTTGGAGACAATAGGTGTTTATTCATGGGTTGCCTTAGTTCTTTTTTTTTTATATAGCGCAAACTAGACCCGAGACATCAGGTATCAGAACGCTTTACATAGCACCAGTTTCGTTACAGAAGGACACATTCATTTTTTTTGTTAGGCACAGGGAGATTAAGTGATTTGCACAGAATCACAGGATGTTTAAAGTCGTTGCCGAGACTCGAACCTGGTTCACCAACTTTGAGATCGACCGCTCTAGCCGTAAGGCTACATCCTCTCCCCAGTTCTTGCTTACAGGTCATCGGTTCTCCCCCCACACCACGACATAAAAGGATATATTTGGTCAAGGGGGGGGGTTTACTGAACCTGTGGATGGTTTTGGTTCTTTAACTAGAGGTTTATGGGTGTCGCTAGAATTACAATATCCTATCTTCCCTAGTGAGGGAGTGCAGGGTGCGCCTTTTAACCTATACATGTGCAGGGTGATATGTACCAAGGGGGGCGTGTTATAATTAGCTGTTGTTGGTGATCGCAGTGTGCTCTGAGATTACGTGTAGTAACCCCAGAGCACACCAGAGCACGCCAGAGCATGCGACATGCAACAAGACCCTCCCTAATGTTGTCAGGTATCTTGACTACTCCCTGTATCTAGAGGGTTGCTTTTGGGCTAGCTTTGGCCTTCTTTTTGCTGATATCTTGGGTTTTTCCCTAGGTTCTCATGTGGTTTGGTTATTTCTATTACTGTGTACCGGAGGGGGTCAGTGAGCTGTCCTGCGACCCCATGTGTTTCTGATGTGGCGGTGTGTGTGTTTGGGCTTATTTGGTCTCCTAGATGGTGTGTGGAAGGACTTGTGCGTGTTAACTTGGTTGTTAAGCTGGATACGGGGGTGAGCCTTTTTCTGAATACCTCACATGGAGCTGTGATGGATTTTGCAGACTCTCGCCTTTCTGGCACCCTCTCTCCCCTTGGCTACTTCTTATTCAGGATTTTTGGGCCTGCTGTCCCAGGTAGATTCTACCTTTATTGTTTTGGAGGAGCATGACCCGACGAGCAGGTGAGCTAGTCTTTACTTGCAATCGGAAAACTCAGGGCTTTCCGCACTAGCATTCGGTGCCTGCAGGAGCCTAGGCCCCATTCTGCTGCTGATCCCCCAGGGTGGGGTGGGGCTAGCCTCCCACTGAGGTGTTGGCTAGCCACGCCTCAGGGGGAGGGCAATCTGTTAAGGGGGCAGGGCAGCTCCCCATCCAGTGCATAAAAGTGGGCACCCAGGTCCCCTCACCCAAGTACAGTTGGGACTGGTCCAGATTACTAGATCGAAAGGACTCTATTCTCATGCCTCTAGCCGGGGACCAGAAGTTCCCTTGTGGCATATGGTCTCAACCGCAGCCAACAGACTTTAAGACATTGGAGGCCCGCTCTCAGTTCCAAAATGAAGCAATGTTCCAGTGTCGGGAGGCGGGTTTCCCCAACACTCGGGATGAGGGAGATCCCATAACATCCATAGCTCACACATAAATCTCCGACCAATCTCAAAAGCTGTGCATGGTGCCGAGTAAGCAGGGATGTCCACCAGAACAATCGGTCATTCCAGTCCATTACCCGTATTGGGCGAAATTCAACAAGTTCTGGTTTAGCACCGGACTCTCCATTTAGCAAATATTCTTCCTCCTTCTCTTCTTCAAAGTTCTTCACACTCCCATGTCTGGATCTATTAGTTCATTGTTCGAAGGGGCCCCTCAGCTTCCTTGACTGGTGGATTGGTGTTACCTAATTCAGGGATGGCAGGCATTAGAGAGAGAACCCGCTTTCCTACATACAGTGGGGAAGGCAAGGATGCCTTACTTGCGAGTTCTAGGATGCGATTGTCAGTCTGGGACTCCTCAAAGATGGCCCATAGTTCTAACAGTGTCTCTCTTCTGGTCTTCTTTTGCCCTACGTTTTTGGTCTAAATGTATGTTCTTGTGTGTTCAATTATGTTAGTCTCAAATGTTCTCCGCTTCCGGAGAACGTGTGTACCTTAGTGTGTGCATGCCAATTATGGCAATACTTGCAAAGTTTTTAACCGTTGTGAAGAACCTAGTTTGCATGTGCTTTAGTGGTGACTCTATCATAGCTGAGAACTTATATGCTCCATCTTCGTGGGATCAAATAATTAGATTCTACTATGATCATTGGGTAAATAAATATACACAGGGATTACTGGTTACAACTACTTCTACGAGCTCAATACTATATATATATATATATTCATATATATATAGTATCTCTCTCTCTCGCTCTCTCTCTCTCTCTAGAACGTTTCGGTTCTAGAGAGCGTTGTGGAATAAATGGTGGATTAATTAATTTCACAGAGTTCTTGTATTTCTGAGAGCAAGCTTACGAACAGTGGCTTTGAGAAGGTTAAGTGCCGGTGTGCTCTGCCGGTGTGCGCGCCACTCTCCGAGGGGCCCAGACAGTCCGGAAGGAGCGACTTTGGTGCAATATATATATATATATGCTTCAACTCGCTCACAACTCCAATTTCATTTACAGGTAAAAGACGAGCGTGGAACCATATGTCGTGCAATTATTTAATTTATTGCCAGTCTGCCATGACGCGTTTCGGTCGATCCCGCCCATGATCACATGACAACTCCTAGACATTCTACTCCGCTTTTTGAAGTGCAAGTGCTCATGACATCACAATGGACATAAACAACATATTTGTTCCTTGCGAAGGGACTCGATCACCTAATATATACATAAATGTTATAAAGTGGTCGTCACCTTCCATATTAGGATAACTTCCATAATAAATAAATTCATTTTAATAATACGGCTTAAAATGCCTGAAATTAATCCTGAAATTATTTCCATATCCAAATTGTGAAGCTAAAAAAGTGCATACCCAACCTGTGAATTGTGTGTAGAAATTAATTTAAAAAATAATAGTATCTGGTTCCAGCATATAAGCAAACTCTCTTACCCATCGGTAAAGAAAAATACTGCTATATTTATATTAGCTATATCCGCCTTGGTAGAGATATCCTGGTACAATACTTATAGTCTCATCCAATGCAGATACCGTAGTGCAAAAAGTCAAATTTAAAGTGCTCCCGTGCTAAGGTCCACATATCCCTACAGTTTCATATAGACTAAACATTTCATAGTTGATCCCCAAAGAAATTCATATTGATTAAATAGAAGTATAGAATACACTTTCCATATAAATATGATCTCTAAAATCCAACTATAAATATCATATATATACATAAAAATGTCATAAAAGTCCCGCTAAAAATCCTTCTTTAGAGTGAATTCAAATTTTTACACGAGGAATTCTTAATTCATTGTATTTAGGCCTGAGTTTCATTTCATATTTATACATGTCTTATACAATCTTTATCTTTTCCTTCTCATATTCAACAATCATATGTATTCATAAAAATGTATACAGGGCCTAACTAGCATTAAGGCCTCTTTGTTTGGAATAAAACTGTAAAATAAAAGTAGTTTCTAAATGTCTCAGTTTCGATTCCCTGTCCCCACCTCTTTTCTGTGGAGGTACGGACTCTATGACATAGTATTTCAGATACTTTGGATTGCTACTGTGGCAGATTTTAAAGTGTCTTGCCACTGGATAGCTGTCATCATTGTTATTGATGGCACGGATATGTTGCAGGATCCTCTTGTGCACCGCTAATTTGGTGCTGCCAATATATTTGAGTTTACAGCTACATGACAGAACATATACAGCAAACTCTGACTTACATGTAATGTGTTGTCCTATATTTTGTACCCTGGCATTAAATGCAGTTGTATAGGATGTAGTATTAACACCATATTGGCAGGCCTTGCATTTTGCACATTTGTAGAATACTTTTCTTGCTCAGAGCCACATACTTTTTCCCTGGTCCTCTAAGCTGCTTCTTACCAGCACACTCCCCATACTGTTACCTTTTCTAAAGGTCACAGCTGGATTGGATGGCAGAAACTTGCCAATCACTGGATCGTCTTTCACGATGGGCCAATTGTCTCTAACAATTGCCCTAATTTGTTTCTCTTGTCATGAGAAAGACAAAATCAATCTGGTTGGTTGCTGGGTAGTATCTTCACTAATCTTTTTCTCCCTGTATTGCAATGGATCTACTTGTGCCTGTGTTCTAGTTTTAGCTAGTGCTCCATCCAATATCTCAGTCCTGTATCCCCAAGCTAGATACCTAGTGTGACTTTCCATTTGTTTTTTTATGGCTGTCTTCCTCAATGCTGCATATTCGTCTAATGCGCAACATTTCCCCATAGGTAATGCTTTTAATGAGATGGGGTGGATGTGCGCTAGAGGCATGCAAAAGAGTATTTCCTGCTGTTGGTTTCCTAAATAGTGTGGTTAACAGCTTATTGTTTACCACTTGGACCTGAACATCCAGAAATGTAACCATATCCTTACTAATTTCAGATGTAAAATGTAAATTGATTGCCTTATTATTCAATTGAGCAATAAAGTCAGTGGCACTTTGAACATCACCATCCCATACTATAAATAAATCATCAATGTAATGTAACCAAGTTACGACTTTTGTTTTATATGTCTGCTCGAATTGTTGCATGAGGACCATCTCCTCCCACCATCCCATAAATAAACAGGCATACCTGGGGGAGATGCTGGCCCCCATAGCAACACCCTGTATTTGTTGGTACATTTTGCCATTAAACAAAATTAAATTAGTAACACTTTAAGCAGCATATTAGTGTGTTGAACATATATGCTAGATCTATTCATCAAAAAGTATTCCACTGCCCTCATATAATCCTTATTTTTGATGCATGTATACAAAGACAATACATCTAAAGCTATCAATAAATAAGTAGGTTTCCATGATATATTTTCGATTTTTCTTTAAAAGTCACATGTGTCCTGTGCATATGATATAAGTCCTTTCACAAAATCTTGCAGGAAAAAATCAATATATCTGGATAAGTTCTCCAAAAGACCATCACAGGCAGCTATTATTGGTCTTCCCGGTGGTTTACTGATATTTTTATGTACCTTTGGTATAAAATAAATCACAGGGATGGTGGGATGTTCTTTCTTAAGATATTTGAATTCTTCCCAACTTAACAAGCCCTTGCTTTTCCAAGCAAACAATTGTGAGAATAGACGTTCCTGTGTATCCTTAAACTTTATAGGAGAAATCTTCCTATAGCATTCCACATTATTTAATTGGTTGTACGCTTCCTCCATATATTCAGTTAAAGGCCATAAAACGATATTCCCACCTTTGTCGTAATTACGAATTATCACTTTGTGGTTCTCTTTGAGTTTATCAATAAGTTGGTGATATTACCTCTCATGATTATTATGTTTCCCTTGTGTCTTATTGATGGTTATATTCAAATTCTTGATTTGTGCAACGATTTGCTTATTAAAAACATCAATTGAATCTCTGGCCAAAATAGGAACAAATTTAAATTTAGTCCTGAAGGAGGTAGATGGTTTGGCATGTGTCCCATGTATTTGAGCCTGTTGGGAACTGGGATTTGTTGAATCTATTTGAGTTGCACTTGCATTAGACGTAGGCATATCTCCCCTTTCTAAATCATGTAAGTCCCGTAACAGCCCATAATCTGATGCCATTAGTTCTGAGATTTCTGAATCTATCCATTGGTGATGAAACTTTTTAAATTTGAGTTTCCGAATAAACTTATACATCACCGCTCTAGTCTGGGTATAATTAAAATTCGATTCAGGACAGTAGGAAAGACCCAGGGATAAGAGCTGTTGTTCTGCTGCAGTTAAATCAATGCCAGCTAGATTGATGATGGTGTTGATTTCCTGAGCATTATCATCGCGGGGTGAAGTTTTCTTAGTGCCTTCATCTACTTTCATGTGTCCCTCCCACGCCCACGTTTCTTGGCGTGTTCTTTTTGCCTGTCTTCGCCTCATTCTTCTCTGGGTGGCCCTGTTTTGGGGGGCACTTTGTGGCGTCGTTTGATGAATCTTCATGAAATTTTCCAAACTAATTGTTTGTTCATATCAGCTCCTATGTGGAAAGTTTGGGGGTGATTCGTGAAGGGGGGCCGAGAAAAAAGGGTGGTCCCAAAACATGTTTTCTCCATGTTAATTTCCATAGGAAACTTTAGACAAGGCTACAGGTCGAACGGGTGAACCGAATTCCCCCAAATTTGGCAGGGAAAAGGGTCTTGGTCTAGAAAGTAGTTTTGGAGAAATATCGAAATTGACAGATATCGATATTTGGGAATTCTGCCATCTGATTGGCTGAGGCGTTACGAGCACAAGCTTGCTGCTTATTGGCTGTGAGCGGTGAGAGCGGTTGAAACTAGGAAGTGTTGGCCGCCATTTTGTGATTCTGTTGAAATGAGTAAGGGGGAAAAAGGGCAAAAAAAGTAGGAAAGGGGAGGGTAGGAGCACTGTAACGTCTGTGGGGTGTTTAGGGTGTGCTACACAGGGAGTGTGAAGCAAAGTATTTAGTCCTATCAGTGTGAAAGTGCTGTGTTGCCGAGAGTGAGAGGGTGCTGAGGTGAGGTGCCAGTACACTCGGGGATGAAAGCGTGCGCCTAAACCGTGAGCTGAGTGCTGTAAACTGATGTGCTGAAGTATTTATCCCTACTGGTGTGAAAGTGCTGTTTTGCGCTGCGAAAGATGGTGCTGAGGTGAGGTGCCAGTACACTCGGGGATGAAAGCGTGTGCTTAAACCGTGAGCTAAGTGGTGTAAACTGATGTGGTCTGGTCGCTGTAGCATACTGGCCACTGTAGGATAGCTGTGCAGGTGGTGTTGGTATGCGTTTAGAGTATTGCGGGAGTGGGAAGCAAACTACTCACTGGTACTGGTCTGAAGACTCGGGGATGAAACTGTGTGCGTAAGCCATGAGCTGATTGCTGTAAAGTGATGTGTGTGGGTGTTGTAGGGTACTGGCCGCTTTAGCATATCTGTGTAAGTAGTGTTAGTATACGTTTATACGATACAGGGAGTGGGAAGCAAACTACTCACCTCTACTTTCTGAAGATTCGAATGCAGTGTTTTAGGAAGCAGGAATAAAGAAATAATCGTGAAGAATATAATGCAGAATGTTGCAATGCCACAGAAGATCAATGGTGAAATCAGGTGTGTCTAAGAAAGTCGGTGTGTGTAATAGGAAGGAGGAATAAAGAAATAATTGTGAAGAATATAATGCAGAATGTTGCAATGCCACAGAAGAGAAATGGTGAAATCAGGTGTGTCTAAGAAAGTGGCTGTGTGGAATAAAGCGATGGAGTCTGAAAGTTATATAAAGAGTGTCTTTATTTAAGTGCCATAAATGGATACACTGGTGCAAGAGATAAGGCATTCAGTTGAGGCAAATTCCAACCGCTTCTGCTGTATTCAAACGTAAGCTCCTGCATCAGTGAATTCCACGTTACATGTTACAGTTCCATGTGACATAAACAATACCTATTACACTTGAATGACTCGAAATTCTATAATGAAAATAAAGATAGGATATGATTAGCACATGTATCCTTTAAGAAAGGAAACAAAAATTGCAAAGTGTAATCATCAAACTTTTTCGGTACCCTGGTACTCTTTTGTTGTAACACAAAATTATCAACAGTAGAACAATCAGCAATCTCTTGTACGGTAGATTCAATCTGGTGCGTATCAGAATTGGTAATAGTTCTAGACACATCGGAACTTTGAGGAGGAACACAAAATTGTGCTTCTGAGAAGCACATTAGGTACCCTTCTCGTCAAACCATACATTATTGTCTTCAGCTCTTTCAAAAACAAATCTTGTGCAAAGAGCTACGGCACTGAGCTGAGGCAAACTCCAACTGATTCTGTTATATTCAAATCTGAAGCTGCTGCATTAGTGAATTCCACATTACATGTAACAGTTCCATGTGGCACAAATAATAGCTATTAGACATGAATGACTCAATTGTATAATGAAAATAAAGGCAGGATACTATTAGCACACTGTGCCAACCAGTTCCTAAACAATGTTGTGTTTTTTGATGTTGATCGCCAGCTCGTGAGTAGAGGCTGAGGATGAGTACATTTGTGTGAAAGGGCTTCGTGGATAACAGGCAGGCAGAGACACGTGTGCACAAAGAATAGAGATGGTTTCAAAATGGATGTCGGGTTTAGGCTAATTTAGGAAGTAAATAGCGTATTTGGATAGGCCATACATCACCCATCCCTGGTCAGACTGGAGACGTAAGGGGCAATAATGAAAACAGAGTTCAAATGCCTGAGCATACTTACAAAGTTATTATATGAAAATAGTTCAATTGAAGTGTATTAAAAAATTGAAAGGAAAAACTCAAAAAAGTTGGTAAAAATCAATCCAAGAAGAACGTACATTTCTTAAAAGTCTTGGAGATTGCAGTCCTGAAGTTCTTCAGCGGCTTGAGATGCGTAATGTTCCAAGAGGTCATTGTTGTCATCGTGTGAGAAAAGGGAAGCGATCCAATTCATATCTTCGAAGGGACAGTAATGTTCCTCGAATGTTGGAGGGGCAATTTGAATTGGCAGGCAATCTGCGATGTTGTCAAAGGTCGTAGATTGCAGTAGATCTTTCGTGGCTGCGCAGAAATCCCATTCCACCACAATACCTTCTTGCATTGCATCCGCCATTGCTCTACTGCCTTAACAATCGAGTTCATGGTTTTCAAGATACTCCATTACCTGCTGGATATCGGGAGCGATTGTTGGGATGTTGGCAAGGCATACATCCATTCGCCAGTCGAATGGGCAAGTTTTGCAATAGAAAGATGGTTGCACGCAGATTGTATATATGTAAATAAATGTCATGTTGTAGCTTGCTCCGATAATAGATAGAGGCAGGCAGCCGAAAAGTTGTTCCATTTGTTCACGGTATTGATGTAGCTTTGCGTAGAGGCGTATTCTGTCGGAGATGCTTGTTACCACAGGGAGCGCAGTCATTTTTTACAAGCAATAATAGTAGCAGGATGGCCACAAAGAGAGCAAGAATTTTGGGCACTATTCCTGTTAGTCCAGAGATGATGTGGTAAATAATTTAATTACCGGGACTTAATTTGATACAGAAACATAATAAAAATAGCTCAGTAAATAAGAGGCAGAATCCGTGGTATTAGAGGTTCGGAATGGGCTTTATTCCAATGAACGATTCGAATCGGTTGCTCCAAGTTCCATCACCACGAAGGTTCAGGAAGTGAAGTACATACATTATTGATAATTAATCACTTTTATACAATAGGCATTACAGTGAAGCAAGTGCAAGAGGCGTAACAATTGATAGTGTAGATAAGACATACATACGTAGCAAAAGTAGGTGGAACTGGGAGTAACAAAGAAACGTCATTGGTTGTGATGTCACATATGGGTGGACCTATGAAATAATTTCGCAATGTCAGCAGAAATACTTGGCAGAGATGCGCGCACAGCAGCATGACGTGTGATTGACGTGCAACTAGGGGGTGCGGGGGACTTGACATTTAGCTCTACATGTGGCGACAGAAGTCTGGAGGGTCAAGTCAACTTAATCCCAAATCATATCTAACATCCTATGTTTAAAGAACTATGTTATCCAAAAGAGAGGTCTCTTAGAGTAGAATCTTATTCTATACTGACTATACTGACTGTTAGTGCGTGTACAAGCGTCTAAGTGTCTACACTAGATGCGAGGGCAGGAATCTTCCATAGTAACAGGGCTCTGAATTACTTGCATAAAGACAGAGAAACCGGGCCCTTGCTTGATAGCTGGAAGAATGTTTACTTAAACTACTAGACAGGAATGCATTGGGCAGGGAGCGGAGCAGATAATTTCGAAGGTGAAATACAGTTTCTTGGCAGGCAACAGGCTGATGTCAGGCTTCGAGAGCCGCGCAGGGAATGAGACAAAGTTCATGGTCACAGATGCAGGCTCAGACTGGAGCTTCAGAGGCAGAAAGCAAGAAAAGCTTGATGACAGAATCAGGGCCTACTTGCCTGGACTGTAAAATGGCATAAGTGAACTGTATAAAGCCGGTGGCCTTTCATACTTAGGAATGGAATATCCGGCCCATTCATGGCTGATCTGAAAGAGGACATGTTGACGGTGGACGCACATGTGTTTGCGTCTTCATAACTGGAACTGGAGGGAACGTACATGTACTTGTGATTCATACATGAAACCGTTGGGGTCCAAGATAGGGGACATAACTGATCAGAAAAATCCATATTTCCACATATTTCCAGAGATGATCGAATGAATGAAGTGTGGTATTATACCAAAAACAGTTTGAAAGGCTGTGAGAAGGCCGGAGGAGACCTTATTAAAAAGGTTTGCCAGATCTTGAGTGTCAGATGTGTTGAAAATTGGGTAACAATTCTCAAAGTGTAATGGGAGGTTCGAATTTAAAAGGGACTGTATTTTACTGGAAGTTCGTGCTATCTGCAGGCGATAAATTTCTTTTGCAGAAGTGAGGGACACTTCTGTTCTGAAGAAAAGCGCTTTAGTTTGGTTAGTTTAATGAAATCTGTTTGCAAGGTAGGGATTCAAGGCCAAGTTGAAGTTTGGGAGTTAGTTTGTGTGGGTGGAAATAGACATTGCTACAGGAAGTTACTCAGTTTGAAACAGTAAGGACATACGGTATTCCACCTCACATTCCGTAGGAGTGCATGTTATTGAGAAGCAGATAACTGCCGTTAGAAAGCTGTGTGAATGTTGGTGTGATTGTGGGAGTTGGCGTGCTTTCAAGAAAGCAGGCAAGAATGGGGGCTGTAAGCTTAGAAGTGTTGTGCAGTTGGAAATTCTTGCATAGTAATGAATGATTGCCATTGTGGTGACAGTTTGCACCTGTGAGAAAAACTTCTGTATGCTCTTTAAGACAGCGATATGTAAATGGGAGAACCCACTGCTCGTGAATAAACACGCTACCTTATATAATCGCATACAACATGACAAACAACATGTACACCTATCAGACACAACAACACTATGTACTGTGGGAACCATGGCTAGCCATGTACACACAGCAAACATGGCATAGCACCTCTGTTAAACAATGCAGTGTTGATGGCAACAGACATTGCTGCTAGTACAGCCCACTTGCAGCACGCTTCATCGCTGGCTGTGCACATGCTGAATGATTTTGATGTGGCTATCTGAGTGCACTAGAACTGCTGGACCCTTAATGATACAATCTTTGTGTGTATTATTTCAGATCTACTGCCAGTATCTCAGTATACCACAAGTTATGGTTCTTTTACGATAGAATCTTTTCTGTATTATTTTACATCTACTATCCCTACCTTACTGCAGCACAAACTATTGACCCTTTTATTATTGAATCTCTGTGTGTGATCCAATGATTACTGTTGTAGTTGATGCTAGCAGCAACCATTCCCTGAGGGCTGGTTTACACTCACCGCACACGCATCCAGCACAGACGTCACTGGATATGTGACTCTGGTAATAAAAAGGAGTCGAGCGCACGTGCCTGTATCCACTTCCACTATCTATCTGTGTCCGTGTGTTCATTACCTATGCATGATACTGCCCCTGGGCCGTACCACTTTAGATTGTGCTGTGGACAGCGTATGTAACCATGTTACCTCTGGCAGTGGGGAAAAGTTCTGTTATGTAGCTTTTAGATGCATGGCTATCACAGGTGGAAGGCTGCTTTGCAGAGCATGAATATTGATGAAGATGATGGTTGCATGTTGTGTGTACTGTCAGATATGTGTACATAGCAAAAAGTTTTCAAAAAAGCTCTGTAAGCAGAAGAGGAGTCTCTCATCAAACGGTGTAGAGAGAATGGCGATAATGGGTGGGGTCCTCCAACTGTTACAATGGGAAATGTTATGAACCAATCAATGCTTTACTTTAAGGTCACATGGGAATCGTGCAGCGAGCGCTCAAGGCGGCCGCACCCGACGCGATTTTGAGAAAATGTTACCATGATATAAGTTTATTGCAGTTAGAAATATACAAATGTTTAAAATATTTTAGATTATCGCTTGCTCTCATATACACTTTATTGTTATGTAGAAATAGTTTTGAGACATACAAAAAAAATTAGGGAATGGCGTACCCGGCATGGCACCATACGTCTATGATGTAACACAGGGCCTGGCAGCGTGCAGTCATCGCATCCGCAACGCGCAGCGGGCGCGACCCCATATGTACATGACGTAACGCTCGGCTTGGTATTGCGTACCCATCGCATACCAAAGTAGCAGCTGGCGTGACCTCATACGTATATGTTTTTATGCGGGATGTGGTGCCACAAACTCGTCGGATACGAAATGCGCATCATTCCAATATGGCGGATAGGATTCACGTGCTGATGGAGCTTGGTAGACTACCGGTATGGGACTCTAGTTTTCTCTGAAAAAAAAAAATATATAGATAATGGTTTTGTACGAGTGAAATGTCCAACTAACTATAACACAAATGAAACCCATGGTTTTATCAGTGAATTTCTAAGGTTTTTAAAATGCTAATTTCTAACTATAACGTGCATGAAACCTATGGTTGTTTCAGTGAATTTCGAAGGTTTTTTAAATGTTAATTTCATAATTTAATGTTTATAAAACCTATATTTTTTTTGTAATATTTTGGAACTCTATCATACTTCTTTTTTGTAACTTTAAAAAATTGAGTAATGTTTTATCTCTTCCCCCAAAAATATGTATATCTTTTTTTTTTTTTTTGAGAAAACTGCACTCCCATACCGGTAGTGTACCAAGCTCCATCACCACGCGAATCCTATCCGCCATATTGCTAAACTCGTAAAGGATGCGCATTTCGTATCCAACGTCATGTACGTATGGGGTCGCGCATGCTGCGCGTTGCGTATGCGACAAGCGCACGCTGCCAGGCCCTGTGTTACATCATAGACATATGGTGTCGCACCGGGTACGCCATTCCCTCGGTTTTTTTTATGTCTCAAAACTATATCTAAATAACTTTAATCTTTATATGAGAGCAAGCGATAATCTAAAATATTGTAAACATTTATACATTTCTAACTGTAATAAACTTATATTATGATAAATATATTTTCTCAAAATCTTGTCGGGTCCGGCGTCCTTGCGCCCTTGATGCGCGATTGCCATATGACCTTAAAAAAAGCATTTGATTAGTTCATAACATTTCCCATTGTAAAAGTTGGAGGACCCCACCCATTTTTGTCATTCTCTCTTTAGCATTTGATGAGACACCCCCCTTCTGCTTAGAGAGCTTTTTTGAAAAGTTTTTTTGCTGTGTACACATATCTTCTACTACACACAACATGCAACGATCATCTTGATCAATATTCATGGTCTGTACATTAGCCTTCCACGTGTGATGGCCATGCATCTCAAACGTTACATCAAAAATCAAATGTGTGTTACACGATGCCCCTGGTGTGTGTGTGTGCACATTATTGTGCTGCCTTTCAGCCTGGGTATTGCTGGCCCGAAGGGGTATCATCAACCACGGGCAGAGTGCACATCCTAGATCACTTGTGACAAACATTAAACAGTAAAGTGTACATTTGTATTGCTGTATTCACTGTTGTCAGGCTTTACCAGTATAGTAGTGTGTCATATGTGAGACTTTCAGATTCACGTTTGGCATGCACTGCTTGACTATAATGAACGTTATCACTATTTATAATGTAGCCTCACTGCTGATCCTCCCTCCATCCGAGCACATTCACATGAGTGCGCTTCGCGATAGCAACACTTTCAATAATACCGCACACCATTGACATGAGTGTCTGCGAATATCCACAACCTTGACAACGACATGTGATGTTGGCCATTCAATGTTTTCAAAAAGCATCTCATTAGCGATAGTTGCCGCCCGCCCGGTACATGCTACATTAATGTAAATTGCGCATTTTGCGACGTCAAAACTGCAACAGAAACAAACATAAGTACACTTCCTGGCCAGGCAGGAACTGAACAACGCCTAGGTCCCCAAAACTATTATTCACACCCCTACGCTCTCCTGGCGTACGCAAGCCCAGCCCACTTTGCATACGTATAAATAGGATAACGACGACGCCACATGTCACAGTTCTTCTACACTGCCTCAGGTGATATGGCCGCATCCACCTCGCATATCACCATGCGCAATAAATATAGGGATCCATAAGGCGTACAACATCGTCGCAATCAACACTGCACCTGAATTGTGAACACTGCTGCCCGTCGTGTTTGGACACACAACAATGACAGCAGGTGAGCAGTGGGGCCTGGGTGCACAGGAGCTGCAATTGAGCGCAATGCTGCGAGAGGGGTTGGGTGCATCAGCCTGGGTGCGCAGGTACAAACAAGCGATATTGCCCTGCTTAATAAAGTGTTCTCTGACCTCATTCAGTCACATGTCTGTCTCATTTTAAGGACCTGCTGGACCGTACTGTAGGCCTAAACCAGCGGGCAGCGCTGCCCTATAGACACGTGGCATTGGCTTTTGGGGCACTGTAGTGAGCTGATTACTAAGTGTACATGCACACAGGCTTGCGCCACTGCATTGCACTTGCTCATTATGCTTCTACCATGCGCTCTGTTCCTTTGTATGTGAACGTTGGCATAACATATTATTTAACCTTGTGTATTCTCGTGCTTTCCAACTCCTCTTTGAACCACGATTACCACTAACAGTTCGAAGGTCATACTTCAAGAAAGAAGGATGCACTCAACTGGTGTTCTCTATTAACGTTGAAAGAAACCTTCATTTACCTCAAGACGTTTCCAACATTATATTTTTTCTCCCTTTTCAGACACTGGGTTAGTGGAGCCAAAATGGGCAGAGCGTGTGCTCACCCCGTGATGGTGCCCTGTGCCTTCTGATGCCTTCCACCGTGGTATCAAGACACCATCCCCGACCGGAGACCTGCTGAGCCACCCTGATACCGGCACCCCGGAGTTGGAGCTCGCACTGGCACGTCCTTGGACACACTGGTTGTGGCAGGTGAGCAGTCAAGCCTCGGCGTGCAGGAGTTGCAATTGAGCACAGAGCAGAGAAAGGGGCTGGGGTGCAGCAGCCTGGGTGCACAGTTGCAGGCAAGCAATGTTGCCATAGATAATAATGTAATCTCTGGCCTCATACATATCTCTGTTTCATTTTAAGGACTTGCTGGACCGCATTCTTTCTCGTGGACCCCAGCGTCCCAGACACACGGGTGACGGGAGGTGAACAGTGAGGGCTGGGTGCAGTAGGCCGGCGCTCTGTCTCTTCCTCCTTCTGTTATTTTCACTCTCCCTCCCCTTCTCCCTTCCACCCACTTGCTCTCTGTCCCATTCTCACTTTCCTCTGTTCATTGTCACTACCTTTCTTTTTCTCTTAGACATGGCACACATACTTATGTTTCTTTTTTGTCTTGCAGGTTTTGTACGCTGCTTCCGGAGGAGTCCCACCCACTTCTTTCATGTTTTACTGTTGTTCGAATAAAGTTACATTTCCATTTATTTGTGTTTTGCTAATAAAAGTTATTTATTTTTACCAATAAATAACTAAGTGTATTGGTCTTCTTTTTCTGACAAGAATCAAACAACAAGAGAGAGAGGGTCAAAAAACACACTCTTCGTCCCCCTGGAGTACTAATAATAAACAACAAAAGAGTATGGAACAATTATTATTACAGAAAGAAAGGGGAAAGAACCTATGTTACCACAAAACAATCAAAATTTGTTAAAAGAGTCCTCACTCACCAACCTGGTTGGTGACATGCTTCATCATTGGACTCCCACCAGGGAGGTCTAGCACCTCCCCGGTGTGCTACAACGCCTGGTTACAGCGGAGCGGGTGATTGATGTGTCACGTGTGATAGTGCAAGGTGATGTGCAGAGTGAATGTAAAAAATGTCAGGTTTCAACCAAAAACCTTTATTATGGCAAACCTGGCATTGATTAAAAAGGGTATAATAACTAAGTACCAAATTTTGGTTAGTTAACCCTATTAGTGAGAAGGATAAAATTTGGTCAACATGTTTCTGCCATTAAGGGTTGATTCACCAGGCATTCGTCAGGACCTTACTGCCCCGGTGGTATGCACACGCTAAGGTGCACCCAACCGTTGGCAGCGATGTTAGTGAAAAACTCACGGTTCTTGTTACCGGAGAGTCTTCAGGATTTCTGAAGAAAGAAAGGTGTCTGTAAAAATAAACAGAAACAACAAACGACATAAAAAGAGCATTGCTTCGTGGAATTGACAAGCATTTACATGTTTTGAGTCGGAGGAAAAAATCCCCTTTCACTTAACAATTTCGTTATTTAGTACACACAAAATCTTATTAAGAAATCATCGGAAACTACTATAGTGTGTAGAAAGCTATAAGTATTTAGCAGTGTGCGTATCATTCATTTCGTTTCTGAAAGAATTCGCAACTATTCCACTTCCTCTTATTTAGGAATGTACTTATTGGCCAAAAGGCCAATTTCTCATAAACAAAGAACTCCAATATTATAATCACCGGACCTTTCAGGGCCCCAAAGGGGAGCAACAGAGGACAAAAAAGGTCTCCAAAGGCTTAGTCATAATCATGCCTTATCTCAGCACTTATTCGTAAAAAGACTTACTAATGGCTAAGATCAGCCTCACACCATGGACCCAGGGAGGGGGATGCGCGCTTGTAGTCACACACTGCAATAAACAATAGTCAGAACGTTACCATCCGGTAACAGGAAAAATTTGTGAGATAGAGAGCAAATTATGCAGTTGCGATGGACCACTTACTTCGTCAAAGCGCCGCACCCACCGGAACACCTAGCGTTCCCTCCAATTTGGATCCCGTAGATATCGCAACTGATCAAGGCAAGAGTTTAAATACCTTCGACATCCAATCAGTAAACAAACAAAACGGGTGTTGCTTGTTTGTCGAAGACGGAAGCCTCACAGTGCGTGCTACGTCATATTACGTCTCACTAGCCAATCAGGGAAATGAAGGCTGAGGGAATCACTCAAAGACTAGAGCGCTAAACCCAACAAACAGTCCAGCCCTCTCTACGAAACTGACGAACAGGATACAAAGGTGGCGACGCCACAGCACTGCATCCCATGAATGCAGACAAACAAACAACCACAAATGCCATAATTCTTCACTGAAAATATGAAGTACAATAAGTCTTGAAAAAAGAAAAAGAGGGAGAGTACCTCTTTTTCAAAACGTTTTTTTTAAAAAAAACAAGAACTTTCTTTAATGGCACTCGTGGACATTTCAGGTAAAGTTACATAAGGTTACAGCCCCTCTTTTTTCTATAGGGTAACCACACTCGTATACCCAAAGCCAGATGGAAGATTCAGTGCTGCATTACACTATTCCAGGGTATATTATCATTAAGGCCTGATGTATGAGTGGCCAGACGATATACCCATCGTTGTTCTTTCTCAAACAGTCTCTGGGTTATATTATTGCCTCCCTGTAGATGTTCAATGATGGTCCACATTAGGTCATCAATTGTGTGGTTGAAACAGAGAAAGTGTTCGGTGAGCTTGGTAGTATTGCGCTTACACCTTATATTGCTCCGGTGTTCACACATTCGTTGCTTAATTTTTCTGGTGGTCATGCCTATATATCTTAGCCCGCATGGGCAGGTAATAAGGTAGACCACATTGTTGGTATTGCAATTAGTGTGTTGTCTTTGTGTCCAGACTTTGTCGCTTTCCAGGAGCAAGGTCTTACTTGTTTTAGTTAGGTGGCAAACACTACACGACCCACATGGGTAGTGTCCCGTTATTCTAGGCATGCCCCAAGCATTACAGAGGGTGTTTTCACCTTGCATAGTTGCATTCTTGGGACGAGTGTGTACTAAAGCATCTTTGATGCTTCTTGCCTTCTTAAAAGAAAACAGGGGTTTCTCCCAATTCCTGTTGTTACTGACTAAAATACGCCAATGTTTGCGTATAGAGCTGGTAACAGCATTGGAGGCCGTGCTATAGGTTGTTACGCACGTCAAGGGAATACCCGTGTCTGTCTTTACTGTCTCTTCAAGGAGAACTTCCCTTGGTTGATTACGGGCTCTTTTGCAGCTTTTTGTAAGAAGTCTTCTGGGATAACCTCTATTGCTTAATTTTTCGGTCAAATCTTCTGATTGTTTCCGAAAATCAGCCACCTCGCTGCAATTGCGTCTCAGACGTAAATACTGGCCATACGGTAGATTTTCACGTAATATACGTGGATGGAAACTCGAGAAAGCCAATAAGTTGTTCTTGGCTGTGGGCTTATAATGGGTACGTGTTGCTAGTGACCCATTGGATTTTGTTATCACCAAATCAAGAAAAATCATCTCTGTATGGTGATAGGTGTATGTAAACTTAAGGTGTCTGTCGCAGGTATTAATCCAATTGAAAAAATCAAAAAGGCGACTTTCCGTGCCCTGCCAGATAATGAACACATCATCAATGTATCTGCGCCACAGGGACAGATGTTGTCCAAACGGGTTACTGTCATGTAAGATGTATTTGCTCTCAAAATCAAAGACGTATAAACCCGCTACACTAGGGGCAAAAACACTGCCCATAGATGTGCCTGTGGTTTGTAAGAACAAATCTCCTTGATATTCAAAAAAGTTCTTTTTTAATGCTAAAGTGGCACATTCGATCACAAAAGACCTGGGCGTGTTGTAGTCCCATTGTGCTGCATCCAGGACCTCAGTTAGGACCCTGATCGTTTCGTCTTGAGGTATACTCGTGTAAAGGCTCTCTATGTCCATTGAGACCAAGATAGTATTATCATTGTCCACATTCAGTGTCTGTATAAGGGCCAAAAGATTTTTGGTGTCCTTCAGATATGTGGAAGTACCTTGCACCAAGGGTTTCAAAAATTCATCGCAGTACCTGGAGAGAGGTTCCAAAAGTGAACCAATCCCGGACACTATAGGACGTCCGGGAGGCGGAGTCCTATTTTTATGGGTTTTTGGCAGAATGTAAAAGTAGGGTACCACCCCTGCACTAGTGGTTAAAAATTGTGCCTCCTGTTTGGAAATATGCTCGTTACATTCCGCTGTGTGAACCAGATTACATATAACCTCTTTAAGATCCATGGATGGATCCTTGGTTAGACGGGTATAACTGACAGAGTCATTCAGGAGTCGTCTACATTCCTTGTCGTAATCGGCGACATCCTGTATCACCACCCCGCCACCCTTATCTGCAGGTTTTATTACAATTGCAGTGTTATTTTGTAATGACTGTAATGCCTGGAATTCTGTTGTGGTCATATTTTTGAAGACCTCTCTATCCTCCAAAGCTTCCACATCCAGAAAAACTGCACGTTCAAAGGCAATTATTTCAGCTGGTACTGTGTGGGGGGGAGGATTGAAGGTAGACTTAATCCTAAGGTCAGTGTCACTGGTATTTTCAGGTGTCTCCACTGGTTCCGTATTTTCGAAAAAAGCTTTTAATTTGAGTTTTCTAAAGAAGTTTGCCAACTCACAATGTAGACGAAATTTATCCAAACGTGCCGTGGGCACGAAACCCAGTCCTTTCTCCAGTACTGAGAGTTCACTAGGCGACAAGGTGATACTTGAAAGGTTGGTAACTAAACTCGCGTGTTGCTGACACCCGCTTGTAGATTCTGTGTTTTGCTCCGGGTGTTGATCCCTACTATCTCCTCCGCACCCCAATGGACTTGACCTCTTCGTCTGCCCCGCCCTCTTCTGCCCCTGTCTAAAAAAGGGGGGCGATAAGTGTTTGGGGTAAAGGGTTGAGGGGGCATGAATGCAGGGTTCCAACCCATCATTGGGAAATGAGGTTGTTGGAACTGATTATGGTAGTTCATACTTCCTGCCATAGGAAAAGGCGGCCAGGAGTCCTGCTGGTGGTAATGTCTGCTCCAGCCCCGCCCCCTTCCTCTTTGTTTTTGTCGAGTACTGCCCCCACTAGAACCACTGGTAGTGGATCCATCATCTTCCGAAACATCTGAGTTGTAGGTGTCTTTGGTAGGAGGGAGGTAATCGGGGTCAGCATAGGGGTAAACTTTCAAAAACGAGAATTTTTTAAGGTCTTTTTGGAACTTCTGAGCCTTAGACTGTGTCAAATTATCTTTGTACTCATTGATTTCTTTATTGAGTTCGTCTAGTTTCTTTTTGTAGCCTGTAAGTGTTGTCCTAAAATGGGTTTCGGCTAGTTGTATCTCAACCATTATGGCCTCAGAGAGTCTCAATGCTGTTTTAATAATTAGAACCAGCCAGTCGCGGGTACATCGCCACGCTATCTGAGCCCATTCTTTCCTAAATAACGCATCGTCAAGAAAGATGCGTGGAGCATTGGTCACTAATAGGCCTCTTGGTGCTATATTATTCCTCAAATATTCGGTAAGGATAGTGCCATGTAAAATGGTGCGTATCCTATTGCGTTTCTGTTCTGATAGGTTATCCCATTCGCTTGTCTGGGAAATTGTCTGTGAGATGGAGACATCCGCAAAGAGGGAGGGACCCGCCAAAAGGGCGTCCACTTCCTCATTGGAATAAGCTAAGCCCAAATTGTCCATTGTAAGGCCCGAGACACAAAAGTGAAGTTCTAAGTTGGAGTTCAAAAGAATAGACTCTCGCAGCTGTGCGCTGCCTTAACTAGAATCAAACAACAAGAGAGAGAGGGTCAAAAAACACACTCTTCGTCCCCCTGGAGTACTAATAATAAACAACAAAAGAGTATGGAACAATTATTATTACAGAAAGAAAGGGGAAAGAACCTATGTTACCACAAAACAATCAAAATTTGTTAAAAGAGTCCTCACTCACCAACCTGGTTGGTGACATGCTTCATCATTGGAGTCCCACCAGGGAGGTCTAGCACCTCCCCGGTGTGCTACAACGCCTGGTTACAGCGGAGCGGGTGATTGATGTGTCACGTGTGATAGTGCAAGGTGATGTGCAGAGTGAATGTAAAAAATGTCAGGTTTCAACCAAAAACCTTTATTATGGCAAACCTGGCATTGATTAAAAAGGGTATAATAACTAAGTACCAAATTTTGGTTAGTTAACCCTATTAGTGAGAAGGATAAAATTTGGTCAACATGTTTCTGCCATTAAGGGTTGATTCACCAGGCATTCGTCAGGACCTTACTGCCCCGGTGGTATGCACACGCTAAGGTGCACCCAACCGTTGGCAGCGATGTTAGTGAAAAACTCACGGTTCTTGTTACCGGAGAGTCTTCAGGATTTCTGAAGAAAGAAAGGTGTCTGTAAAAATAAACAGAAACAACAAACGACATAAAAAGAGCATTGCTTCGTGGAATTGACAAGCATTTACATGTTTTGAGTCGGAGGAAAAAATCCCCTTTCACTTAACAATTTCGTTATTTAGTACACACAAAATCTTATTAAGAAATCATCAGAAACTACTATAGTGTGTAGAAAGCTATAAGTATTTAGCAGTGTGCGTATCATTCATTTTGTTTCTGAAAGAATTCGCAACTATTCCACTTCCTCTTATTTAGGAATGTACTTATTGGCCAAAAGGCCAATTTCTCATAAACAAAGAACTCCAATATTATAATCACCGGACCTTTCAGGGCCCCAAAGGGGAGCAACAGAGGACAAAAAAGGTCTCCAAAGGCTTAGTCATAATCATGCCTTATCTCAGCACTTATTCGTAAAAAGACTTACTAATGGCTAAGATCAGCCTCACACCATGGACCCAGGGAGGGGGATGCGCGCTTGTAGTCACACACTGCAATAAACAATAGTCAGAACGTTACCATCCGGTAACAGGAAAAATTTGTGAGATAGAGAGCAAATTATGCAGTTGCGATGGACCACTTACTTCGTCAAAGCGCCGCACCCACCGGAACACCTAGCGTTCCCTCCGATTTGGATCCCGTAGATATCGCAACTGATCAAGGCAAGAGTTTAAATACCTTCGACATCCAATCAGTAAACAAACAAAACGGGTGTTGCTTGTTTGTCGAAGACGGAAGCCTCACAGTGCGTGCTACGTCATATTACGTCTCACTAGCCAATCAGGGAAATGAAGGCTGAGGGAATCACTCAAAGACTAGAGCGCTAAACCCAACAAACAGTCCAGCCCTCTCTACGAAACTGACGAACAGGATACAAAGGTGGCGACGCCACAGCACTGCATCCCATGAATGCAGACAAACAAACAACCACAAATGCCATAATTCTTCACTGAAAATATGAAGTACAATAAGTCTTGAAAAAAGAAAAAGAGGGAGAGTACCTCTTTTTCAAAACGTTTTTTTTAAAAAAAACAAGAACTTTCTTTAATGGCACTCGTGGACATTTCAGGTAAAGTTACATAAGGTTACAGCCCCTCTTTTTTCTATAGGGTAACCACACTCGTATACCCAAAGCCAGATGGAAGATTCAGTGCTGCATTACACTATTCCAGGGTATATTATCATTAAGGCCTGATGTATGAGTGGCCAGACGATATACCCATCGTTGTTCTTTCTCAAACAGTCTCTGGGTTATATTATTGCCTCCCGGTAGATGTTCAATGATGGTCCACATTAGGTCATCAATTGTGTGGTTGAAACAGAGAAAGTGTTCGGTGAGCTTGGTAGTATTGCGCTTACACCTTATATTGCTCCGGTGTTCACACATTCGTTGCTTAATTTTTCTGGTGGTCATGCCTATATATCTTAGCCCGCATGGGCAGGTAATAAGGTAGACCACATTGTTGGTATTGCAATTAGTGTGTTGTCTTTGTGTCCAGACTTTGTCGCTTTCCAGGAGCAAGGTCTTACTTGTTTTAGTTAGGTGGCAAACACTACACGACCCACATGGGTAGTGTCCCGTTATTCTAGGCATGCCCCAAGCATTACAGAGGGTGTTTTCACCTTGCATAGTTGCATTCTTGGGACGAGTGTGTACTAAAGCATCTTTGATGCTTCTTGCCTTCTTAAAAGAAAACAGGGGTTTTTCCCAATTCCTGTTGTTACTGACTAAAATACGCCAATGTTTGCGTATAGAGCTGGTAACAGCATTGGAGGCCGTGCTATAGGTTGTTACGCACGTCAAGGGAATACCCGTGTCTGTCTTTACTGTCTCTTCAAGGAGAACTTCCCTTGGTTGATTACGGGCTCTTTTGCAGCTTTTTGTAAGAAGTCTTTTGGGATAACCTCTATTGCTTAATTTTTGGGTCAAATCCTCTGATTGTTTCCGAAAATCAGCCACCTCGCTGCAATTGCGTCTCAGACGTAAATACTGGCCATACGGTAGATTTTCACGTAATATACGTGGATGGAAACTCGAGAAAGCCAATAAGTTGTTCTTGGCTGTGGGCTTATAATGGGTACGTGTTGCTAGTGACCCATTGGATTTTGTTATCACCAAATCAAGACAAATCATCTCTGTATGGTGATAGGTGTATGTAAACTTAAGGTGTCTGTCGCAGGTATTAATCCAATTGAAAAAATCAAAAAGGCGACTTTCCGTGCCCTGCCAGATAATGAACACATCATCAATGTATCTGCGCCACAGGGACAGATGTTGTCCAAACGGGTTACTGTCATGTAAGATGTATTTGCTCTCAAAATCAAAGACGTATAAACCCGCTACACTAGGGGCAAAAACACTGCCCATAGATGTGCCTGTGGTTTGTAAGAACAAATCTCCTTGATATTCAAAAAAGTTCTTTTTTAATGCTAAAGTGGCACATTCGATCACAAAAGACCTGGGCGTGTTGTAGTCCCATTGTGCTGCATCCAGGACCTCAGTTAGGACCCTGATCGTTTCGTCTTGAGGTATACTCGTGTAAAGGCTCTCTATGTCCATTGAGACCAAGATAGTATTATCATTGTCCACATTCAGTGTCTGTATAAGGGCCAAAAGATTTTTGGTGTCCTTCAGATATGTGGAAGTACCTTGCACCAAGGGTTTCAAAAATTCATCGCAGTACCTGGAGAGAGGTTCCAAAAGTGAACCAATCCCGGACACTATAGGACGTCCGGGAGGCGGAGTCCTATTTTTATGGGTTTTTGGCAGAATGTAAAAGTAGGGTACCACCCCTGCACTAGTGGTTAAAAATTGTGCCTCCTGTTTGGAAATATGCTCGTTACATTCTGCTGTGTGAACCAGATTACATATAACCTCTTTAAGATCCATGGATGGATCCTTGGTTAGACGGGTATAACTGACAGAGTCATTCAGGAGTCGTCTACATTCCTTGTCGTAATCGGCGACATCCTGTATCACCACCCCGCCACCCTTATCTGCAGGTTTTATTACAATTGCAGTGTTATTTTGTAATGACTGTAATGCCTGGAATTCTGTTGTGGTCATATTTTTGAAGACCTCTCTATCCTCCAAAGCTTCCACATCCAGAAAAACTGCACGTTCAAAGGCAATTATTTCAGCTGGTACTGTGTGGGGGGGAGGATTGAAGGTAGACTTAATCCTAAGGTCAGTGTCACTGGTATTTTCAGGTGTCTCCACTGGTTCCGTATTTTCGAAAAAAGCTTTTAATTTGAGTTTTCTAAAGAAGTTTGCCAACTCACAATGTAGACGAAATTTATCCAAACGTGCCGTGGGCACGAAACCCAGTCCTTTCTCCAGTACTGAGAGTTCACTAGGCGACAAGGTGATACTTGAAAGGTTGGTAACTAAACTCGCGTGTTGCTGACACCCGCTTGTAGATTCTGTGTTTTGCTCCGGGTGTTGATCCCTACTATCTCCTCCGCACCCCAATGGACTTGACCTCTTCGTCTGCCCCGCCCTCTTCTGCCCCTGTCTAAAAAAGGGGGGCGATAAGTGTTTGGGGTAAAGGGTTGAGGGGGCATGAATGCAGGGTTCCAACCCATCATTGGGAAATGAGGTTGTTGGAACTGATTATGGTAGTTCATACTTCCTGCCATAGGAAAAGGCGGCCAGGAGTCCTGCTGGTGGTAATGTCTGCTCCAGCCCCGCCCCCTTCCTCTTTGTTTTTGTCGAGTACTGCCCCCACTAGAACCACTGGTAGTGGATCCATCATCTTCCGAAACATCTGAGTTGTAGGTGTCTTTGGTAGGAGGGAGGTAATCGGGGTCAGCATAGGGGTAAACTTTCAAAAACGAGAATTTTTTAAGGTCTTTTTGGAACTTCTGAGCCTTAGACTGTGTCAAATTATCTTTGTACTCATTGATTTCTTTATTGAGTTCGTCTAGTTTCTTTTTGTAGCCTGTAAGTGTTATCCTAAAATGGGTTTCGGCTAGTTGTATCTCAACCATTATGGCCTCAGAGAGTCTCAATGCTGTTTTAATAATTAGAACCAGCCAGTCGCGGGTACATCGCCACGCTATCTGAGCCCATTCTTTCCTAAATAACGCATCGTCAAGAAAGATGCGTGGAGCATTGGTCACTAATAGGCCTCTTGGTGCTATATTATTCCTCAAATATTCGGTAAGGATAGTGCCATGTAAAATGGTGCGTATCCTATTGCGTTTCTGTTCTGATAGGTTATCCCATTCGCTTGTCTGGGAAATTGTCTGTGAGATGGAGACATCCGCAAAGAGGGAGGGACCCGCCAAAAGGGCGTCCACTTCCTCATTGGAATAAGCTAAGCCCAAATTGTCCATTGTAAGGCCCGAGACACAAAAGTGAAGTTCTAAGTTGGAGTTCAAAAGAATAGACTCTCGCAGCTGTGCGCTGCCTTAACTAGAATCAAACAACAAGAGAGAGAGGGTCAAAAAACACACTCTTCGTCCCCCTGGAGTACTAATAATAAACAACAAAAGAGTATGGAACAATTATTATTACAGAAAGAAAGGGGAAAGAACCTATGTTACCACAAAACAATCAAAATTTGTTAAAAGAGTCCTCACTCACCAACCTGGTTGGTGACATGCTTCATCATTGGACTCCCACCAGGGAGGTCTAGCACCTCCCCGGTGTGCTACAACGCCTGGTTACAGCGGAGCGGGTGATTGATGTGTCACGTGTGATAGTGCAAGGTGATGTGCAGAGTGAATGTAAAAAATGTCAGGTTTCAACCAAAAACCTTTATTATGGCAAACCTGGCATTGATTAAAAAGGGTATAATAACTAAGTACCAAATTTTGGTTAGTTAACCCTATTAGTGAGAAGGATAAAATTTGGTCAACATGTTTCTGCCATTAAGGGTTGATTCACCAGGCATTCGTCAGGACCTTACTGCCCCGGTGGTATGCACACGCTAAGGTGCACCCAACCGTTGGCAGCGATGTTAGTGAAAAACTCACGGTTCTTGTTACCGGAGAGTAATTGGGAGAAACCCCTGTTTTCTTTTAAGAAGGCAAGAAGCATCAAAGATGCTTTAGTACACACTCGTCCCAAGAATGCAACTATGCAAGGTGAAAACACCCTCTGTAATGCTTGGGGCATGCCTAGAATAACGGGACACTACCCATGTGGGTCGTGTAGTGTTTGCCACCTAACTAAAACAAGTAAGACCTTGCTCCTGGAAAGCGACAAAGTCTGGACACAAAGACAACACACTAATTGCAATACCAACAATGTGGTCTACCTTATTACCTGCCCATGCGGGCTAAGATATATAGGCATGACCACCAGAAAAATTAAGCAACGAATGTGTGAACACCGGAGCAATATAAGGTGTAAGCGCAATACTACCAAGCTCACCGAACACTTTCTCTGTTTCAACCACACAATTGATGACCTAATGTGGACCATCATTGAACATCTACAGGGAGGCAATAATATAACCCAGAGACTGTTTGAGAAAGAACAACGATGGGTATATCGTCTGGCCACTCATACATCAGGCCTTAATGATAATATACCCTGGAATAGTGTAATGCAGCACTGAATCTTCCATCTGGCTTTGGGTATACGAGTGTGGTTACCCTATAGAAAAAAGAGGGGCTGTAACCTTATGTAACTTTACCTGAAATGTCCACGAGTGCCATTAAAGAAAGTTCTTGTTTTTTTTAAAAAAAACGTTTTGAAAAAGAGGTACTCTCCCTCTTTTTCTTTTTTCAAGACTTATTGTACTTCATATTTTCAGTGAAGAATTATGGCATTTGTGGTTGTTTGTTTGTCTGCATTCATGGGATGCAGTGCTGTGGCGTCGCCACCTTTGTATCCTGTTCGTCAGTTTCGTAGAGAGGGCTGGACTGTTTGTTGGGTTTAGCGCTCTAGTCTTTGAGTGATTCCCTCAGCCTTCATTTCCCTGATTGGCTAGTGAGACGTAATATGACGTAGCACGCACTGTGAGGCTTCCGTCTTCGACAAACAAGCAACACCCGTTTTGTTTGTTTACTGATTGGATGTCGAAGGTATTTAAACTCTTGCCTTGATCAGTTGCGATATCTACGGGATCCAAATCGGAGGGAACGCTAGGTGTTCCGGTGGGTGCGGCGCTTTGACGAAGTAAGTGGTCCATCGCAACTGCATAATTTGCTCTCTATCTCACAAATTTTTCCTGTTACCGGATGGTAACGTTCTGACTATTGTTTATTGCAGTGTGTGACTACAAGCGCGCATCCCCCTCCCTGGGTCCATGGTGTGAGGCTGATCTTAGCCATTAGTAAGTCTTTTTACGAATAAGTGCTGAGATAAGGCATGATTATGACTAAGCCTTTGGAGACCTTTTTTGTCCTCTGTTGCTCCCCTTTGGGGCCCTGAAAGGTCCGGTGATTATAATATTGGAGTTCTTTGTTTATGAGAAATTGGCCTTTTGGCCAATAAGTACATTCCTAAATAAGAGGAAGTGGAATAGTTGCGAATTCTTTCAGAAACGAAATGAATGATACGCACACTGCTAAAAACTTATAGCTTTCTACACACTATAGTAGTTTCTGATGATTTCTTAATAAGATTTTGTGTGTTCTAAATAACGAAATTGTTAAGTGAAAGGGGATTTTTTCCTCCGACTCAAAACATGTAAATGCTTGTCAATTCCACGAAGCAATGCTCTTTTTATGTCGTTTGTTGTTTCTGTTTATTTTTACAGACACCTTTCTTTCTTCAGAAATCCTGAAGACTCTCCGGTAACAAGAACCGTGAGTTTTTCACTAACATCGCTGCCAACGGTTGGGTGCACCTTAGCGTGTGCATACCACCGGGGCAGTAAGGTCCTGACGAATGCCTGGTGAATCAACCCTTAATGGCAGAAACATGTTGACCAAATTTTATCCTTCTCACTAATAGGGTTAACTAACCAAAATTTGGTACTTAGTTATTATACCCTTTTTAATCAATGCCAGGTTTGCCATAATAAAGGTTTTTGGTTGAAACCTGACATTTTTTACATTCACTCTGCACATCACCTTGCACTATCACACGTGACACATCAATCACCCGCTCCGCTGTAACCAGGCGTTGTAGCACACCGGGGAGGTGCTAGACCTCCCTGGTGGGAGTCCAATGATGAAGCATGTCACCAACCAGGTTGGTGAGTGAGGACTCTTTTAACAAATTTTGATTGTTTTGTGGTAACATAGGTTCTTTCCCCTTTCTTTCTGTAATAATAATTGTTCCATACTCTTTTGTTGTTTATTATTAGTACTCCAGGGGGACGAAGAGTGTGTTTTTTGACCCTCTCTCTCTTGTTGTTTGATTCTAGTTAAGGCAGCGCACAGCTGCGAGAGTCTATTCTTTTGAACTCCAACTTAGAACTTCACTTTTGTGTCTCGGGCCTTACAATGGACAATTTGGGCTTAGCTTATTCCAATGAGGAAGTGGACGCCCTTTTGGCGGGTCCCTCCCTCTTTGCGGATGTCTCCATCTCACAGACAATTTCCCAGACAAGCGAATGGGATAACCTATCAGAACAGAAACGCAATAGGATACGCACCATTTTACATGGCACTATCCTTACCGAATATTTGAGGAATAATATAGCACCAAGAGGCCTATTAGTGACCAATGCTCCACGCATCTTTCTTGACGATGCGTTATTTAGGAAAGAATGGGCTCAGATAGCGTGGCGATGTACCCGCGACTGGCTGGTTCTAATTATTAAAACAGCATTGAGACTCTCTGAGGCCATAATGGTTGAGATACAACTAGCCGAAACCCATTTTAGGACAACACTTACAGGCTACAAAAAGAAACTAGACGAACTCAATAAAGAAATCAATGAGTACAAAGATAATTTGACACAGTCTAAGGCTCAGAAGTTCCAAAAAGACCTTAAAAAATTCTCGTTTTTGAAAGTTTACCCCTATGCTGACCCCGATTACTTCCCTCCTACCAAAGACACCTACAACTCAGATGTTTCGGAAGATGATGGATCCACTACCAGTGGTTCTAGTGGGGGCAGTACTCGACAAAAACAAAGAGGAAGGGGGCGGGGCTGGAGCAGACATTACCACCAGCAGGACTCCTGGCCGCCTTTTCCTATGGCAGGAAGTATGAACTACCATAATCAGTTCCAACAACCTCATTTCCCAATGATGGGTTGGAACCCTGCATTCATGCCCCCTCAACCCTTTACCCCAAACACTTATCGCCCCCCTTTTTTAGACAGGGGCAGAAGAGGGCGGGGCAGACGAAGAGGTCAAGTCCATTGGGGTGCGGAGGAGATAGTAGGGATCAACACCCGGAGCAAAACACAGAATCTACAAGCGGGTGTCAGCAACACGCGAGTTTAGTTACCAACCTTTCAAGTATCACCTTGTCGCCTAGTGAACTCTCTGTACTGGAGAAAGGACTGGGTTTCGTGCCCACGGCACGTTTGGATAAATTTCGTCTACATTGTGAGTTGGCAAACTTCTTTAGAAAACTCAAATTAAAAGCTTTTTTCGAAAATACGGAACCAGTGGAGACACCTGAAAATACCAGTGACACTGACCTTAGGATTAAGTCTACCTTCAATCCTCCCCCCCACACAGTACCAGCTGAAATAATTGCCTTTGAACGTGCAGTTTTTCTGGATGTGGAAGCTTTGGAGGATAGAGAGGTCTTCAAAAATATGACCACAACAGAATTCCAGGCATTACAGTCATTACAAAATAACACTGCAATTGTAATAAAACCTGCAGATAAGGGTGGCGGGGTGGTGATACAGGATGTCGCCGATTACAACAAGGAATGTAGACGACTCCTGAATGACTCTGTCAGTTATACCCGTCTAACCAAGGATCCATCCATGGATCTTAAAGAGGTTATATGTAATCTGGTTCACACAGCGGAATGTAACGAGCATATTTCCAAACAGGAGGCACAATTTTTAACCACTAGTGCAGGGGTGGTACCCTACTTTTACATTCTGCCAAAAACCCATAAAAATAGGACTCCGCCTCCCGGACGTCCTATAGTGTCCGGGATTGGTTCACTTTTGGAACCTCTCTCCAGGTACTGCGATGAATTTTTGAAACCCTTGGTGCAAGGTACTTCCACATATCTGAAGGACACCAAAAATCTTTTGGCCCTTATACAGACACTGAATGTGGACAATGATAATACTATCTTGGTCTCAATGGACATAGAGAGCCTTTACACGAGTATACCTCAAGACGAAACGATCAGGGTCCTAACTGAGGTCCTGGATGCAGCACAATGGGACTACAACACGCCCAGGTCTTTTGTGATCGAATGTGCCACTTTAGCATTAAAAAAGAACTTTTTTGAATATCAAGGAGATTTGTTCTTACAAACCACAGGCACATCTATGGGCAGTGTTTTTGCCCCTAGTGTAGCGGGTTTATACGTCTTTGAATTTGAGAGCAAATACATCTTACATGACAGTAACCCGTTTGGACAACATCTGTCCCTGTGGCGCAGATACATTGATGATGTGTTCATTATCTGGCAGGGCACGGAAAGTCGCCTTTTTGATTTTTTCAATTGGATTAATACCTGCGACAGACACCTTAAGTTTACATACACCTATCACCATACAGAGATGATTTTTCTTGATTTGGTGATAACAAAATCCAATGGGTCACTAGCAACACGTACCCATTATAAGCCCACAGCCAAGAACAACTTATTGGCTTTCTCGAGTTTCCATCCACGTATATTACGTGAAAATCTACCGTATGGCCAGTATTTACGTCTGAGACGCAATTGCAGCGAGGTGGCTGATTTTCGGAAACAATCAGAGGATTTGACCCAAAAATTAAGCAATAGAGGTTATCCCAAAAGACTTCTTACAAAAAGCTGCAAAAGAGCCCGTAATCAACCAAGGGAAGTTCTCCTTGAAGAGACAGTAAAGACAGACACGGGTATTCCCTTGACGTGCGTAACAACCTATAGCACGGCCTCCAATGCTGTTACCAGCTCTATACGCAAACATTGGCGTATTTTAGTCAGTAACAACAGGAATTGGGAGAAACCCCTGTTTTCTTTTAAGAAGGCAAGAAGCATCAAAGATGCTTTAGTACACACTCGTCCCAAGAATGCAACTATGCAAGGTGAAAACACCCTCTGTAATGCTTGGGGCATGCCTAGAATAACGGGACACTACCCATGTGGGTCGTGTAGTGTTTGCCACCTAACTAAAACAAGTAAGACCTTGCTCCTGGAAAGCGACAAAGTCTGGACACAAAGACAACACACTAATTGCAATACCAACAATGTGGTCTACCTTATTACCTGCCCATGCGGGCTAAGATATATAGGCATGACCACCAGAAAAATTAAGCAACGAATGTGTGAACACCGGAGCAATATAAGGTGTAAGCGCAATACTACCAAGCTCACCGAACACTTTCTCTGTTTCAACCACACAATTGATGACCTAATGTGGACCATCATTGAACATCTACCGGGAGGCAATAATATAACCCAGAGACTGTTTGAGAAAGAACAACGATGGGTATATCGTCTGGCCACTCATACATCAGGCCTTAATGATAATATACCCTGGAATAGTGTACTGCAGCACTGAATCTTCCATCTGGCTTTGGGTATACGAGTGTGGTTACCCTATAGAAAAAAGAGGGGCTGTAACCTTATGTAACTTTACCTGAAATGTCCACGAGTGCCATTAAAGAAAGTTCTTGTTTTTTTAAAAAAAAACGTTTTGAAAAAGAGGTACTCTCCCTCTTTTTCTTTTTTCAAGACTTATTGTACTTCATATTTTCAGTGAAGAATTATGGCATTTGTGGTTGTTTGTTTGTCTGCATTCATGGGATGCAGTGCTGTGGCGTCGCCACCTTTGTATCCTGTTCGTCAGTTTCGTAGAGAGGGCTGGACTGTTTGTTGGGTTTAGCGCTCTAGTCTTTGAGTGATTCCCTCAGCCTTCATTTCCCTGATTGGCTAGTGAGACGTAATATGATGTAGCACGCACTGTGAGGCTTCCGTCTTCGACAAACAAGCAACACCCGTTTTGTTTGTTTACTGATTGGATGTCGAAGGTATTTAAACTCTTGCCTTGATCAGTTGCGATATCTACGGGATCCAAATCGGAGGGAACGCTAGGTGTTCCGGTGGGTGCGGCGCTTTGACGAAGTAAGTGGTCCATCGCAACTGCATAATTTGCTCTCTATCTCACAAATTTTTCCTGTTACCGGATGGTAACGTTCTGACTATTGTTTATTGCAGTGTGTGACTACAAGCGCGCATCCCCCTCCCTGGGTCCATGGTGTGAGGCTGATCTTAGCCATTAGTAAGTCTTTTTACGAATAAGTGCTGAGATAAGGCATGATTATGACTAAGCCTTTGGAGACCTTTTTTGTCCTCTGTTGCTCCCCTTTGGGGCCCTGAAAGGTCCGGTGATTATAATATTGGAGTTCTTTGTTTATGAGAAATTGGCCTTTTGGCCAATAAGTACATTCCTAAATAAGAGGAAGTGGAATAGTTGCGAATTCTTTCAGAAACGAAATGAATGATACGCACACTGCTAAATACTTATAGCTTTCTACACACTATAGTAGTTTCTGATGATTTCTTAATAAGATTTTGTGTGTACTAAATAACGAAATTGTTAAGTGAAAGGGGATTTTTTCCTCCGACTCAAAACATGTAAATGCTTGTCAATTCCACGAAGCAATGCTCTTTTTATGTCGTTTGTTGTTTCTGTTTATTTTTACAGACACCTTTCTTTCTTCAGAAATCCTGAAGACTCTCCGGTAACAAGAACCGTGAGTTTTTCACTAACATCGCTGCCAACGGTTGGGTGCACCTTAGCGTGTGCATACCACCGGGGCAGTAAGGTCCTGACGAATGCCTGGTGAATCAACCCTTAATGGCAGAAACATGTTGACCAAATTTTATCCTTCTCACTAATAGGGTTAACTAACCAAAATTTGGTACTTAGTTATTATACCCTTTTTAATCAATGCCAGGTTTGCCATAATAAAGGTTTTTGGTTGAAACCTGACATTTTTTACATTCACTCTGCACATCACCTTGCACTATCACACGGGACACATCAATCACCCGCTCCGCTGTAACCAGGCGTTGTAGCACACCGGGGAGGTGCTAGACCTCCCTGGTGGGAGTCCAATGATGAAGCATGTCACCAACCAGGTTGGTGAGTGAGGACTCTTTTAACAAATTTTGATTGTTTTGTGGTAACATAGGTTCTTTCCCCTTTCTTTCTGTAATAATAATTGTTCCATACTCTTTTGTTGTTTATTAATAATATAACTTCTTTTTCTGACAACACTTGTCTGTAGTTTATTGTGAAAATCGGCGGTTGATAGCAGGTTATAAGGGAAATTTTGTTTAATTTTCCTGTGCACCTACCAAATATAAACCAGCAGACTATTACATAAATGAAGCCTGGGTAATTGTACAATGGCAAGAGTTCTATGAGTGTATCACTTTATAACACCATGAGTACTGCCCGTGTGATTTCAGAACCAATAAGGCACTGCCTAGGGCCACCGAGGCTTGAAGGACTGGCGAGGCCCACCCTGCATATTTAAATAAAGCCCCGGAGGTTGCCGATCTCCAGTCTTGAGTTGGCCTCGAAGCCCCCCGAACAATTCGTAAACAATACCCGGGGAGGTGTCGATCCCCTAGTCTGCGAAACGTGTCTTGCCCTCCCGCGCCTAATTTACATGTGAGATTAAGATCCCCAGTGCTGCAGAGACCCCGCAATATAATAATAGGATTGGCCCCGGAACATTACCCACCAGTGGGCTCATTTAAATGAACGGGTAGGACCCCCACTTAATTTTTTTTTCTCCATTTTTACCATCCGGTTCCGCTTTATTGAAACGATACGAGGTTTTCCTCCTCTTGCTTCAACGAGGCAAACAAGAATTTACTATCACAGGGTGCAAGCAATGCTCCCACCCTGGAATAGCAAACATAAATGTCCCGCGCTTGTGCACCCCGGAACATTGTGTGACCTGCGCCTGGGAGGTGGCGCTCCATGGGACCATGATGCTTTGTTTAATGCATAACTACAGAATTAGTATAAACGCATACTAACACAACTTGCACACATGTGGTACAGCAACCAGAGTGTAGCGAAGAGGCAGAGGAAGCCCAAAATCAAAAAATATAAATCCTACCAGAGGTAGGATCACATAGTTCGATCAGCCGACGACCCTGGGATGAGTAGAAACAGATTCACCAAGAAAACGGGTCTTCAGCACACAACCCTGGGATGAGTAGAAACAGGTTCACCAAGAAAACGGGTCTTCAGCACAACGCAAGCAAGCGCAAAATCTTGGTGAGTGCTGCCTTCTTTTCACCTTCTCCCGCTCGTCGCCAAATTTATGTAGTGAACAGGAAGACAGCAGTGGATCCGATAAGTAGATTTATCGCAGGAAAGAAACAGCCACCAACAGGACCAGACACCAAGGCATCCATCTTCTCCAGCACCGTGTACAAACTCCCCAAGATTCCCCTGATGACAGCCCTACATTCTAACATTACATACGTACATTATAGTATCATTACATACTAACATTGTACTATGACTTACATTTAAATAGTACACAGAGCACATAACTTTACAGCAATGAGCTCACGGTTTAATCCCCGAGTCTTCAGACCAGTAGGGGTGAGTAGCTCGCTTCCCACTCCCTGTATAGTATAAACTCATACTAACACTACTTACAGTTATACTACAGCGGCCGGTATGCTACAGTGCCCACAGCCCATCACTTTACAACAATCAGCTCGCTCCCCGATCCCCGAGTCTTCACACCGGTAGCTGTAGTACTTCACTTCCCACTTCCCGTATAGTATAAACACATAGTAGAGCTCAGTAGTTCACTTCCCACTCCCTGTATGATATAAACACCTACTAACACTACTTCCACAGGTATCCTACAAACACCAGAGCACGTCACTTTACAGCAATGATCTCCCAGTTTAGGCTCCAGGGTTCATATCCGGCTGTAGCAGCATCTCATCCCAGCACCATGTCACTCTGAGCAACACCGCACTTTCAGACCGGTAGGTGTGACTACTTCTCTTCGCACTCCCCCACAGAGGTTACAGTGCTCCTATCCTCCTGTTTCCTACTCTTTTCCCCCTTTTTCCCCCTTACTAGCTTCAATGAAATCACAAACTGGCGGCCAACACTTCCTAGTTGCAACCGCTTGACATCAGTGATGTCATTTGAGATGTCATCAGTGATGTCAATAGTGATGTCACTGACCATGTCATGAGTGATGTAATATGTGACGTCATCAGCAGTGCATTGCGGGGGCGCGAGTTATAGTTAGCTGAACTAACTATAACAGGGGAATTTCTAGGGTTTTGTATGAGGGAAATGTCCAGCTAACTATAAAACCCCTGAAACCTATGGTTTTTTCAGTGAATATCTAAGGTTTTTTGAATACCAATTCCTAACTATAATGCCCCTGAAACCTTTGGTTTTTTCAGTGAATTTCAAAGGTTTTTTAAATGCCAATTCCTAACTATAACACCCCTGAAACCTATGGTTTTTTCAGTGAATTTCAAAGGTTTTTTAAATGCTAATTCCTATCTATAACTTATCTTTAAAGATATAATGAAAAACATTATTTTTTAAAAGTAGGGTGCACATTAGTTTTGTGGAAAAGCATCTTTGTGATTGGTTAAGAAAAAGCAGTTTCAACGTGGAATACATATCATAGGATACAATTTGCTCAGCTCAATCACACCTGCTACTTGTATTTGGAAGGCACCGTTCGAACTTAAAACAATCGTCAAATTTTAACCTGCACGTGTCATTAAATGTTCAAGAAAATGTTACAAAAAAATATCGTAACGTTTTAAAAAATGGATGAACTTTTAACCTGCACGTATTGTAGAATGTTCTAGAAAGTGTGTTGATATAATACGTTGCACTTCTGACTTCTATGTGTTGTTGAATATTAAAAAAACGGTTCATATGGAAAATTAAAAAGAAACCAATAGAGAAGTTTTGAAACCTAAAAGAATCAAGGAACTATTCTAATGTATTCTTTACATGTATTTATGTGTGCAGCAACAAAATTATAGACACAACAGCACTAGGAAGAGGAAGAAGCAGAGAGTGGGGGGAGGGGGGGAGATGGGCAGAATGGCACACATGCACAATTAAGTACAACACACATATAGACTAACAATGGCCAAAATGAAACACACCAACAAGGAGCACAAGTCACACAACCCGCCAACATCACACCACTGAACGAGCATAGAAGTGAAAACCATGCTGCATTCATACAGGATGTGTACAAAGGCCAGTCGTTGGTGTTGTGGGATGTCTGCGACCGTGGTCATCATGGATGAGATGCCCAGCACGTGGCACATGGGCGAGTTCACTGTCTGTTACGTTGCCAAACAGCTGCTCCTCCCTCACACGAGCCCCCACACTTATGTACAGTGCGCTGTTGTATCTCGTGCACTCATATGGCACACCATTGTAATGCCTATTCACGCATGTCCTGCTGCATTCCAACTACACCATCACAGTGCCGTTTGGAGGTGGTGCATGCCACTTTACAACATCGACTGCTGGGGCCCTTGTGGCAGGCCACACCAGAACACAGAGACACACTTACCGCACTTTCTGTACACAGACTTGTCTGAGACACCCCGTTCCCCTTGCCGAATAGACACACCCCTGCGCTGACCTGTGTACCCCGGACCAACACACACCAGTTGTACATGCAGGAGGATGCGTGCGTAGCTACATGTCCAGGCTCACTGCCAAAGCTGAGGTGACAGCACACTGGGATATTGCAGGGCTCGTGCTTATCATGCTAACACAATGACCATAGGGACACACTTGCTCAGATGCGGGTTTGGGGGGCATTGGCAGTCCTGAAGTTGTTGCGATGAGTCTTGTGGCCCTCATGGGTATCCCTGTATCATGCTCAATGACTCTATGGCACCTGTGGGTGTTCTGGTGTGCCTCTTGGCTGTGTTCCCTTTCATGGTGCAGGTAGTTGTCCTGCTTAACACCAGCAGAAAGCAGGTGTAAAATCCCTGGTGCTAACGTGTCTTATCGCCGGAATTTATTTCGCATTGCAATTGGTGTGAAAGTTGTGATGTGATTTTTTTCGTGTGCAGAACAATATACGAACTGAGCAGTGTATCTCGTCAAGATCCAGCACCTGACGCACTATTCCCAATCAATATAAATACAATGAGATTTCTTAATAGATTTTGTGTGTACACTGTAAGTGCAGCCAATACCTCAGTGCAATTCAATACAGGATTTTAGTATTTAGAATAAATCGGAAAGGTGCACCTCGTGTCTTTTTGCACGGGAACGGCTACTCTCCATTTCATTATCAGCACTTTAACGGAAGTAAAGTTGAGATAAATCTAACACACTATTCAGAAGTTGGTGCAAACTGCAGATATCACCAGTATTCCAGCGATAAGTGCCCCAAAATTTAACACCATGGTGGACTCCATCAAATAACATTAATAAGAACAAGAAAGAGTCACACAGCAGTTAAGAGAACAACCAAAAACGTTATTAATTTTTTTTCCAAACTTTATTTTTATAATAATAAATATATAAACGATAAACTATTTTCAAACGTTATTTTTTTATTAACATATATATGAACAATAAACTAATAAACAAAATGTAAAAACAATAATACAAAACAACAAGGCGGAACACTTCTGTGGGAATCATGAATGTTGATGACAGACCTGGAAAATCAGAAAGATTGTTAAAAAAAAAAAACTACATAGTATTCTCAACAAAATACCACAAATAACAAATCAAAGATATATAAAATGCATACAGCTAACAACATTTTATAGGTTTAACTTACACAAACTGTAAATATTGCAGCTTTAAAATATTTACCGAATCTGAGGAAATTTTTTTGCAGATGGCACCACGCCCACAACGTTTTTCTTCAGTGGTGAGGACATTTTTTACTTTTCCCAAGGGGCAAACAAAGACCAATGCCACCTTCATCACTCGCAAGATTTGCCAAAGAGTTCTGTTATGAGGGGATCCTAACAAAAAATACTTGTGCGGCACAGCAAGTATGATGAAACACCTAAGGACCCTACATCCAAACAATCTTGCACGAGAAGAGTGCAAACAGATGAGAAACACTCCTGTTCTGTATCTGTAAAAAAGAATCATGAATAAATGTATATTAATAACTTTCAAATTTATACTATTCCATTACTGTACAAACACATTTTATATAAAAACTGACTAAGAAACTATAGCCCTGAACCACAAGTGTGACGATCGTTAAAACACTACATGCATAGTGCATACTACTTTGAAGCAGTTCATGCCCTAAAGCCTACCTCACTAAAAGACTACATGCTAGCTGACTAAATGATTACAGTACTAGAAGGAGACACACTGGGTGAGTGACAGGGTGTTTGCTAGAAGAGTATGAATACTAACTAGGGAATTGAAGATGTGAAACACAACTGTGTAGGTGATTAGAGGACTGCATCCATACTGCATAGGCATTTAAAGCAGTCCATGTGCTAAGGCCTGGCTAACTGCATCACTACTTGGGTACTGACTGAATGATTAGAGTACAGCAAGGAGAGTGCCTAGCTGAATTTACAAGTGCTAGGCTTTTCGCACAGGGAATGGATTAGTACTGAATGGGTCACTGGAGGAGTGCAAAGGCAGTGACAAGTGCTGGACTGTATGGATACTGACTAGGAAATTGAAAGTGTGAAAGACAAGTGTCTAGGTGGTTAAAAGACTGCATGCATAGTGCATAGGGGTTTGAAGCAGTCCATGTGCTAAGGCCTGGCTCAGTGTGTGAATACTTAGGCACTGACTGAATGATTAGAGTACTGCAAAGATAGTATCTTGCTGAATTTATAAGTGTTTGGGTTTTAGCACAGTGAATGGATTAGTACATGGTGCTGAATGGGTCACTAGAGGACTGCAAAGGGAGTGACAGGGTATTTCCTGGAAGTGTATGGATACTGACTAGGGAATTGAAGGTGTGAAAGACAATTGTGTGCGTGGTTAGAGGACTGCATGCATAGTGGATAAGGGTTTGAAGCAGTCCATATACTAAGGCCTGGGTCAGTGGATGAGTACTTGGGTACTGACTGAATGATTAGAGTACAGCAAGGAGAGTGCCTGGGTGAATTTATTAGGGTTTGACGAAGTGAATGGATTAGTACATGATGCTGAATGCGTCACTAGAGGAGTGCAACGGCAGTGACAGAGTGTTTGCTGGAAGTGAACGGATACTGACTGGGGAATTGAAGGTGTGAAAGACAAGTGTGTAGATGGTTAGAGGACTACATGCATAGTGGATAAGGGTTTGAAGAAGTCCATGTGCTAAGACCTGGCTCAGTGCATGAATACTTAGGCAGTGACTGAATCATTAGACTACTGGAAAGAGAGTGTCTTGGTGAATTTATAAGTGTTTGGGTTTTAGCAAAGTGAATGGATTAGTACATGCTGTTGAATGGATCTCTAGAGGACTGCAAAGGAAGTGTCAGGATGTTTCCTGGAAGTGTATGGATACTGACTAGGGAATTGAAGGTGTAAAAGACAAGTGTATAGTATGTTAGAACACTACATGCATACTGCATAGACATTTGAAGCAATCTATTTGGTACTTAGAAACTGACTAAATAATCAGACTACTTCTAGGACAGTGCTTAGGTAAAACTTTTACATTTTCAGTTCTGCCACAGTGAACAGAATAGTACATGGTACTGCACCTTAGTGTCAAACCCTGACTCATTTTATCAATGCACAAGCAAAGACTAGCTTCTAATGCTACTAAAACTTGACAACATGAGAGGTTTTAAATTAGTTATCTGCCAGCAACTACAAGATGTTACCAAATGCTTCTCACCGTGGTTCCCAAATGCACACAGACTCACAGTGTGATTCTAGACAACAAGCACTATACCTAGGAGTTTACCAAAAATCATTCACTACTGTGGAAGAGGTAAGGGAACTGCACACAATCTTCATATTTCAGGACTGCACTTTTATGTCAAAGCCTAACTCATATAATCAAAGCATAAGCAAAGACTGGCTTCTAATGCTACTAAAACTTTACAACATGACCGGTTTTAAAACAGGTATCTGTCAGCAAATACACGATGTTACCAAATGTTTCTCTCACAATCCTTACCCAAATGCACACAGACTCACAGTGTGATTTTAGACAAGCAACACTATCCTAGGAGTTTACCAAAACTCATTCACTAGTCTGGAAGAGTTAATGGTACTGCACACAATCTATATATTTAAGTACACCACATCAGTGTCAAAGCATGACTCATTTAATCAACGCATAAGCAAAGACTGGATTCTAATGCTACTAAAACTTCACAACATGACAGGTTTTAAAACAGTTATCTGTCAGCAAATACATGATGTTACCAAATGCTTCTCTCACAGTGATCCCAAATACACACTAACTCACACTGTGATTCTAGACAAGCACCACTATCCCTATAAGTTTACCAAAACTCATTCACTACAGTGCAAGTGGTAAGGGAACTGCACACAATCTACATATTTCACAACTGCAATTTACTGTCAATGCCTGACTCATATAATGAAAGCATAAGCCATAACTGTCTTCTAATGCTACTAAAACTTGACAACATGACATGTTTTAAAACAGTTATCTGTCAGCAAATACACGATGTTACCAAACACTTCTCTCACAGTGGTTCCCAAATGCACACAGACTCACAGTGTGATTCTAGACAAACAACACTATCCCTTGCACTATACCAAAACACATTTCTTCATCTAGAAGTAGTACTACATTTTACTATAGAAACATAACATAACTCATTTCACAAATTCATAAACAATGACTGGTTTCTAGGCCTGGGCTGTAAATTCCGTTCCGTTCGCGGAATTTGCGGAATTTGGGTAATTTCGCGTTCCGCAGAGAACGCGAAATTGCCCAAAAATCTGCGTTCCGCGACTTCGTGAAATTTTTTGCTTGTTCGCGTTCTCATTATGCGTGTTCGCGAGATATTTCACCCCGAGCACGCAAACAGCGATCGCGAACAGGAAAAAAGTATCGCGAACAAGCAATTCCGCGTGTTCGCGGAATTTCTGCGTGTTCACGGAGATTTTTTACCGTTTCGCGGAGATTTGCGTAACGCGATTACGCAAATTCCGCCCACCCCTACTGGTTTCTAATTCTACCAAAATATAAAAACAGCACAGTTATCTGTCTACAAACACATGAAAAACTCAAATGCTTATCACAGAATGGTTTCTACATGCACACACACTGTAGAGAAAAAAAGTACTCCCTACACTTTAGCAGGAGAAATACATTAGTCTGATTAAAATCAAAATAGTCTACATACATCCCCTCACAATTAAATAACTCATCTTTCAACTTCTTTTGTTGATTAAGAAGTATATCAATCACTCACCATATTTTCTTTTACAGAATCTCTGCGCTGTGCACATCAAATCACAATCCTTCACACATAAACTCAAAAGCAAATACACATTTCTATTGGTTAAACATTTCAACCCTTTCCAACTGAAATACATTTCAACCCTTCCCCCAATCTGCCTTCTGCCTGTTACCATAGAAACAGGTCATGGAACACTGCACTGAGCTCACAGGTCACAAGTTGAGCACACAATGTTCCTACACAAGACAGGAAGTGTGCTTGATTTTTCAACATATCAGCTTATCATATATAATGTTCCTTACAATCTGTTTTTGTTAACCAATAAGAATCATACCTTTAAAAAACAGCAATATACACCCTACCTTTCAGTGTAGAAAGTAGTCATACAACCAATGATTTCTTGTATTTTTCAAAAAACATTGCCGTGGATCCGCGCACCAAACGCGTGAGAATCCGTGCACCCAACGCGTTAGGATGCGCACACCGTGCGCGTATTTCGTTGTTTTCTTTTTTAAAAAAGGGGGGCCCCAGGGGGTCCTTCTGGGACCCCCTAAGCACCTCTAGAGGGTCAGAGTATTTCCACTCTGCCCCCTTTATATGTTTTACACACTTATTCCCCTTGCTTCTTCAGCCTCGCTTCTACCGAGGCAGAAAATGGCCGCCAACAGTTCCTGGTTTCGAATGTAGAGAGACACTCGACAGCCAATTAGCATTCAGCGCGCGATCGGGAGGGTGCGCGCTCGGTTCGGGGAGGGTTCGCTTATGGTGCGGGTACGGTCCGCGGAACCTCCGCGGCCATAGATATCACTAACTTTATTACCCTAATTTTCTCAGGAACTACTGAACGGATTCACACCATATATGCAAAAGGCACGAGTCCGAACTGAGGACTACCTCTTTGCCAAATTTGGTGTCATTCCGTTCAGCGGTTCGGGCTGTAGCTGCGACAACAAATCCTATGGGAAATTGCATGGGGAAAACGCGTTTTGGGACCCCACTTTTTTCTCGGCCCCCGCTTGACGGATCACCGCAAAACTTTCAGGGTAGGAGCGGAGCTGAGCTGGCCAAAAGTTTGGAAACTTTTGCGAGGATTCATCAACCGGCGCCAACGTTATTCCAAATAGAATGATGCAGATTTCCTATGGAAAATATGTCCTAACTATAACTATCTACTGGCGACCGCCAGTAGATAATATATATATATATATATATATATATATATATATATATATATATATATATATATATATATATATATATATATATATATACATATATATGATACCAGTCCTGGCAACAGCAATGACAGGCGCTGACTCCATGGGAATGTGACACAGAAAGTTTGTTCCAAATGATAACCTAGACACGTTTCGACGGCACACCGCCTTCTTCACTACATCGGGTGCCATTGGAATCCATCACTATATAGTGATCACTCTTAGTTGATTGTCACAGCAACCGTGCATGCTAATAGACATAGAAGTTACACTGGAAATGGTGAGAATGACAGTGCAAAGAATAATCATAAACAATAAATATTATACAGCACAGTATTAATGTGACAAAAGAAATTCTAATAACTGTTAGAAATAAATAAATACAAGTGAGAGAGCTAGTCACTGCAACAGCAAAGTGAACTAAAACCCTGTACAGCATAGTGGGAAGAGAGACTAAATATTCATCAACTTCTATTAACGCCCATCATTCTGCTTTAGTCCACCACACTCAAATAGCATATTTGAACAGGTTATACCCTTACTGGAATTCCAGGATGGTGGGTGGCTAAGGCACTCTGTGTCACAATTCTAATCTATGATGCATGCATATGTACTTATAAACAAAACAATTTATACATATGACTCCACAAAATTGCTGTTTGCATCTGAGACTAAACTATATACATATATATACACTGAAAAAACCATAGGTTTCACACATGTTATAGTTAGCGGAAATTTTAATCATAAAAAACCATTGAAATTCCCCCGTTATAGTTAGTGCAGGCAACTAAAACTCACGCGACCGCAATCCTCTGCTGATGCTAATACTGTATTTAGACACTTATTTGCCCATGTCTTCTTCCATTAAATTTTAGCTATACATATATTGCAAATATTTTTTTTTCATAAAGACACATATGTCATCAGCAGAGGATTGCGGTCGCGTGAGTTATAGTTGCCTGCACTAACTATAACGGGGGAATTTCAATGGTTTTTTATGATTAAAATTTCCGCTAACTATAACATGTGTGAAACCTATGGTTTTTTCAGTGAATTTGCAAGGTTTTTTAAATGCTAATTCCAAACTATAACGTGTGTAAAACCCATGGTTTTTTCAGTGAATTTGTACGGTTTTTTAAATGCAAATTTTTTTGTGATTTTTTTTAAACCTATGTTTAAAATAATATATGTACTATATCCTGCATTATGGAAAGATTTTTTTTTTTTCTGCATTTTTTTCCGTGCGCGTACGGTAAGATGACGGTACGCGCTCCGTACGTCATAAGTACGGTGCGCGTACGTAATAGGATACGCGTACGGTAAGCTGACGCTACGCGCTCCGCACGTCATAAGTACAGCGCGCTTACGTGATATGTGCGCGACGTACACGTACACGCGGAAGCAACGTCGAGGTTACGCAGGGGCGTTAATGCGCATGCGCGAGTGCATCTTACGTACGCGCTCCGTAAGCGCTCTGTAAGCGTCACGTTTGCGCATGCGTACTTGTTTACGAGCACGTACCGTAAGTTTACGGAGCGCGCACGGTAGGTCATGTGATCCACAAAGAACACTTTTCATTGGTTGAAATTACTTTCAGTTCCAGAAACTTCCCACAACACACCCATTCCCCTCATTACTGCTTGAAAGAACGCTTTTCATTGGTTGAAACTACTTTCAGTTCCAGAAACTTCCCACACCACACCCATTCCCCTCATTACTGCTTGTGATTCTCTAGGAGCAGGAGCTGAATTGTCTTTGGGATACAATGGCAGAACAGCAGACCTCTTCTGAGAGTGCGGCTAGCAGCACCACCATCATCCAGAGAAGGAGGAAACAGAAGAATTCTTTTATATGGGAGTATTTTACTTTTCCAGAGGGGGAGAAAAAGGTCAATGCTCCACTGGTCACTTGCACACTTTGTGACCGTGTTTTATCAAGAGGAAATCCTAGGAAAAAGTATTCCTTTGGAAATCACTCTATGATGAGACACCTTAGGGATAGACATCCCAGGACCTTTGCTCGACATACTGGAGAAAACTCTTCAGTAAGTCACCAGAGCCCAGCCTCAGAAGCTCAGCCGAGTACATCATCGGCAGCTCAGCTGAGCCCTTCCTCTGAGGTGGGAGCATCACCTTCTTCTGCTCCTCTGGATGTTAACCCTCGATTTGGGAGGGTTGTAATGAGGTGTATAACATGTTCTGGTCTTATTGTTTTTGGGGAGACCAGTGTTCCCCTTATTAACAATAAGATAGACCAGCACGTTTGTAGACGCTCATAATATTCCCATTCTTTCTTTCCTCCATCCCTCTATGAACCCAACGGCTCTTTTAAGAGCCAACCTTACCTCACAATTTTTTTTTTTTAAGCTTTCCTTTTTGCGCGCTTTCGGCGTTTTAAAAAAAAAAAAATTTAATTCATTTTTTGCCCTTGGGGGTCCTTCTAAGACCTCCTGACAAAGGCTAGGGGGTCAGGAACTGTCCAGCCTGTCCCCTTTTCACGTTATCCACCTTTGTTTTACACCCCCTCAGACTGCGAGAGACAAAATGGCGGCCGACACTTCCTGATTTCGACCGATTCGAATGTTTACTAAGATCTAACAACCAATCAGAATCGCGCTCGCGCACGGCACCGTGTGCGTACGGTAAGCTTACGGTAAGCGCACGGAGCGCACCCATAGATATATATATTGATTTAAATGCTATTTTCTCAGGACCTACTGAACAGAGTTACACCAGACCTACAAAAGGCACTTCCTTGACCTGAGGACTACCTCTCTGCCAAATTTCAAGTAATTCTATTCAGCCATTCGGGCTGTAGCTGTGTCTAAAGGTCCTATGGAAAAATGCATGGGAAAAACACGTTTTGGGACCCCCCTTTTTTCTCAGCCCCCGCTTGACGAATCCCCCCGAGACTTTCAGGGTAGGAGCGGAGCGTAGCGCCCCATTAGTTTTGAAAATTTCGCGAGGATTCGTCGACCGGCGCCAAAGTTATTCCAAATAGAATGTTGCGGATTTCCTATGGAAACAGGGTCCTAACTATAACTACCTACTGGCGACCGCCAGTAGGTGATATATATATATATATATATATATACAAAAAGAAACACAGCTCCTTCTGGAATACTGGGCCCCATAGGAAGGTGGCGTACACTCCGGCGGAGCATGCCGGTGATAATTATCCAACCAACAAACACAAGTTTCAGTCGTACGCTCTCAGGAAAGACCAAGCAGCAGTCAAAAAAGGTGATCCAAATTTAATTCTACACAACGCGTTTCGGCGACAGCCTTGTTCACGTGTAGAGTTACAGTGAGAAAAACAATACTGATAAAGTTACACATGATCCACAATCATAGACATAGAAGATGGGGGACTGTGTGCAAAAGAATGGTCACTAAACATGGCATCCATCTTGGAAAGGTGTGTCTAAAACGTCAATAACATGCTGGTGTGTTGTTAAACAATGGTTTTTTTAAATAAAATCCACATCTTCATGAGAGAAGTGAGTCTTCTCTCATAGTATCTGACATGATAATAATAAAATGCGTAATGTTATCAAATCCCCATTACAGATACATGGGGGAGGGCAGCTAATGCGTTGATACGCGATGTAGTATACCATACGGAAGGTCAGTGAATGTGTCTTTACCTGATGCTAGATAAATATATATATATTCAACCGCCCAAAAATATCCACAAGGATTTGCCGCACACCAGTAGAATATTGAATTTAGACTTTTATTTGCATGTTTGCAACTATCACCACATCTACCACCACCGCCTATGCGTTTCAACCCACCACAGGTCTTGATCACGGTATAGTGAGTCCGTCTTTACTTTCTTTATTTATAGTTCTGGCCTAGTCGTGCCCGTAATGAGGCATTCTGGGACATGTAGTTTTTCGTATCTGGTTACCATTTTACATTTTTTTAAATCAAGTGATTTTTTTAATGTCCTGGATTCTGACACCTGCGCTTATTGTATATTACATTGCTCAGTGCTGTCCACAATTTAGTAGACAAGTCTCATATATTATTTAGCGGGATTGACACATCATCGATACAGCACTCTCTTCTTGATCAATCTTGTGGGGAGGGGCTTTTTTCAAATCACCTCAATTCAAGAAAGTCCATTCTTTGATTGAATCTTTTTGTTACTGGGACATGTCAGCATGTTGTAATTAGTTTAGTACTATTACTGTGGCATTTCGTTGTTTTAGTGCCCACCGTATATGATTTATTATCGCTAAGTGCCAATTTTGAAAGGACTCTCTGTTCGTTGTTGGCGGTACATGAGGAGCGCTGCCAAAGCCCGACAAAGTTGAACCAATTTGGAGGATTGATACAGTTGGGAGCAGTACTTTGGAGAATTTCATTGGAGACAAAGGAACACACAACTCGGGAAGGAAACCGAGGTAAGCGTGTGCAACGAATAACATTTACTTGAAAGTGAAAAGCATTGTGTTTAAATTTAACGCATGTAAGCGTAAAGTCGGTTGAATGTCGGGGAGTTTGAAACGGTAATAGAGAAAAAACGCAACTTTGTTTCAAGGGAAACGTGCAGCTGACAGTGTACTTAAATAAAGGCTTAAATTACAAGCCCGACTGTGGAAAAAGCATCTCTTGTGAAAAAGAAATTATCATTGGAAAATGCTATTAGGGAACTATACAGGCAAAAATGGAGTAAAGGGAAGCAAAGAGAAATGAATTTATAACAACAATATTTGAAAGAAGCAATGTGGAAAAGGAGATTGACTCTATTAACACACCAGTAAAAACGGATACGAAAACCAAATTGAGGACATGGGAAAAGGAAATTAACAAACCATGAGAATTCTATGTCAGGACCAGAGGCTCCGATTATGCATCTCTATTCTTTACTGCAAGACACAGCAGTCAATGCAAATACAATAAAACAAAATACTACAATACCCAATAACACTTGCAGGTCATGTGACCAACCATAGAGTATGTCCATATAAAAGCACCTTACAAGGAAACAGAGTCCTCTTTCTTTGCTGCTCCGCAGCCAGTTAAGTGCTCACATGTTTTCTCTTTCTTGTATTCAGCTATGGTATATGGCATGTAAAGATTTTACCGTTTCTGTGTTACTAATCGCAGCTCAATGTGGGTGATTGTTGGCTTTATTGTTCACTTTGGTGCATGTTGCTAGTTTTATGTTGTTTAAAGTCTTACCATATGGACATGAAATCGCTATTGTCTTAGGAAGCTCCGAATCGAGTCCTCCACCTGTAGGCACTTTCTCCCTGCACTGCACTCCTCGTGCACTTCCTTAGTTGAACCGGGCGATCCCGCCCGAGTTCTGATCTGTGGAGCGGGAGAACGGGAGCGAGGACACACGTCTTTCAGACGCGCAGCCCTCTTTCACTCGGCACTTCTGGTCTGCATCGCGCATGTGCGGCGGCCATTTTGGGGACTGTTTCTTAACGTTTACTGTTTCCTACAGGCGCGAGCATTATTTATAGAGCTCCGCTTTGTATATTAGGTTAGTGCTGGCTCCCAAAGTCGTCCCTCGCATTTGCTGCGTTGGGGCTGCAAAATCCACATAGGCTTTGCCTAGAGTGGTAGGCAAGCCCTCCCTCCATACTTTATTTGATCTTGGTATCTGCTTGGCTTGCCTGGGGTTCCACTCCCCCTGATTTTGGGTTTTGTCCCATACCTGATTTCCCAGTCGTGGATTCTGGCCCCAAAACTTTGATTGACATAGTATTATTGAATAATTGGTGGTGGCTTTCATTTGATTATTTTCACTCCTCATTGATCCGCAGTTGATATGTCTGATTATTATTATGAATATGAGTATTACAATGAAGAACCCACGGGCTCTATGGAGCAGGAGCTTGTTGAAGCCCTTGATGCTGGTGTCCAACACTCAGTTAATAAAGCATTGGTCAGAGCCATTGAGCCACTTAAACGCCACTTATGCTCCTATGCCCAACAACAGGGCTGGCTCCCACATTCAGGTTCTCGTCCAAAGCCTAGAGGCAAAAAGACACTCAACCCTCACTCTGCAGATTTTGCCAGGCTGGCTGAATCCATTACTTCTGAGTTCGCTCAGGATCCATCTACCTCGCAGGCAACCATCACAGAGCTGCCAGACGACAAACCCTCTGAATCCTCCTCGGACCACTCCTCCAGCCAAGATGAGGCACCTCGTCCCTCGAAGAAAGCTAGGAAAGAACACCATGGGCAGGAACTTTCCCGACCTAAGCTCCTAACTTTTGACCCCACAGCCATAGTGCACCCTAACTCTAAAGCCTGGCTTCCACCGCCAGAGGTGGCAGACTATATTCAAGTGCCTCTCTGCCAAGCATTTGATAAAGATGTGCGAGCTCGTCTTCGCTCAGAATGCTCAAGGCCTGATCTTGTGAGTAAGGTAGCCGAGACCCCTGAAGTGGATCCCACGATGCTCACATATTTGAAAAAATATGCTAAGGACCCTAAAAAAGGTTTAGATAAAGCATGGAGAACCTGTCAAGACAAACTCTTAGATATCACCGGCCCACTCTCAAAGATTCTAGAAATCGGCTTTAGGGCTAAAGAATCAGGGTTGGCCATTGACCCCGAAGAACGCACTGGATGGGCTCAACGTGCAATATGTCAACTCTGCAATGCTAACTGCGACATGTCCGCCGAGCGCAGGAGATCCATATTATTGAAATTAGACCCTAAGTTAGCCGAACTCGCCTCATCTGAGGCCGGTCCATTAGCTCAGGGACTGCTCTTCGGCCAATCGTTCCTAAAGGAACTTACTAAGTTTGTTGCCAATTTCAGTGGCCTAGCTCAAGGGTCCCTTAGGCGTGCCTTCCGACCGGTTTTTGGCAGGGCCGGATGTTTCAGAGGGCGTTTGTTCGGCCGGGGTTACAACCAATCCACCCGAGGGGTCAATACCAACAGAGAGGTGGTTACCAGGACCCAAACTACTCCAATCCCTTCTTCTACCCTACTCGCCGGGCAAGAAACTGGTTCCGAAAAACCAGATATGGAGGCAACCAAGGCACCCAACAAGAGCCTGGAGCTGCAGGTGAGGGTTATTTCTTATTCCACAGTAAAGTTGGGGGGCAGAATTCAATATTTTCTGCAGAACTGGCAAACTATTTCTCAGGACGCCTGGGTGTTAGAGACGGTCCGGGGCTTCAAGATAGATTTCTACAGTTCCCCGAGTCAGGGCCCCGCCCTGCCTCCTCTGTATTTTTCCCTACAAGATCAAGCCTTTATCCCAGAAGAAATAGACTCTCTGCTTCGCAAGGGCGCGGTCGTCATTACAGTTCCACATCCCCACGGGTTCCGCAGCAATATCCTTCTTGTGGAAAAGAAAGGAGGCTGATCCAGATTTGTGTTAAACCTCAAAGATTTCAATGGCTTGGTGGAATATCGCCACTTCAAGATGGAGGGAATCCATCTGTTGTGAGATCTTCTCCAGGAAGGCGACTGTTTAGTTCGCCTCAACCTGAAGGACGCCTATCTTTTGGTTCCGATCTTTACCCCTCACCGTCGATTCTTATAATTTCTATGGCAGAGAATCTGTTATGAGTACCAAGTTCTCCCCTTCGGTCTGTCGTCAGCACCATGGTGCTTCACAAAACTCCTCAGGCCGGTAGTGGAATCATTGAGAGCGGAGGGAGTTCATCTGATTATCTATCTGGACGACATTCTGATCATGGCTCGTTGTCCTTGTCTAGCACTGGTTCACCTCGAATGGACGATCGATCTTCTCCAAGGACTGTGGTTCTTGGTGAACCCGCAGAAGGCGATCCTACATCCAACTCAATCCATCGAGTTTCTGGTATTTCAAATCGATCCCCTATCTTGCAAGCTCCGCCTGCCTCCCCAGAAAATACGCTTTATCAAGAAGGACTTGAGGTCGATTTTGAACAGACAACTTGTATCCTTAAGATCGGTCGCACAAATAGTTGGTCGTCTATCCTCATCGATCCAAGTGATATTTCCGGGTCCCCTCCATTACCGTGCTCTTCAACGGTTAAAAATCCAGCATCTCCGGAAAGGCCTCAGTTATGCAGATCAGATTTCTCTCTCAGAAGAGGCGAGGTGGGAGATGCAGTGTTGGTTAGACCATATGGAGGCGTGGAATGGTCGAGCCCTTTTCGGCTCCAGCCCGGATGTGACAATAGAATCGGATGCCAGCAGATGGGGCTGTGGAGCCCGTTGCGGTCAATCAGCAACTGGAGGGAGGTGGTCACCAAAGATACTTTCTTTACACATTAATTGTCTAGAGCTTCTCGCAGGCTCTTTTGCGATTTGTTGTCTGTTCCCCCAGAAGACAGATTGTTGCATTTTACTCCGCATGGACAACGTATCAACAGTCCACTATGTAAACAAGCTGGGGGGAACCAAGTCTCGGATTCTGGCAGAAATTGCCAAAGACTTCTGGCATTTTTGCCTGCAGCACCGGATCTCAGTGATTGAAGAATATCTCCCAGGTCGCAGCAACGAGGTAGCCGTTTGGCACTCTCGATATCTTCAAGACTTCAGCGACTGGAGACTCCACCCCAAAATCTTCCAGTCCTTAGTTCTCCTTTGGGGTCCATGCGAGATAGATCTCTTTGCCTCTCACCTCAGCAGGCAAGTTCCGCTGTTCTTCAGTTGGCGACCGGATACGGAAGCGCGTGCCACAGATGCTTTTCTTCAGACTTGGCCAAAGTCCCTATGCTATGCATTTTCTCCATTTGTGATGATCTCCAGGGTCCTAGCACAGATCCGACGTCAACACTCAGAGTTAATTCTAATCACCCCTCTTTGGAGGGCTCAACCATGGTTTCCCATGATTCTCGAGATGTTATGTGCAACCCTAGTTCTCCTTCCACAACTCTGGAACCTGTTGCTGGACCCTCAAAAAGCCCCTCACCCTCTGATAGCATTGGGGCATCTCCACCTGGTCGCCTGGCGAGTTTCAGGGACAGATGGAAGATCCCGGGACTTTCAAGGGATGCTGACAGATTCATTTCCGAAACCTGGTCAGCTAACACACATAAGAGATATTCCTCTGCCTGGAAACGTTGGTGTAGTTGGTGCTCTCAACGGGAAGTGGATCCCGTTAAAGCAAATGTCTCACTAACTGTTAACATTTTGGCATCCCTAGCAGCCTCAGGTTTGGCTCACATAACAGTCAATATCTTTCGATTGGCCATCTCGGCAGGCCACGTGTCCATAGAAGGTAGCCAGGTGGGGGGACACCCCTTAGAATGTAAATTGCTCAGAGGCATTAGGCTGGTTAAGCCACCATGTCCCAAGTATTCTACCTTATGGGATGTTCGATTGTTTTGAAATTCCTTGATTCTTGGCCTTCTAACAAATACTGATTCAGGAAGCAACTGTCGTCTAAGCTGACTATACAAAAACAAGATCCCACAGCCGACTGATGTTGAGCACATCAATACTAGAGTTCCATAAATCAAAAAGTCCTGTGCCAAACGTCTCCAAGACCTGCTGCAGAAAGGTCCTACTGGGAAACCCAGGAATAAACTTTTGAAGAAGAGTGGAGGCGGCACCAGGAATGAAGTCACATATCCAAAGAGGCCATCATATTTCAAGAAAATCCTTTATTCGTCTTCATATAATGGTAGATACATACAGGACAACAGCCAACGCGTTTCGTTCCAATAAATGGAACTTCATCAGGGCTGGAAATAACACAGGACAACATGTAAAAAATACAAAACTGACATAAAAATAGGAGATAGACACATATAAACATTATACTCCTATAGAAAACAATAGCCCTAAGCAAACGAATCTCAATACATAATTCACTTGATAATTAAAGGAACCACATACAATCAAAGAACATATAACAACACATATGACACAAAGACAATCTAAAAACCTAATAAAAAATAATGAATAATAACATATCACTAAACATAGATCAATGCTGTTAGTCATATTGCCATTTGATTGATTATTTTAGAAAACGTTCATATTAACTAATTGATATATATACACTTGAAAAGAGAAGATAAAGAAGGAGAAAACTCTGTAGAAAAGAGGAAAACCAACGAATACCTAAGAGTAATAGTAGGATAGCACACATTTCAAATTGACATAATAGTCTCATTTATATAGTAGTAATAATGGTATAATTCTACCACTTCCAACAAATTGCTACCTGATAAATACATGCCACTTATCAATTCTCACATAGGAAACATATTAAGAAGACATAGTAAACAGTTGTTCTTATGATTAACATATAAAATATAATAGTATAGTGTACTCATGTCACATATAAACATATATCAATAGGAGCAGACAGAGTGATCATACCAAAGGTCTCAAATTAGTATATAAATATATACACCATCAATATCGCATCCCAACATCAGCATGGTTTTTATAAACACACATCTGCATTTAGGCTCAATATGAGTGGCGTCTACGAGTAACTATGAGCACCAACTCAGCACCCATAGTGTCAATTTAGATAACTAATAGGCAATTGCAACATGGTAACAGTGCCATCTTAAGCCTACTAAAATTCCCCTACTCGAAAGACCCCCGTACTCTCGCCGCTTTACTAAAAAAATTTAAAAAACCCCGGCCGAATTGAGTAAGACCTAGGTATATTCTAGTATTAAAATAAACCAAAACCAATCAGAAATAGAAGTATATACAGCGACATTGTCTAACAATATGCGTCTCTAATATCAAATAATATACTACATTCCATTACTAGATAAATGCCGCTCTACCCCAAAATGTCAGCTCAAATAGACACTCAACATTCAGAGATGCTGTAAAAGAGGTACTATAACCCTTCTAAACCGCAATTACTATGTTGGCATATGCTCTTATTTCAATGAATACAACAATCACAGTTGGTAAAAGTGGAAATAAGACATATTATAACTATAGAAGATAAGATATATTCACACTGCTTTACAGCAAGAAAAACAATACAAGTCATAGTTAGACGCGATATAAGCGTCTTACTTATTACGCAGGCAAATCAATTAAGTCCAACGCATAGCGCTTACTTACTCGATTTAGCATTACGATTGACGCTACGGTCACAATAGACCATACCCGCAGTGTGAAGGGAAAGCAACCGCCTTACAGGATGGTTGCAGTTTATAAAGAAAATCACGGAAGAGCATACGAGTCGGTGTCTGACGTCATAGGGATATCGGAATCATCCCCAATCAGCCCCACAAACATCAGCGCCATTTTGGAGTGTGCACAAGCAGCAATAAACGCTTGTTTTAAGAAAAATAAACAAAAATTACCATCAAATCGGAGCGCAAAAGAACAAACTGTTATCTATTCTATGTCAGTGTATATCTCACTGGTACAAATAGAAATAGTAAAAAATATTTAATGATACGTCGAAAACATCACGCAAATAATTTCTGAATGATACGATTAGATACAGCTATTAATAATGTGGCAACCAATGTCGATCATAAAACAAAAATTAATGATGATGGCCATATTAAAAACGAACAGAGATCCCAGAAAGAGTTATGACATTTTTTATAAATAGGCGAAATTAATAACGGTGCCATCTTGAAAAAACTGATATAGATTACAAAAGCATGTACCCAGGTAGAGACATGGAAATAAATACAGGCTAAGATTATGAGATAATTCCATATCATCAATGTCTAACTATCCTAGACATCGTGCAGAATAGTTTCAAAATGACCAGATTAGGTATAACCATTAATAATATGGCAACAAATGTCGATTGAAATGCAGAAGCCTATGATACTGGACATATTTAAAAACACAAAAAGGTCCCAGAAACGGTTATGGAAATTATTTTTATTTATATAAATGGCCAAGGCAAATAACGGTGCCATCTTGAGGAGACTAATATAGTTTGCAGCAACAAGTGCCCAAGTGTAGCAATAAGTAAAAACTAGAGTTATATAATATTTTCATTTCATCAATGAATAATTATCCTATATCCACCAAGGCCACCTCTGTCATCCAGACAGACATGAACCATAACCCATACACATTGCTATCCATAATACAAACACACAATAAAAACCCCAAAAGGGGGGGGGGGGGCAAAAATAAAAATCCATAAAAATCCATAGGACTAAACAGTGAGTCACAAGAGTCCTGATAGGGCCTCCAAACACACAAATGATGTCCCTAAGCTGATTAAGATAATCACAATTATATTCATAGCTGTATAAAATGTAATATCTCTATAAGAAGTAATGCATTTCGCTGTCAGTATTGTGTCCGAATCGGATCGATTGCAAGCGACATATCCATTTAGCTTCTGCCCTTCTGAGAGTGAGTTCCCTATTACCACTCCTCCTATTAGTCTGGATATGCTCAATGGCATGAAACCAGAATGTATCATCACCTGGGTGCATTCACATGGACAGCCCAAAATGTAAACAATGTGGAATTTTGGTAGGCTTAAGATGGCACTGTTACCATGTTGCAATTGCCTATTAGTTATCTAAATTGACACTATGGGTGCTGAGTTGGTGCTCATAGTTACTCGTAGACGCCACTCATATTGAGCCTAAATGCAGATGTGTGTTTATAAAAACCATGCTGATGTTGGGATGCGATATTGATGGTGTATATATTTATGTACTAATTTGAGACCTTTGGTATGATCACTCTGTCGGCTCCTATTGATATATGTTTATATGTGACATGAGTACACTATACTATTATATTTTATATGTTAATCATAAGAACAACTGTTTACTATGTCTTCTTAATATGTTTCCTATGTGAGAATTGATTAGTGGCATGTATTTATCAGGTAGCAATTTGTTGGAAGTGGTAGAATTATACCATTATTACTACTATATAAATGAGACTATTATGTCAATTTGAAATGTGTGCTATCCTATTATTACTCTTAGGTATTCGTTGCTGAACCTACACGTACACGTTTTTGTGCTCTAAACCTTTACCACTTTATGGTGAGATTTTGATTTTCTATTGTGAATGCAAGTATTTGCATTTTGGGAATGTGCAATATTATGGATTAATATATTAGTCCTTTTATGTCTATATATATTTGGTGTTTTTTGCGCCTGTTATTTTTTTCCTTTGTGGTTTTCCTCTTTTCCACATAGTTTTCTCCTTCTTTATCTTCTCTTTTCAAGTGTATATATATCAATTAGTTAATATGAACGTTTTCTAAAATAATCAATCAAATGGCAATATGACTAACAGCATTGATTTATGTTTAGTGATATGTTATTATTCATTATTTTTTATAAGGTTTTTAGATTGTCTTTGTGTCATATGTGTTGTTATATGTTCTTTGATTGTATGTGGTTCCTTTAATTATCAAGTGAATTATGTATTGAGATTCGTTTGCTTAGGGCTATTGTTTTCTATAGGAGTATAATGTTTATATGTGTCTATCTCCTATTTTTATGTCAGTTTTGTATTTTTTACATGTTGTCCTGTGTTATTTCCAGCCCTGATGAAGTTCCATTTATTGGAACGAAACGCGTTGGCTGTTGTCCTGTATGTATCTACCATTATATGAAGACCAATAAAGGATTTTCTTGAAATATGATGGCCTCTTTGGATATGTGACTTCATTCCTGGTGCCGCCTCCACTCTTCTTCAAAAGTCTAAGCTGACTATGTTAGTCTGTTTGGTCTCTTGCAAGCGAGTGTCTGATGTCCAGTCTTTAGACCTAGCAGGTAGAAGATTTTTTCCTGAAGGTGTCATCTTTTCCATTACTAGACGCACAAAGTATAATACATCTTCTATCTCTTATCCAGCTTTTCCTACGAATGCAAAATTGTGCGTGGTTCAGTGCCCGAAGGATGATGAGGTAAGCACTGCAGAATTTCGTTCTGATATGAATGGGCAACTTTTGATTGCATTACAAAAAACATTTAATCCTGTAACTCCAGCTACCTTGGCTAGATCGGTACGCTGGTTAATGGCTGAAGCACACATTGATATTGATGTGTCAAAATTTGGAGCTCATTCAGCTCGGGGAGCTATGGCTTCTAAGTCTTATGCATTGGGGACCAGCTTAAATGACATCATGAATGCAGCTGACTGGTCATCGGAATCTACTTTCAAGTCTTTTTATTATAAGCCTATTGTTGATGTAGCTTTTGTGGTGGTGGATAAGCTTTAAACAAGCATAATCGGAGCCTCCGGTCCTGACATAGAATAAAAAATTTGCGAACATACGTGACAAGAATTTTCAATTCTATTAAGGAGACGAAGGCGAGGATTATCCCACCCATTTGTATATATTGTCTGGATATATATAACGTTATACTGCATATGTTATTTCTCCCCCCCTATTTATTCTGGTGAAGGTTCGGGTGACCTGTGTTACAGTCTTTTCCTTCTTGTTTCAGGTGCTGATAACAAATGAGGTCGGACTCTTCATGTTTCTGAAGTTTTTTCACTGGTTCTAGCTCCGGTTCAGAGGTCTAGCCCCGTTGGGCTATGGATTGGGTTGTCCGCTTGGGAAAGTTTCCGGTTGCACATGGTTTTTTATTCAAGAACTGAGTGATTACCAAGACATTACCTGTTGTTTTTTCCGCAAAGAAAGAGGACTCTGTTTCCTTGTAAGGTGTTTTTATATGGACATACTCTATGGTTGGTCACATGACCTGCAAGTGTTATTGGGTATTGTAGTATTTTGTTTTATTGTATTTTCAATGGCTGCTGTGTCTTGGACTAAAGAATAAAGAAGCATAATTCTCGCCTCCGTATCCTTAATAGAATTGAAAAGTTTTGTCACGTATGTTCGCAAATTTTTAATTGACCACTCTAAAAAAATATCTAGAGGTGCAACGGGTGCTAAGAGGCCTAAGGATAATGTTGATGCCAAATAACCAAGATGCTTCCAATGAACTATTACAAGAATGGGGAGAATATATTTTAAAATCATCATTGGGCCTCAGAAATATACTAGTGGAGCATATTGAAATAGGCTTGGAAAAAGTGAAAGAGCAACTTCATGAGGTAGAAAAAGAAATGTCATCATTGAAGCTGAATGTGGAAATGACCAAATTTAAGGAAGAATTGGAAGATTAAATTGATAAACATGAAGAGACAGTGAGACAACGAGAACACACTAAATTTGTACGGGACTCAATTGATTATGCGGAAGGATGCAAATTCACATTTGCACTTAAATTCGATTCTTTTAAGCAACAAGTAACCCTGGGCAGCGCGACAAGTGTCTCCAGCAGCTTTTCCTCTTTAACATATACAAATCTTAGTGAAGGGGAACCTGGACCATCAGCTGACAATACAAAGTTAACTTTTTTAGGAGACATGCGCCTGGTATTACAACAAAGGCAATGGGAACAGAATCGAACAACACATCAACAAGAAACAGGAAGAGGGCACCAATGGCCCTCAAAAAATCAAAGAGAAGAGGAAAAAGGCTCAAGCGGGACCTCCGAAAAGATAGGGACCGAAACAAGGAGTCGGCGACGGAGGAGGAACCGCTCATGGATGAACTACAAGTGGTCAATTTGTACAAAAGGATGATATCGGAAACAGAAATCTCACTGTTAAAGCGGGGTATACATTTCTGCCCCACACAAAAAATGAATTTGGCACAAGTAAGGATTGATTTGTATCTGTATATTTGTAAAATCAAATTAGTCAAATTTTTCATGGAAAATCAAACCATGCAAAATCAACCAAAACATTTGGAACAATCAGTTTCAACTTTATCAGTTAAAGATTCTGAAAGCTTTTTAACCTTATTAAACTTAGATGCACAAGAGGGGGAGGACATCTCATTACAAGCAGCATGCTCACAACTAGGAGCTGGCCTAAGTGTAAAAAGATCTAAATCAAAAGTTTATCCCCAATTGACACCAGGGAACAAAGTTGATTTGTTCCAGGAGGTGGTTACTCAAGATCTGTACAAATTAAAAGGAACAAAATATAAAGATAATCTAACAAAAGCAGAAAGGCAGGCATTGGAGAGCCTCACACAGGATAACCTAATAGAGATTAAAATTGCGGACAAAGGTGGAAACGTAGTAATTTGGTATTGAGCAGCATATACTATGGAAGCACACTGCCAACTAAGAGATGGAGTACTATGAAAAAATGAAAAGCAATCCAACAATGACAATAAAGAGAAAATTGGATGAATAAATCCTGGAATGGACCTCATTTAAGTTAATGGACGAGGAGGAACGTAAATATCTAACTGTGGATCACCCAGTAACTACCACGATGTATTTTTTGCCAAAATTGCATAAGGACAAAAAAAAGCCACCTGGTCGACCCATTTTATCGGCTAAGGGCTCACTCTTGGAGCCAATGGCAAATTATATTGACCATTTCTTGATGCCACTCGTAACTGGGCTCAGTTCGTATGTGAAAGACACTGGTGACGTATTAAGGATCCTGCAAAATACACCATGGCAAGAGACCTATCATCTGATCACAATGGATGTCATATTCCTTTATACGAACATAGGGAATGACTTGGGACTTAGCATGCAATTATTTCTTGGAAGGGAGAAACATCCACTACAGAGATCACAACAAGATGTTATTAGAAATGATAGCATTTTGTCTACGTAAAACATTTTTGGTGAGGAGATCTATCGCCAAAACAATGGGACCGCAATGGGATTTTCTTTTAGTCCCAGCTATGCCTGCCTAGCCGTGGGATGGTGGGAGAAAGAAGTGGCATGGAGTGCACAAAATGAAGTATCAGTGAACAAAATCATCAGCTGGATACGTTTTATAGATGATTTATTAATCATCTGGGATGGAACGAAGTTGGAATTCCAGGAATATTTTGAAAAGATCAACACCAGTGAAGAAAATATAAAATTCACTTATAAAATCAGCAGTGACAGAGTAGTGTTCCTGGACACAGAAATGTACGTTAAAAGAAATCAAATTCATACGACTCTCCATCGAAAAAGCACGGCAACCAATGCCACTCTGGAGGCCACCAGTTTCCACCAACAATCTCTAATATCAAGTATACCATATGGCGAATTCCTCAGGATTCGAAGGATATGTAATGAGGAAGAAGAGTGGCAGAGACACAGCAAATAACTGCGGACAAGTTCAAAAACAGAAAATATAACCAAAATATCGTAAAAGATGTTGGCAAAAAACCAATGCAAAGTTGCGGGATGAATGCCTGCCCACAAGGAAAGAGAAAGAAAAAGTGACAACTGACCCTGAACCCATTAGGCTAATTATGGACTATTCACAAGAAAACAATGAGATAACAAAAATCCTAAAAAAGAACTGGAGAATTCTACAACTGGATGACACAGGGGGCAAACTGGTGGGAAAACATCCAATCATCACCTACCGCAGGTCAAAAAACTTAGAAGATCGATTGATATATAGCTACTTCAAAGGAAAAAAGAAAAGTAACTCATGGCTAAACACGAAAAATTTTATATAGTGTTATACCTGCAAGGTCTGCCAGATTGCCAAACTTACAAAAAAAATCAGATTAGCCAATAACAAGACCTGGGAAATAAGAGAACTAATAACATGCAAAATGCAATTCACCATGTATGTAAAGGAATGCCCATGCCCACTGAAGTATGTGGGCAGTACAATATGTCCATTAAAAAAACATATAATGAAACAAATCAGAGAGACAACAAATAAAGACAGATCCAACGCGATAGCAAAACACATGGAGCAGTTTCACCAAAGTGACTGGAAGATGTTAAAGTTCTATGGGATTGAAACAGTGCCAATAAATGAACATAGGGGAAATTGGGAAAAACTCCTGCGTCAGAAGGAATCACAGCACATCCTCAATTTATGAACATTGACACCACACGGCCTGAATCAATTGGAAGAACTGTACATTCATTTATAGATCTGAAAATGGTTTCCCTTTTGAACTGTATGAACTAAAGAACTAAAAAAGAATATAGAAAACAGACATAAAAAAAGTCATAAAAAAAATAATGAAGGATTTAATGATTTGGAAACTGGACACGGAAAAGTTATCAGGCTCCAATAAGTGAGCTCAATACACCCCTTCAAAACACAAGGAAAGATTACCCACAAAGGAAAAGAAAAAATAAACAGAAAATAAAACAAGAACGCTACATGACCCACTGGAGGGAATGAATTGAAGGTCTTTGAATCAAACTCTTAACGGACTCAATGATTATGTCACTACCGTGGGGTGTGGTAGCACAAAAAAGTATGTGGAGGTGTTTTTAAATCTTTTTTCAATTTCTTGATATATATCCTCTTCACTTTTTGATAATCAAAAAAGAATCTTTATTTCACTTGATGAAAAAAGAAAAAATGCATGACACTACAACTCCCATAATTCACAGGGGCGCTTGTGTTCATAAACAGGAAATAATTTAAGAGAAGTTTGAAAGTATTTGAATTGTGTTCATAAGTGTGTACTTGAGATTGTGATCAAGGTATTGTAGTGTACCGAAACACGTTGATCTTGTTGCCTGTGTCCCCTTTTGATGAAACGGAGGAAATAAACTGAAAAATTGTAACATTTCTACGGGAGTACGACCTGTTTGTCCTTTTTGAGCGAGAAAGGATTGTGAGGAAATTTGGAGCGGCGTGGTTCTGTCGCGGGGTCTAGCACCCATTAGGAGCGCTGCCAAACCTCGACAAAGTTGAACCAATTTGGAGGATATATATAGATATATTTATATGTAACAGGATTCAACCTCAAGCAGCTCCTCAGCTACTCCATTCCATTTAGAAAAGACGTTATATATATAACGAGATTATGCCACAGGAAGAATACTTACGTTCACCAGGAAGTTCGATAAGGCAAGAACTGCACTCACAAAGGACAAGACTCTCGGCAACCTTGAGGCAAGTGGAGACGGATCTAATCCCGACTTGAGCTCAGACCAAGGCTCAACGGACAGCCTCACATCCAGCCTTAGTGAACAATATTCTTTTTCTCAGGAACTGCGCCTCGTTCAGATGACAAAGGAACATTTCACCAGAGGGAGAACCAAAGGACGAAGACGCGGAACAAGAGACAAAACTGGAAAAGAAGAGTCAGAAGGAGAAAATCCAAAGAGAATTGGCATGGGAACACGAGGCCAACTGAACAAGAAACCATAATGGAGGACAACACCACCCAACTGATGGTAATGAACCTTACAGAGAGAACACTAACAACAGTGGAGGAGAACGTTCTGAAACGTTCTGAAACTAGGGCTGTCCTTATGTCCAGACATTGGTTTCGACTTTGCACAAACGAGAGTTGATCTCTATAAATTTGAGAGAAAACTCAAATTATATAAATTACATCACAACAAAAATACAGAGATAGGGAACACCAGGCACACTGACATACCAAGTTCAAGGACCAGACTAATATTGAAGACATACCCATGTTAGAGTTAATGACTGACTTAGGGGATGACGGAATAGTGAACACCACCGAGAAAGTCATTGATCCCTTCAATCCGACATAGGCCCAAGAATTGACACGTACATTTGGGATAGAGACAGGGCAAACCATGAAAACTGAGTTCAGAGCTGGGTCTAAGTTTATACCGATGACACCCAAAGATAACATAGATGTTTTCAGCGACCTAGTAGCTAAAGACCTTGAGAAATTGACACGGATCACCCCACAAAACAGGAACATGACCAAATCCTAATGGAAAGCGGTCAAGGGACTACAAGATGACAAAGAACTAGTCATAAAACCTTCAGATAAGGGTGGCAATGTGGTCCTCCTGACCAGAACCATGTATAAAAAGGAGGCATACAAACAATTGAACAATCAAGAATGCTATGACAGAGTAGAGAGGAAATATCTGACCGACTTGCAACAAATATATCATAAAAATCTACTGGCATGAGGGTGGCCTCCTAACATGGGATGAGAGGAGATTTCTGAGAAATGAGACCCCGACCACCCCCACCTTTTATCTACTACCAAAGGTGCACAAAAACCCCTGTGATCCCCCAGGGAGATCTATAGTATCCTCCAAAAACAGTCTCCTTGGAAAAACATCAATATTTGTTGACCATTTCCTATTCCCATATGTCAAAGACTTAAATTCCTATATCAGAGATACCAGAGACTTCCTGACTAAGACCAAGGATGTAATCATGACTGGCACCAACTGGTTAGTTAGCCTAGACGTAAAGTCACTCTACAAAAGCATTAGACAAGAGGATGGACTGAAAGCATGTAATTTTTTCCACAAAAACAGGGACATCAATCTACTCCAACACACACATATGCTTAAGGAAATGATAAGTATTTGCCTAAAAGAAAATGTTTTCATATTTGAAAAGAACCATTACAGACAACTGCATGGGACTTCCATGGGCACCTGCTTCGCCCCCAGCTATGTCAATGTCATGGTAAGCTGGTGGGAGAAGCAGGTGCTGTGGAACGACCGCACGGAAAAATGGTATCACAATGTCTAAAAATGGCTGAGGTTTATAGATGACGTTTTCTTTGTGTGGGAGGGAATTGAACAGGAACTGAATCTGTTTATTGACCTGTTGAATGATAACAATGTGAATTTGAAATTTACTAGTAATTACAGCAAGGACATGATAGACTTTCGAGATTTAAAACTATCAGTAGAAGAAAGAAAGATCAGTACTAACCTGTTCAGAAAAAAGACCACAGGGAACTCTATCCTTCATGGAAGCAGTAGCCATCCACCCAGTTTTAGGTGGTGGGTCCCGTACAGTGAGTTCCTCAGAGCACAGAGGAACTCCAGCACCCCAACAGCATATATACAGAATACAAGAGACAAGAAAGCCAGATTCAGTGACAGAGGCTACCCTATAAAAGCTCTAAAACAAGCTGAAGCGAGAGCTAAAGAACCACAGAGAGTAGATCCTATGCCCAGAACCACAGAACCAGCTGACAGAAAACAGGGAGGTTCCGAACCGGTACGCTTCATTATAAGATACAGCAGTCAGGCAGCACATCTGTACAAGATTCTAAAAAACAGAGGGGTGGATCTTAAGGCAGGACCCCATACTGAGGAACAGAATAGGACCCAACCTCTCTATAACATACAGGAGGAGTACCTCGCTGAGGGACATTTTGGTACACAGCCACCTGCAAGCCAAAGACTCCAATAGGCTCAAACAAGCTAAGGGATTTGGTAGATGTGGTAACTGCAAGGCATGCAAACATAGGGGTCCATTAGGATGTAGGGCGGTGGGACCACCGCCGCACTGGCGGTGCGGAAAAATGCCTTTTTCCGCACGCTAGCAGCGGACATCACGTCCGCCATATTATTATGGTCAAACATAGGCCAATTCCCGACCGCCGTGGTGCGATGCGCACCGCCATCAAAGTGCACCCGCCACCGCAGCGGTGGGAGCCAATGGAGACCCTCCGCTGTGTGGAATGACGTCTGCCCCGGTCCACAAATTAGGATGGCCCAAGCAAGCAGACGCACCGCAGCGGAGACACCGCCCAAACAGAGACGACAGAAACTCGACCCAGGAGCGCGAAACCCGAGTCCCGGACAAGACCGCAATGGACCCAGCTCTACATGTCTTTCCGGTGCTGTACCTGGTACATCACCAGGAACTCATGGACCGCCGCGGATGCCGCCGCAGCTACGCAGTAACACAACACACAACCCACGGCCTAACACAGGGTCCAAATCCACATCAGACACTCTAGGGGGGATAGGGACACATCTCCAAGGGTACCCACACATAACCCACCTGCCACAAATTCACCCCGCTGCATCCTGGACACACAGGGCCCGATTTACAGAATTAACTTAAGACAAAATCCTAAACTTACTACTTTTGGTATTCACAGACTGCACTTACTACTTTTGGTATTCACAGAATGCACTTACTACTTTTGGTATTCACAGAATGGATTTACGACTACTAACTTTACGTCCGCACTCGGGCCGGAAATTCCGGCCCAGAGGCGGAGCTTCCGGCCCGGAGGCGGGGCTTCAGGGCTGGAGGCGGAGCTTCCGGTCCGGAGGTGGGGATTCCGGCCAGTGGCGGAGATTTAGCCATGGCCAAAATCTCCACCTCTGGGCCGGAAGCTCCGCCTCTGGCCCGGAAGCCCTGCCTCTGGGCTGGAAGCTCCGCCTCCAGGCCAGAAGCTCCGCCTCCAGGCCTGAATTTCCGGCCCGAGTGCGGACGTAAAGTTAGTAGTCATAAATCCATTCTGTGAATACCAAAAGTAGTAAGTGCATTCTGTGAATACCAAAAGCAGTAAGTGCATTCTGTGAATACCAAAATGGTAGTAAGTTTAGGATTTTGTCTTAAGTTAGTTCTGTGAATCGGGCCCACAGCTACTGCCACCATGCAGCAATGTCCCGGTCACGTCACTGCAGCGGCGAACACAAGCAAATACATGCGCAATGCAGAAGGCAGGGCCAGTGCCAGGCATGGGCAGGGCACAAAGGCCACAGGGCCACGCCCACACACTAGCACACCCCATGAAGGTACATGCCATGTGCCCCCCCTGTGCACCCCATGCACAACAACAAGCCAGGGCAATACATACCCTGCACCACACAACAAACAATCATGGAGACACACAATGCAGGAGTGGCTGCACAGGAACACACAACACACAGCACAATAGCACAGGGCCAGGGAAACACACACTACACCACACTCAGGGAAAAAGCAATGAGGACAAGCAACAAATGAACACACGCAAGGAATCAACATCCAAATGGACACACAGCCTGCACAGTCACACATATATATAACAGACTGACACAAACACACATACACACCCCACATGCCAACAGCAATGGAGCACAACAAATAGGGAAACCAAAGTGGGCTGTACACAAATGGAAGGCCATGGAGACACACAACAAGCATGTGTACATCACATCAACACAAGGAACAGAGCACAACACCCTCACACCATCAAAGCACACATGGCTGGCACAGAGAGTGAAATCAAACCACAGACAGCTCATTGCAACCACACAGGGTGACAGCAAGGCAAACCATGTATAGGCAAGGGTGAAAGGATGAAAGGAAGGCCCTGAACTCAAACTGGGAACAGCCACACATACATACAACTACTTCACAGGAGTACACAAGCAGCACTACACACAGGGACCATCTACACACCTCAGGACTGACAAACACCAGTAAGAATCAGCACACATACCCCCCTCACACCAGCAGCACACAACACCAGTGCCAAACTCACTAAAGGCTGCCAATACTTGACAGGCAATACACACACAAACAACCACACACCCTGGGCTCAGCCACAAACATCACACACACACACACACACACACAGGGATGCCACCACAAATGTGGAAACAAATACAACAGACAAACACATAACCCAACTGAAACACACACAGAGCCACAGCAACAACAACAGACATGCCCTGTGCAGCTAAACTGGGGAAAGGCAATGGGAGCACAGACACAACAGGAGTGCACAACCTTATCACTCAGGAACAATGCACAGACAACATACCACACCACACACAAGAAGTGCACCATCACAGAACAACACAGCCACAGTAAACAAACAACAGATGCACAGGCAGAACAATCACATAGCAAACATATCACGACATCAGGGGATGCACAACAGGCAATCACAAGGCAACATACACACAGCACAGCAAGCACAACAAGCTGTGTGTGCACACCAAGCATACCAGACACACACAGACATCAGTGACAGAACAGCAACCAACACAACACCATACAGCACAGCACAAAGATAACAGCACACCCAGGAAGTGAAGCAATAATACAAACAACACACATACATCAAACACAACACCCAATAGATGCACAAGTCTGGGACACAAAGGTGGAAACAACTTGACCACAGGACTGGGCAGCACACACAGCTGAACTGCATAGCAGCAACCATGATCGACAAACAGCACCAGAACATCGCACATGACCCATTGGGGAAATGCACTGGGTGACACATTGACCCCGGACAAAGAACTGCACCACAAAGCACAGTGGCACAAATGAAGTCATGGGGAGGCACACACACATACAAACCAAGGGGACAGCTCACACCAAAGTGAAGTGTACTGCATGTCAGTAGGGGACATTGTCGGAGTGAGCCTCAACTAGGCCTACCAGTGCAAGGGGTTCGCCCTTCTCTGCACAGAGTCCTCAGACCAATAGGAAGAAGTTGGCACAGAAACTGGAATAGAATATACAAAGTTTAATAAACCTCATTAGGTGGAACTACATTCACACAGCACCCTTCGGTAATGCATGAAAGTAGCACACCGAACAGAAGGAGCATGGTCCTTTTATACCCACACAGGGGCTCAAAAGAGGGCGGTACAAGTACAGGAGAAGGTTTTATGTACATATAAGGTCATATAGAAATGCACAGTCGACAAGTAGGAGGAGTTAACAGTTTGCCAATGCTAGTAAACACATCCTGACAGCTACATACTACTAACAGCTGCAAGGACAGCTGAAACTCAACTGGGCATGTGCGAAGGTGGAAGATGCTAAATATAGTTCGTTTTTAGGCAGATTACAAGAGCAGTCAACACTGAGGGAGGACAGAGCACATGGTGAGCACGTGGCAGCACATGGCAAACAAAATGGCTGCCAGAAATACAAAATGGATTCCACAAAATGGACAAGATAGCCTCTAAATACAAGATGGATTCCGCTAATGCTAATCCAATCGCTGCCAATTTACAACAGATGACCCTTTTAGCATTAGCTGAAGACATTTGTTCCTCTGGGGTAATCTAAATATGCATCCCGTACATCTATTAGCATTATTTCGGCCACCTCTTTATTCAACATTTGTTGGGCCTTTGTTTCTGCAACATTCCTTTTGACAGGTATACAGACAGAGATGCAAATGGAGCAAAGCATTGGACCACATTGGATACATACACAGCATGTAAAAAGTATCGTAATCATTACACACAGGATAGTCAGTGGCTTCCAGCCCCAAGCAGAAACAAGAGTCCAAAACCATCCAGCAAAAGTCCAAGTACCAGTCTCTGGATGAATTTCTGCATCAATTTTATGCAGTTTTGATATTGCGTCATATACTGAAAGTGAGTGATCCGGTATGACTATGCAAGAGCTGCTACCGATGATGCGACATGCACCACCTCGATCAGCCAGAACCACATCTAGAACCATTCGGTTCTGGAGAGCTACAATCCTTGCAATTTGCAGCTCCTCCGTAATGTTCCCAAGTGCCATGGCTGTCTGATTGGTAATAGCTTCCACAACTCTAGTCAATCGTCTTATTTTCCTGCTGTTTAATGCAGCACCCACAAAGAAGAACAAACCTAAATTAAAATTGACATATTGTTGCAGAGTGGTATCAGTTTGGTCTACTTCGTCAGCTCTTATTGTCCTTTTGTATCTATTTCTAGAGATATCGTCGAATAATGTAAGGTCCCGGTGGTATGATGCAGGTGCCAGAAACACAGGGGGCAATAGAAAGGACACATAGCACACACCTGACCACCCAGCAGGTAGTTGATAATATCCTTGGCTACCACAGATAAAGTAGGTATTATGTGAGGCTATAAAACTGCTGTTATTTACACATTCAATAGTCAGAATTACAGTACATTCGCTTTTCCCCACTGGAATTCTCCCAATACTGCTTATACATAGATCTGCTTTAGCTCTAGTAACAGAAATCACAAATTGTTCATTACTGGTAAAAGTTCTCATATTTGTGATGACATATGGTGTTGAAATATCGTCCGGTTGATACTCTTCCCATTCCCATTTGGTCCCCTTGGCTTGAGGATAACCATCTTTATCTTGGTAGCATACTTTATTAAGGTGAAAAAGAAGCCCGCCTACTGTACGTCTTCCAGATGCAAACAAAAGCTCATACCAAGCTTGACAAGAACCATTATGAGAAAAGGGAAGAGGAATAAAAGGTGTTCCTCCTTTCTTTTGATGTGCCGGTGTCATCCCACACACCCAACAGTTGGTAGTATTTGTGGCATTATGAGTATGATGCAACATCTGGATAAAGGTATTATTTAAATAGGATTGTCAATGCTTCTGCTCATGGTAGGGAAGCGTAAAGTTGTGGTGTTCAACTGATACTGGAGTAGTGGCGATCAAAAGCTCTCGAGCAGGAGCCACTTTCTCAACAAACCAGGTTATTACTACTACAACCACCATAGCAACAACAAACCCTATAGCACAAATGATCTTTCTCTTAGCAACAGTTGATCTCATTGTGGACATGATCAGCTTGTCGTTGAAAACAATCGTTGGAGCTCTTATCCCTGGGCAGCCGTTGGTTTCTTCACCGAGGGTCAAGACGGGTGTCGCTTCACTATACAGGACTGATTCCCCCCCCCCCTTGCCACATCGGCATTCTGTTTCACTAACCCAGGGCGGTTGCTCAACCAGTCTATTTCGACGATGCAGGCTCTTTCCGTGGTCTCAGATGGTATCGGGATACTCCAGGAATCGTGTGGTCCGGGAAGACTTCCTCAGGTTCATCAGGTGATATGGCTTGGCCTCTCTCTGTATCCAGGATGTCCCGATGATCGATCAAGGCAGCAGGATCTACCAAGGTAGACAGCACTTTCTTGCAGTAGGTTGAGTGCACCCAGTTCCTCCTGTTCGTCACGCTGACCGCAGTTCCCGTTGAAAGGAGCACCTGCTCCGGGCCGTGCCACCTCGGCTCCAAGTTGCTCGACCTCTGGAATGATCGGATCATCACCTGGTCTCCAGGTCGAAGTCCATGGCCTTCACCTGCAGACCTATCAGGAAGAGCTTCTTGAACCTGTTGATGAATAGAAATCAAACTGTCAGTAAATTGTGATAGGTAGTCACTCATCAATACACATGGTACATCATGTATGGGACGTGATTTAGGAATTCCCCAAATGTTCATAGACCTTCCAAACACCACCTCATATGGTGTAAGACCAGATTGTGAATGTGGCACTGATCTAATGGACAACAGTGCCAAAGTAATGCGTCTGGTCAATTCAAGGATGTGGAAGCCAGTATTTTCGCCAGTTTCAATTTAAGTGTGGCGTTATACCTTTCCACTATCCCTGCTGATTGTGGATGGAAAGCAGCATGAAATTTCTGCTTTATCCCTAATCCCTTCAGGACATATTCGACAACTTGCCCAGTAAAATGGGGTCCGTTATCACTCCATAAAACTTTACAAACACCAAATCTAGGGAAGAATTCCTTCAAAAGTACCTTTGATGTACTGAGAGCTCTATTGTCCTTCGTAGGGTATGCCTCTATCCATTTACTGAAGGCACATACCACTACCAAAACATACTTTAAGTTGTTACAGCGCTCAAGCTGGATGTAATCCATTTGCAAAACTTCCAAAGGTGCGGTTGGCGTAGCAAACCCTCCTGTAGGAGTTTGTGTCCCTTTACCAGGATTATGCTGAAGACAAATCAGACAAGACTGCACCATCTTTTTAGCTGTGCCGGCAATTTCTGGATGCTCCCAAACTTGCGTGAGTAATTTCGTTATCGAGGAGGCTCCAACATGTGCCGGCCCATGTGCCATATGAATCATAGGTTGTAAATAGGCTGTAGGCAATCTACACTTGCTCATCCCTTTATTCCTCCAACAGCCATCATCGTCTAATGTTCCCTCCTTAGACCATTGCTCAATTTCTTCTGCAGAAGCAGATCTCTGCATATCTAGCACTTCCTGTCTGGTATCATGCCAGCGTTCAGCCTGTGACTTCACTACGTACATAGACGTGTGCTTCGCTGCATGGCAGTTTCACAGGCTGTTTGGTCTGCAAAAGCATTGCCTTGTCCTATCTTATCAATTACTTTCTTATGTGCGCTACATTTAACAATTGCTATTCTCTTCGGGTATGTTAAAGCAGTCAAGAGAGTATGTACTAATTCTCCATGCATTACTTGCATCCCGTGGGATGTAAGAAAGCCCCTCTCCTTCCAGAGTAGCCCAAAATCATGAGCCACTCCGAAAGCATAGCGGCTATCGGTATAAATGTTCACAGATAAGTTCACAAACGCTTGTGTCAAAGCTATTAGCTCAGCTGCCTGAGCTGACTTCTGTGGAATACGAGCTGTCTCAACTACCGTCTGAAGTGTTGTAATTGCATATGCAGCTGACGTTGTACCATCTGGTAACTTCGAACAGGACCCATCAACCCATAGTTTCCCATCAACACTTGAAAGGGGCGTATCTTGCAAATCGACACTACCCTTTGTCTGTTCCTCAGTAAGGAATATACAATCATGAGACTCCTGTGACTGAGACTGAGTCACCGGGTATGGCAACAAAGTGGCTGGGCTTAGTGTCGCACATCTCTTCAGTGTAATGTGAGGGGCCAACAATGTCAATTCGTATCCTGTCAGACGAGCACTAGTTAAATTCTGCGTCTTCGTCTGATTTAAAAGGGTATCAACCGCATGGGGTACTAGCACCAACAGCTTATGTGACAAAACTATCCCTTCACTCTGACGTATTGACACAGCTGTTGCTGCAACTGAACGGAAGCATCCAGGTAATGCTTGAGCAACAGGATCAAGTACTGCTGAAAAATATGCACAGGGACGCTGTTTGTCACCGTGTGTCTGCACTAAAACTGACAATGCGCATCTATCTTTCTCATGTACATAAAGTGTAAAAGGCTTCGTATAATCTGGAGTACCTAACACTGGTGCTGAACAAAGAGCTTGTCGTAACTGTCGGAAAGCAGTCTCACATTCATCTGTCCATGGGAGGGGCATTGGAGTATCTTTAGTCATAAGTGCTAGCAAGGGTTTAACAATGTGTGAAAACCCTAATATCCATTGCCTAAAAAAAGAAGTAAGACCTATGAATGCACAGACATCTTTCTGAGTACGGGGCACTGGTGTTTCTAAAATAGCTTGAATGCGATCTGGTGTGAGTGCAGGTCCCTCCTTAGACAGAAGGTGACCTAAGTAGGTTACCTTCGGTCTACAATATTGCAATATCTTTCGTGACACTTTGTGATGATGGGAAGCAAGAAAAGAAAGCAAGGACAAAGTACATTTTTCCCACTGTTCAGGGGTATCGGCTGCCAACAAGATGTCATCGACATATTGTATGAGAGCCACACCTTCAGGCAAAACAAAAGAATCAAGTTGTCTTTTTAATGCTTGACTGTAAATACTAGGACTCTCAGTATAGACTTGAGGAACTCTACAAAATCTGTACGATCGATTATTCAAAGTGAAACCGAACAAATATCGGCTATCAGGATGAATAGGGATCGAAAAGAAAGCATTTTTCAAGTCTATCACAGAGAATGTAGTTGCTGTCGGAGGAACCAAAGTAAGAAGTGTCGTTATGTCAGAAACCACAGGGTATTGTGGTACTACAATCTTGTTAACTTCTCGCAAATCAATACTGAATCGGTAAATCCTAGTGTCGGTATCTTTTTTTCAGAATAGGAAGAATCGGACTGTTACAAACATTGTAAGGAACTTCCTCAACAATCCCCACTTCAATGAGATCATGGACAATACGTATGAGTGCTTCTTCACCTTCCTATGAAATTTTGTATTGAGGCAAACGTGGCAGCACAGCGCCCTCCTTGACACTAATATGTACTGGTGGAATAACCATTTGCCCTACATCAGTGTCTGAAGTAGCCCACAAAGTACTAGGGAGTGAAGCTAATGCAATATCCTCTTTAACAAGACAAGCTCTCTCCGTCACAGGATGGTTGTCATTCAAGATGACATGTACACCTTCTGGAGAACATCGTATCGTAGCCCTGAAATACTTGAGCATATCAAGACCCACAATATTGTCTGGTGTATTCGGGGAAAGCAAAAATGGACATGGAGCAGTAAATTTATCCACATGGAATGCAAGTGGTTGTGACAGTGGGCTAAGGGAAGGGGTTCCATCGAAACCTATTGATGTAATCGTTAAGCCAGACAGGGGAGCCCTTGGAACCAATTGTTTAGACAAGGCGCTACGAGTAGCTCCTGTATCAACTAGAAACTGATCAGTAGAGCCCAAAACATGTGCTGTAACATAGGGATCCCTCTGATCTACTGGATCTTCAACTGATTCCTTACCTCATCCTAGGCAATCCTATGCATAAGCAGAATCTTGTAAATCAGACGGCACATAGTCGGATATTTGATATTGGTTCCTTCTATCAAAAGTGTTAAACCCATCCTGCCCACGTATATTAGCATCAACCCAAGCACGATCACCTGTACTTCCTCTAGGCCCTGAATATCCTGAACGATTTCTCATTTGTCCCCGACCACGTGGACACTGCTGAGCACGCAGTGCTGGACAATCGGAAGCCCAATGCCCAAATTTCTTACATTACGCGCACTGGTCAACAGACAAATTCGAACGAGTATAAGCAGGGAAAGATGAACCATAAGATCCACGTCCACCTTTATTACTACCTCTAAAAGGCGGACCATAAGCCTGAGCCAACATAACCTTCGTTTTTAATTCTTTAGTCTTCTTATCCTCATTACCCTTTGCTTCTAATTCCTGGCGTTCATAATACTGAGCCATAGTCAAGAGAGAAACCGGAGAAGAGGTAGTCCATGAACTCTCACTGGCTTTTAGGCGACTAGCTGTTCCTGGCAACAGGTTTGCGACATATTTATCGACAAACAGATGTCTGCCCGTGTCATCTGTCAATGACTGGCCACTAAAATCATGGAATGCTTCTTCAAAGCGTGTAAAGAAATCAGAGACCGATTCATCAGCCTTTTGCTTACAAGACGCTAAAACAGTCCAATCTATCTTTTTAGGGGGAATAATCGTTTTTAACTTAACTAATATAGCTGCGGGAAGATCTAAAATTAACTGACATGGCTTCTGTGCGTGTTCCCTTTCTACATCCATTTGTTCTAAGTCTTTCCATAACGCCCCAAAAGCTGCACTATCATCAATTTTACCTACAGTTCTCCACATATCAGGCGGTAATATCAATCCGAAAAATAAATCAATATCAGGCAAAGTCATAGTACAAGAGCTAATAGCACCCTCAACTTCCTCATAAAAAGCGGCTGGATTTTTCAGCTGATCAGGCAATGCAGTTTTAAGTGCCATGACATTCGTCCTATTCCAAGGAGTGTAAACCCAATTATAAATAAAAAAACCCTTTGCATCGATAGAAGCCTTATCATCACTTGTACCCATTCCTTTAGGAGGAACATACAAAGGCGCGGCCTCTCGCATAGGTTTCGTATGAACTATCATAGTCTTATCTGTTCCGAAGGTAGAAGCTTGTGCCATGCCGGTCTGAGATGTCTGTGCAGCTACGACTGCAGCCTTTTTCTCCTCTCGCAAACGGACCGCATCAACACGCAGTTTAACCAAACGCCTGATTGTATCAGTCACCTGGGAGAAAACAAAAAGTCCATCGCGCATTTGCTTACAATTATCTGCTACATCGTCGGGCTCTAACTCCTTAGAATATTTCCTAAACAGACCAAGGACCTCTGCGGCAAACACCTCAGTAAAATACAGCTGCTCCCTTTCCTGCCACCCTTTCATACTATCTAGAAGTTCAGAGGCGGGGCAGTGCTACAAACTGCTTTACGAGCAGCAGATCTAAGCTGGGAAGCACGCTCAGCGGTCAACATAGAACGAGTTTCTCGTGCCTTGTGTTCCTCCGAACCAGAGTCCTCATCTGACTCATGAGGGGCAGAAGGAACAGTGTATGGAGGTGGAGGACGATCTAATAATAAGAAATCATCTTGTGGTTTATTAAGTATAGGATAAAGGGGCCGCCGAACAGCGTATTGGCCAGTTACCTGTAAATTGCACTCCATATCTTCTCTCTCTTTTAACTCTTTTATTTCTTTGCTTTTCAACTCTAATGCTTTTACATAAATGTTCTTTCGCTGTTCTTTTTCAATCAAGGCTTGCTCACGCTTCATTCGTTCACACACTTCTTTCTCCCACATTCGTACACAGTCAAACATATCTTGCCTAGTCTTTCGCTTAAACATACATTGTTCCACATACTCAATCTTTCGTAAATCAAATGATCATGCATAGGCCAATGCAACTCAGAATCATTACGAGTGTATTTAATCCATAATGTGCTGTACATTATAGAAGAAAGACCATACTTATTATACATATCCCTATTAGGCGTCCCCTCCAGGGGGGCCGGTTGTGCTTCATCAAGTCTCAAATTGGTACCACTACAAAAGCAACACATCCTACGAAGTGTGCTAAAAACAGGCATTCCAAAGATAGTGCAGAATATGCAGTATTATAATCAAAGTAGCACTTAAGGTACCTTTAGTACGATGTGCTGTTCAAATCAATTCAGATAGAGAAAATTCTCCTCATTACCCACCTATATAAATTGCAATTTATATATGAATCACAGAGAGATCCAAGTTGGCCAACACAAATTCCAAAATACAAAAGCCGCAGTAAGTGTTACTAAACTACCTTACCAATCCCAGGCATAAAAACCAACAGCAAGCACCGCAGAACGACTCTTACCAATCACTTGGTGTCCAGGTTCCAACTGCCAACTTCTAAAATTGACCAAATGGTCACTGCACGGCAAATCAACAGAAGAGATCTCGGTCGAGGACCGGCACCACCTGGATGGACAGATCACAAATAAAGGAAAAACGCCGTGGTTGCCAAGACTCGGGTCTTATCAGACAGCGATCGCGTTCAGAGCAAGATTCCAATCCTTCGTCGCGACCAATCCTTCGGGCATCCGAGTCGCCGATGAGCCCCACGTGTCGGGTGCCAATTTGTCGGAGTAAGCCTCAGCTAGGCCTACCAGTGCAAGGTGTTCGCCCTTCTCTGCACAGAGTCCTCAGACCAATAGGTAGAAGTTGGCACAGAAACTGGAATAGAAAATACAAAGTTTAATAAACCTCATGAGGTGGAACTACATTCACACAGCACCCTTCGGTAATGCATGGAAGTAGCACACCGAACAGAAGGAGCATGGTCCTTTTATACCCACACAGGGGCTCAAAAGGGGGCGGTACAAGTACAGGAGAAGGTTTTATGTGCATATCAGGTCATATAGAAATGCACAGTTGACAAGTATGAGGAGTTAACAGTTTGTCAATGCTAGTAAACACATCCTGACAGCTACATACTACTAACAGCTGCAAGGACAGCTGCAAACTCAACTGGGCATGTGCGAAGGTGGAAGATGCTAGATATAGTTTGTTTCTAGGCAGATTACAAGAGCCGTCAACACTGAGGGAGAACAGAGCACATGGTGAGCACGTGGCAGCACATGGCAAACAAAATGGCTGCCAGAAATACAAAATGGATTCCACAAAATGGACAAGATAGCCTCTAAATACAAGATGGATTCCGCTAATGCTAATCCAATCGCTGCCAATTTACAACAACATGGCAGGAGTGTACCATACACAAAGAGAGGGAGTGCAGACCCACCATGGGTAGGCAGCTGAAGCACAGACAGGGGATGGCATGACAACACACACAACATGCCACACAGGAGGCAAGAAGGCACCATGGGACAGCAAGGCATGAGAAAACACAACCACAATGGCAGTGTAGAGCAGCAGGTCTGCACAGACCCCACAAACAGCCACCAGACACGGGGATGTGCAACAAAACACAACGCTGAATTGTCAGTAACACCCTCTGCATACTCACAAGTGACAAAAACAACAAGTAGGAGTCAGACAGAACTGCAAGGACACACCAGCACACTGCACAGTGCACAACATACAACTCACACATGGGCATACAACCACATCCACAGGGATGAACAATCAAAACAATAGGCACACAACTCCTGGATGACACATCTGTGTAGTTGACATTGCAGAGGCATGCACACATCAACACTCCCCACAAACTCACCCCCTTCACACTGCACAACACCTGGCCATCCAAGAGCACACATGGAAAGTAAGCCATGGGACTAGGATGACTGGCCATCACAAGATGACCACACACATACACCACTGGGCACACATATAAGAAGAACACACACATGATGACCTTGGACAGCCTGCCTGAAATACTGTGTGCAGAAACCCACCCTGTGCTGGCAGTGCCCCCCAACCTGACATGTGTACAATAGAGCCAACATGAACTAATCAAGTAAATAACTACTGCTAAACATTTGAAATTGCCACCATTGCCACCACAAGTATCTGGGCCAAGAAGAACGGAAGCCCCTGTCACGCCTGAAAAAAAGAGAGCAAGTGAGCCCAAACAATGACCATGTTGAAGTGCCACACAGACCATGTGGCACAGTAAACCATTTACACACAGCAAAAGAACTTTATTCAGTAAGGACACTGACAAAATAGACAAATAGAGCAACTGTTTTTATTCACAAATTGCATGGATAGGCACCATGAGAAGAGAAGAGTAAGGCACACAATGCAGACCATGTCCATGAGAAGATGCACAGGCAAGGGCAAAACAGCAGTGAACAACAAGGCCAGTGGCCAGGGCAGAGTGCAGAGCATGTCCGTGAGAAGCTGCACAGGCAAGGGCAAAACAGCAGGGAACAACAAGGCCAGTGGCCAGGGCAGAGCGCAGAGCATGTCCATGAGAAGCTGCACAGGCAAGGGTCCAACACAGCAGTGAGCAACAAGGCCAGTGGCCAGGGCAGAGTGCAGAGCATGTTCATGAGAAGCTGCACAGGCAAGGGTCCAACACAGAAGTGAGCAACAAGGCCAGTGGCCAGGGCAGAGTGCAGAGCATGTCCATGAGAAGCTGCACAGGCAACGGTCCAACACAGCAGTGAACATCAAGACCAGTGGCCAGGGCAGAGTGCAGAGCATGTCCATGAGAAGCTGCACAGGCAAGGGTCCAACACAGCAGTGAACAACAAGGCCAGTTGCCAGGGCAGAGTGCAGAGTATGTCCATGAGAAGCTGCACAGGCAAGGGTCCAACACAGCAGTGAAAAACAAGGCCAGTGGCCAGGGCAGAGTGCAGTGTATGTCCATGAGAAGCTGCACAGGCAAGGGTCCAACACAGCAGTGAACAACAAGGCCAGTGGGCAGGGCAGAGTGTAGAGCATGTCCATGAGAAGCTGCACAGGGAATGTGTGTGACTGTACCTTTCCATGGCCAGCAACACAGTCAGGGGGCAACAATATGCAGTACAGGCCCTCCTGTGTGAGACACAGGTGTGTGAGGGTGACTAACACTCAGAGGTGGCTGTCAGGCAGACTGGGAGCTGGCTGTGCCTCAGGGACTGTCGGGGCACTTAAAGGGAGAGAGAGCGGAACAGCTGAGGTAGAGCGATCAGTGTCTTTGCAGGCTGGAGGGCTGCTTGGACCAGGTGGTGTAGTGGCACGTGGAGGTGGAGTCATGCAGACGGGAGTCATGGTGTGGCTGGGAGATTGTGGAGGGGTGCCCTTCCACTTCTTGGGGATCCTAAATGGCATGACTGACTGTGGATCAATGGGAAGTGGTGTGGGCACAACAGGCACACTCACCACCACTGATGCAGCAGGTGCAGGTGCTGGCAGCCCCTCTGGTGATGTGCTGGACCCAGCGGAACACTTTGCCTTGCTTCGCCTCTGCCCCCCTCCCCTGTTTACTAGGTTTCACCCCTACAGTCCCCTCCGGCCCCTGCTTCACTGGGCTTGGAATGGGAGTCGAGGTGGTTGGTGATACTGTCTTTGATCCCTTCCAAGGTGTACCCTTGGCATGGACCACCTCCTTGGTGGGCACAGACGCTGTAAGATTATCTTTGCGCGATGCCTTAGGGACAGGAGAGTCCTTGGATGGGGATGCCACTGAGGCATGTGTGCCTGAGGTCTGCTGCTTTGCTAATTGTCCCCCGGTGTCCCCTGGTGTCGCCTGATGGGCTTTTCTCCCTCCGCTCTGGGGTGCCTTTGGTCTTCTGTGGTGTCTGCGCACAGGACCGCTTGGGTTGTTGCTGCTGTGTGCTCCGTGCGCTGTATCGTGACTTTGATGTATGTGGACCGTGGTCCCTATCGTCAGACGTGGCCACTGCCTGGGTGGTGGACAAAGGGACTGGAGCTGGACTGTGAGAATGTGCCTGTTGCAGGGCAGACGTCACTGTTGATGACAAATCCTGGACTGTCCGGTGCAGCCCACCCACGTCGGAATGTATGCCCTCCATGAAGGCAACCACCTGGGCCAATTTCTTGTCGTGGTCAATGAAGGCATTTAGGAGAGCTGTCTGGCCTACACACAGCTGGCGCAAAAGGTTCACAGACTCAGCACTGATGGCAGCAGGGGGGGCAGGGGCAGGTGCAGCAGTGCCAAGGGTGAAGGACACTCTTCCCCTCTTACTGAGGCGGACACGGGCAGCACCAGAGGAAGTGGCAGGGAGGGTGGGCAATGGCCGCTGTGTGGTGGAAGTCGATGCAGAGTCCCCGTTCCCTGTGCCCTCCAACATGGATGCATCCCCGCTGGCATCGGATGATGTGGTGATTTGCGTGTCAGGCTGGGACTCCTCCAGCAGACTCCTGTCCCCCTCTGATGCGCTGGTGACATCTGTGTCACTGGGCACCTGGGCAGCTGTGGTGCTAGTTTTCCACCCTCTGGTGTCCATCTCCTTTCCCTCCGTAACCACAGGTGATGCTGCATGGGAGAGAGAGATGTAGGGTCAGGTCAGTGGCAAAAACAGAACAAACATATGCAAGCAATGCATGACAAAAGTTGAGCAAATCTACATGTTGCACACCACCCTGTGCAATCACATCGTGCCAACTCACTACATAGACTCAAGCAGTGCATGGAAACTGGAAACTCAGGCATGAGTGAGCCATTTGATGACCGCACAGTACAACACCCTGCTTGTGGCTCTGTTCAAACAGACACACAACTAGTTCTGAGCACACCTAGGGATATGATTGGGGCACACAACTTGTTGCCAATGACAGAACTGAATGTAACAGGAGGGGACAACACAGACCCACACTACAACATGCCAGTCCTCAATGGACATTAGCCCATGCCACCTACCATGTCGTACCTTGGGGACAATAGAATGCTGCACATTGCTGTAAGATATCTAGCCCTCCCCAATATGGGTACATGCAATGGACGCATTGATGTACGCACAGTCAGATTGGTCACACTGCCGTTCCCTCCCATGGAAATCCCAAGACTACACCAATGCAGAAGAAACCTGAAGAGCACAACTCAGAATGAAATGTGAAGGCACAGCTTCCAAATTAACTTTATAAGTACAGGTAGGGCAAATGCATGCCACAGGCACCCAGGCCAGCAGCCACTTACATGCCACAGTATCACACTACCAACATCACAGAGTCCAGCGCTGGCACAGGCTCTGTACACATGCAGCCACTTCCATCCAAAGTCAGACTCCCCAAATGCTCACCACTGGCTTGCTGCTGATGTTCCATCCAGCTCAGGCTGTGTCACCGCCAAGATGGGCCCCATTAGTGGTGTCATGCTGCGCAGTGCCAGACACCCAGTGCGAGGAAGCAGCCCCAGGGTCATCTTTGCCAGCCGGTTGATGTCATCCCATCTCTTGTGGCTGTGGGTGCGCCGTTGGTTTGAGACCCCCAGGGCTCGCACCTTCGCTGCAGTGACCCTCCACACGTCCTTACGCTGGTGTACCTTGAGCTGCAGGCATGGGAGACAAGAAGGATAAATGATCAGGTATACAGTGCCATGTAACGACATCTATCAGTATAGCAGCAAGATACAACCAAATCACATATCCAATGACAGATTAATCAGAGACTATAGTACAGCCCACATGTGACCTCTGCATGGGAAAAGCTGATGTTAAAGCATGCAGGTGTGAGGGGGAACACAGTCCCTGCACATCTCACACACATGCACTGAAACCTGCCTGCCCACATCTCCAGTCAATTGTTGGGTTAAGCAACACATACATCACATATCAACCTGTGTTGGGGGGGAACCCTCAATGTCCCTGCCCTGTGAATAGATAACGGTGTCATGGATGTCACATTGAGGGACATGATCTCACAAATACAAAATGCACTTCACAAGGGCAGTTGTTTGCAATCTACAGTGCTGAGATGGGTCACAGCTGGAGTGCAATGTGAAAAGACTGATGTCGTACTCTGTAAGTGAAGTGATGTGTCCTTGTCTTTGTAGACGGGGACTGTGCAGGCCAGCTGGGCTCACACTGAGATGGACTACAGGGGCACACACAGCCATCCAGCCAAGCAATCACTGTCCTGACTACAGCATGAACATCCTTCTGTGTCACTGTATGGCTGACAACACAACACAGGTCACTCATACTTACATGTGCAGGGAGGGAAAGCTGTGGCATTGGGTACACACACCCTCCCACTGGAGACAGCATGTCAGGCAGTGCATGACACTACCCCACACTCCCAGGCACATACTGCATCACTCCACTACATGTGTGGGCCCCCTGCCCTACCACAACACTGTTTAAAACTCACCACGACATTTGGGGCACCATATAGCCTTGGGTACTGTGTGAGCACCTCGTCCACCAGGACCTCCAGCTCCTCGCTCGTGAAGGGACTGGCATGGATCTTCTCGGTCCTTGCCATCACTGTGGACGTGAGACAACAGCAGGGTATTTTGGTGGCAAGGGTCCCTAGGCAGCAGTCCCTGGAGGCAGCAGCATGTGAGGGGTGTCAGGCAGCAGTCCCTGGAGGCAGCAGCAGGTGAGGGGTGCCAGGCAGCAGTCCCTGGAGGCAGCAGCAGGTGAGGGGTGTCAGGCAGCAGTCCCTGGAGGCAGCAGCAGGTGAGGGGTGTCAGGCAGCAGTCCCTGGAGGCAGCAGCAGGTGAGGGGTCTCAGACATCAGTACCTGGAGGTAGCAGCAGGTGATGGGTCTCAGGCAGCAGGCTCTGTGAGCAGTGGTAATGTGAGGCTCACTCCCACATATTGAGGAAATTCGATTTTCGATCACGATCGCATTGAGCCGCCATTTTGTGGTCCGCCGCCATTTTGTGTTGCCCGCACTCAGGCAGCACGACGAACGAAGTCTTTTCTGCTTTTCCTGCAATATTGTGTCAAAATAGCCTTGTGCCTCTGTTTACAAAGCTGGTGTTAGAGACTGGCCGAGTAAACTAATCCCTGTCTGGTTTTCCTAATCCCTGTCTTAACTATCTGTTGGTTCACACTATTCTCTTCTGACTTTATCTCATCTTCTGGCCTTCGCTGTTCTCCGCTCGTATTCTCTCGTTTCACAACTGTCCTCCAAAACACACAAACGTATCTCGCCACCTGCAAGCCAGTTACAGACATGTTAATACCTTAACCTGTGGGAGGGGTGGCAAACACAGTTGGAGGAGAGGCTTCTTCGAGTTACTCGATACTTTTGTTTTCTGACTTTTTCTATTGGCTCTGATTTTCTTTCGGACTATTCCTACTGGTTTTTCATGTATGTTTTTGGTGTGTCCTTCGTTAATGTATATGTCACCTATGTACTATAAAAGATTGTGCGCCACAGAGTGAAGTGGCAGTCTCCTGAGAACATACCGTGTGTACTTCTAGGACAACTGTACTAGCTGCAGCTAATAAAATCTGATCTTTTACGCCGACAGAGTGTCCCCGTGTCTCTGTTAGCTGAAGCAGGAGAACCCAGGAGATTCAGGCGTACCCTGCGCCGCCAGGCCCAGTTGGTTCTGGTTCTTCAACTGGCACCCAACGTGGGTCGGCTTCAGAGGTAGTGGTTCTGCCTGAAGGTCGTGAGGAACCCCACAAGAAAATTCTGGAGGAATCGCGAGCCACGTCAAGCGACCCCTGTATGTCAAAAGTGGTCCGAAGGTCTTTTGCAGCGTGGTTACTCCTTCCTGACGGCTACTGACGACTGCTGCCCTGACTGCCGCCCTGCCTTGGCCCTCTTTTGGTGATGTATGGTAAAGCGAGACAATAGACGGGCCTCTGTTGGTGTAAGAAGACATCTTAGTTAAGTATTGGTGGGTCGCTCCCACATTTGGTTCTTTGGTCCTTAGGTTCTTTGGTTCTTTGGTTCTTAGGTTCTTTGGGTCTTTGATTCGGGTATTGCAATAACCGAAGCCGAGGGGTAAGTACATTTGTGCTGTGTTAAGTATTTAACCCCCTTGATGTTTGTGAACAGTCCAGTGAAATAACGATGCCTGGTCTGACTAAGTTTGAGAAACTTTGTTGTTTTGGTTGTAATAGGGATTCCCGGCTGGAGGACTCTTGTCCGATTCCTTCGGTTGGAACTCCCACTTATGCGCTCTATTCTAAACATGGTGTTGGCCCCATTGCCTTTAAAGAGGCATGGATCCGATACCCGAAGAATGATGGTGTTTTAAAATGGCCAGAAAATGGTAGCTTTGAGCCCGACATACTAGATAATTTGGAAACTATTTTATTTAAAAGAAAAGCCCGGCTGGCAATGTTTGACTCTTTCCACCTTTGGCGTAAGGAAGCCAAACAGAGAAAAATTAAGCAAGAAAAATGAGATAGGAAAGCACAGGGTATGACAATTATACAGGCTGCTCAGCAACTTAAAGATAATGAAGTTGATAATGCGATGGAAATTTCAGAGAGACAGCATCGTGTGGCAATAGATAAATGCTATCCGATGTTGCCAGCTTCCCCTTCTGATAAAAGAAAGGATTTAGAGGAAGATCCCTTGATGTCTCACTTACTGAGATTGCCTCCGCCCTATGTACAAGGTGCTAATGCACCCCCGTTGTTACAGCCTGTTCAGCCGCCAGTTACGCCTCTGCTTGCTCCGGCTCTTCTACATTTGCCCCCTCAAGTATTGCCGCCTCTGCCAGCTTTGCCTTCGACTCCTTTACCTTCATCTTCTTCGCCCTCTGCTCCCCCGGTAATTACTGATTTCTCTTCAGCTAGTTCGCCTAATACCTTGTCCCCTATCCCTATATCCAATTCTCCGTCTATGCGTAAACGACTCACAGAAACGGTCTCTGGTCTTTTATCTCCTTTCTTTGAGGCGTTAAACGTGTCTCCGGCATTTTCTCAAAGACAGTCTCGTAGTCAGTTCCCAGCTTCCGAAGAACGAGAAAGGTTGTATTCTCTCGCTCGCAAATGGATTGAGAAGGATCCTCGGTATAGTGTACCCGACATTATGCCTACCTTCTCACAGTGGAATGCGCCTACGCAGAGATATGTTTTCAATGTTATGTGTGATACTCTTGTTAAAGGTTGGGAGGATATGGACTTGGGTTCGGTTCCTCAGGGTCTGTTAGATATTCAGGCTAATTTTGATAAGGGACTCATTGTGGGTTCTAAGGTTGAGGACGCTGTAAAGACACTTGTTTCCTTTAGAACCTTATTTACCTCACAGACTTTTCTTGATTCCGACCCCTCAGTTAAGTTGACACTGAAAAATTACCCAATGAGAGAGGTTCCTCCAGTATGGAGAGAAGCGGTTCCAGCAGCAGGTGCTAATCAAGCTGTTCCTGCTCACTTCCAGCGAATATGGGTACATGTCCCCTGGAAAAGATCTGAAGTTTTGGCCCTTAAACAGTCTCTACCGGATCCTCGTAAAAACCCTGCAGGTTATTATGAAGAATTGTCACAGACTGTTGATGCTTGCATCATGAATTTAGCAGATATCGATATGTTAATGGGGAATGTAGTTCCACAAGCGTTATGGGCTAAGATTCGTAAAGAGAATCATGCCCAAGAATTAGGTGGAAACTGGGATGCTATAATTGCCGCAGATAGAGACCAAGTGGGTGGTGCGAAGCCTGATGCTTTCATTTCAGAACTCCCTGGTAGGATTATTACATTAATGAAAACGATGATGCCTGCCTTGAGAGTTAACTGGGATAAACTAGCCGCGTGTAAACAGAAGAAAGATGAGAGTGTCTCCGATTTCTTCACTCGTTTCGAGGAAACATTCATTGATCACAGTGGTCAGGACATGACTACGGAGTGTGGACAGCAAATATTTGTAGATAAGTTCGTATTTAATTTGCTTCCCGAGCTGTCGCATAAGCTAAAAGACTCCGAAGGTTCATGGGCTGTTTCTTCTTCAGCCCAGATATTGGCTACTGCTCAATATTATGAAAATAGAGATAAAGAAGAAAAAGATAAGCAAGAGAAAAAGACTAAAGAATTAAAAACTAAGGTTCTCTTGCAACAGGCTTATCCACCTCGTTATGCTCAGCCCCAGTTTCAACAACCTCCACAGTTTCAAAGGGTGTATCAAAAGCCTGAGCCATATATTCCACGACCTTTGTTAGGTCCTAATCAATGTGCCTATTGTAGAGAGGAAGGTCATTTTAAGAATAGTTGTCCGGTTTTATTGCAGCGCAATGGGACACTATCTGCTCCACGAGGTCGTGCTGGCCTCCAGTCAGCAAACAGAGGTAGAGGTCGAGGTATGTTGACCCAAGAACAGCGTGCCCTTCCTCCTTCTAATTCCGTGAACTACTTTGATCAGCAAAACGCTCGGTCTACACAGTATTACAATGAGGATTGTTATGTTGAAGGCGAGAATGTAAGTCTTCATGCTAACTAGGACAGCCATGGACAAAGTAAGGGAGTTGTGTCGATTCCAGTAGATCAGAATTGACCTTATGTTAATGTCACTACAATGGGTGTTTCAGAGCCATTTCTTTTAGATACTGGTGCGATGAGAAGTTCTATCATTCATTCAAAACTCCCTGGGGCACCTTTGTCTGGCTTAATGAATGTATCTGTAGGTTTTTCTGGCGCCCCAGTTCGTAATCCGGTTTCTTGCCCTTTGCCTATTTCAATTGGCCCTTATGATTTAGAAGTTCCGCTTCTCTTAACGAATGGTTGCGGTGAGAATCTATTGGGCTTGGATCTATTAAAAAGATTGCATGCCACAATATCTTGTTCTCCTTCTGGTGTATATCTCACTTTAGGACAAAAACTGACTTCTCCAATGTATTTGTCTAAAGATCAATTCCCACCCAAATTGCTCTCTCTTCATACAACGCTTTGGGCTGCGGGTCCAAATGATGTTGGTTGTCTTGAAATTCCACCTTATGTTGTTACTCTCAAGCCCAATGCTGAATTGCCACGTGTTCCTCAATATAGAATTTCCACTGAAGGTGAAAGAGCACTTTTGGAAATCATTCATGACTTGATTCAGAAAGATGTGGTTGAGGAAACGAGAGCTAACATATGTAATAGCCCTATTCTTCCTGTTCTTAAACGCACTGATCCTTCTCAGCCTCCTGTTTATCGCTTTGTGATTGATCTTCGGAAGGTAAACAAAATTGTTGTACCACAGTTTCCTGTTGTCCCAGATATCACTGCGCTGTTGACAACGATACCTTCTACAGCGGTTTGGTTTTCTGTTATCGATCTGAAAAATGCTTTCTTTAGTATTCCCATCGCCGAAGAAAGTAGGGATATTTTTGGCTTCTCTCTTGGAGGCCAAAGCTTCCGGTTCAAGTGCGCACCTCAAGGCTATTGTGAAAGTCCCTCTATTTATAGTCAAGCTTTGAAACGTCATCTTGATGCTTTTTCCTTGCCGTCTGGTGCTGCTCTCATTCAGTACATGGATGATTTGTTAATCGCTGCTGATTCAGAGGATATATGTAAGAATGTGACGGTTGCATTGTTGCGACACTTATCCAATCTTAATCATAAGGTTTCACCTTCTAAATTACAATATGTTCGTCGAGAGGTTACCTACTTGGGTCATCTCTTATCAAAGGAGGGAAGACGATTAACCCCAGAACATATCCAAGCAATTACGCAAATGTCTGTGCCATCCACACAAAGAGAGGTACGTGCCTTTCTGGGTATTACTTCCTATTGTAGGCAGTGGATCCCTAACTTCTCTCTGTTGGCCAAGCCTTTGTTGGCACTCACTTTGAAAGATACGCCTCAGCCCCTTCCATGGACTGACGAATGTCAGAGGAGTTTTACTGACTTACGTGCTGCTCTGTGTTCTGCTCCTGTACTAGGTACTCCTGATTACAGTAAGCCTTTTACGCTCTATGTTCATGAAAGAGAAGGTTGTGAGTTGTCAGTCTTAACACAACGATTTGCAGATAAACAGCGGCCATGTGCCTATTTTTCGGCTACGTTAGATCCAGTAGCTAAAGCATTGCCTAGTTGTCTTAAAGCGACAGCAGCAGCAGCAATTTCTATTCGACAGTCTGCTGGAGTGGTGCTAGATAATACTCTCATTGTTATGGTGCCACATGCAGTGGATACTTTGCTAAACAAAACAAAAACACAGCATCTTACGAGTGCTCGTTTGTCTGGATATGAGCTGACGCTTTTGGCTAGTCACGTGCATATCAAATGATGTAACACTTTAAATCCAGCTACTTTTTTGCCTCTTTCAGAAGAGAAAGGTGTTCAGGAACAACATGATTGTTTCTTTCGTACTGAGGAAGAGACAAAAAGTAAAATTGACTTAACAGATACGCCATTAGTGAATCCGGATGGAACGCTATGGGTAGATGGTTCTTGTTTTAAGCTTCCTAATGGAGAGACAACTTCAGCCTATGCTGTTACTACCTTGCATACAGTCGTGGAAACAGCACGCATCAGACATAATTCAGCTCAGGCAGCTGAACTGATAGCCTTAACCAGAGCGTGTGTGTTATCCAAAGGAAAAAGAGTGAACGTGTACAACGATAGCCAATACGCTTTTGGTGTGGCGTTCAATTTTGGACGTTTGTGGAAAGAAAGGGGATTCCTTACTTCCCACGGCACTAAGATACAACATGGTCAGTTGGTGACTGACCTTCTCGAGTCACTTGCTTTGCCTACCCAGATAGCAATTGTGAAGTGTAGTGCACATAAAAAGATTACTGACGATGTTCGTCGTGGGAATGCATTTGCGGATGAGGTAGCGAAAATGACAGCTAGAGATGCTAAAAGTCACATATATGTTCCGGGCCCTGCAAATTGGGTCAGAGAAAGAGGAATATATGAGGATACAGTAGAAAGTGTGAAATCAATTCAAGAAAAGGCTACAGAGAAAGAATTAAGTAGGTGGAAAGAAAGTACAGGAATGTTAGATGAGATGGGATGTTGGGTAGAATTGTCCAAGCACCAACGCTGGCTGTTACCAGATGCCTATGTACTGCCTGTAGTTACTATGGCGCATTGTCCAGCCCACCTAAGTGCGAAAGAAATATGCAAGCTTCTGGCTCCAGTATGGCAAAACAAAGGAATACCAAAGTGTGCAGACAATGTAGTGAAACATTGTATTATTTGCTTAATGTACAATCCGGAAAAGGGAACCCCAACTCCAGCAGGCCACTTTGCTCCTCCGACCTATCCATTTGAAGTGTTGCAAATTGATTACATTCACATGGAACGATGCAACAATCTCAAATATGTTCTAGTGGTGGTATGTGACTTATCCAGATGGATAGAGGCTTACCCCCTGAAAGACAATACTGCTTTATCTACAGCCAAAGTACTTCTAAAAGAGTTTTTCCCTAGATTTGGTTTGCCGTGCATTATCTGGAGTGACAATGGGAGCGAGTTATTGGGCCAAGTCATGCAAAAAGTTTGTGCAGGTCTTGGTATAAAACAGAAGTTCCATGCGGCAACCCATCCACAGTCAGCAGGTCTAGTGGAGTGCTATAATGGCACTCTAAAACTCAAACTTGCTAAAGTACAGGCCAGTACAGGCCTTAGTTGGTCCGATGCACTACCTTTGGCTCTTCTATCCACCAGAACGGCTGTGCATTCTCGTTTGGGACTTAGCCCTTATGAGATAGTTTTCGGACGCCCAGCTAATATATGGGGAGTCCCTCGCCCTAAGAGGTATTCAGACTTGTCATACCCAATGTTGATTGATTATTTGCACGACCTCACAACTAAATTGCGTGTTCTCCATCAACAGGCTCAGAGCGCTTTGCCAGAGGCCTCCACAGACTCAGGTCATTCCATCCAACCAGGCGACTGGGTTTGTGTGAAGAATTTCCAAAGGACGAAGAATTTGGAGCCTCGCTGGAGAGAACCCCGTCAGGTTCTCCTAACTACTCGTACAGCAGTGAAGGTTGAAGGAAAGAAGAACTGGATTCACGGCGTGCACTGCAAGAAGGTTCCTTTGCCTTTGCCCTTTGATCAGTGGGTCCGCAAGGGTATAAGTGACTCTGAAAGCGAGAAAGTTCCACGATTTATACCTTTTAGTGATGCACGCTTGAATGGAACATTGTCGGAAAAAGAAAACGACGACGTTCTCCAAGAAGCTGTACCATCACATTTTCGTCTGAATACCACAAATCCACGAACATTGTTTCAGGATCAGACTGTACCTGATAAGGCTCATTACGATTTAAGACCCAGACTGAAGAAGAAAACTTGAGATTCTCTCTTCTATCTATCCCGGTTGCAGGGTCACGGTAGGAGTCTTGGTTGTAACTTGAGTAGTGGCAATAGGCCTGCAGGACTTGCAGTGTCATAGGACGGCAGACAATCGTGACCAAGTGATTAAGGAAGATTGCCGTGAGCATCCATTTAGAAGATGGAAACTACATTAGGCGAAAGAGAGAGAAAGAACAAAATGAAAGACAATCATTGTAAAATAATATATAGTCGTTGTGGTATAACTTTATGTGTTTTTATATTATTGTGTATTTTATTGGCGTGTATAGGATGGATTGTTTACGCTATGCAGCAAAAAGTTGTCCCTTCTTCTATCTCTGTGCCTTCTTATTCTACTATCTCTCCGCATCTGTTTCATACACTTCCTCAACATGAACTCGTTAGAAGAATCGAATATTACAATAATTTGTTTATTTAGTTATTACACCAATTAGTAATTAATACAACCGATTGTTGGGTGTGTGGACTAATGCCTCATACCACAGAAAAAGGAATGCCATATTTAGTCCTTCCGTTCTCTTATGAAGGTTCTGCTTGGGCTTATTTTGTAATTTTCTCTAACGCCTATCAAAGCCGATTTAAACGACCTGTCAGTTCTTATATTGGCGGACCAGATTTCAGTCATAGTTCATTGATAAAGGGAATGGTAGCTATGGCTAAAATCATGGAAAATAGTAACATTTCTGCTGATGAGAGAAAAGCATATACTAATTGGAACGTCACTCATTATATCACAAGCCTTAGTGATAAGGTTAAACAAGGAAAGTCTCCACCAATTTGGACTGTACCTCATCAAGGCAATTTCTGTTTGCAAATAAATGGCCAAACTACTGACCCCGAACAGAGAAAAAGCTTTTGTTCCCATACTTACATCCACTCCTCTCAGAATTCGCCGCCATTAGTGCCATCTCAGGGCACGTATTTCATCTGTCACGATAGAGCCTATACGTGGTTGCCGACTGGTTTTTCTGGAACTTGCTATATAGCTTTTCTTCTTCCCCCTACATACACTGCTTCTTCAAATTTCCATAAAAACAGATATGGCAGAGGAATTATTGATTCCAAAGACACAGCAGGTCAAGAGGGAGGAGACTTCCTAAAAGGATTTATTCCTTTTTTGGGTCCTATGGCAAACAGCAGGAATATGAGACAACTGGTTTGTGTTGTAGAGACTACCATAGACATCACTGTAGGAGCTTTGAGTAATATTACAGCGGAACTACAGGCGGATCGTCTTATGACTTTACAGAACCGAGTTGCCTTAGATGTCATTCTTGCAGATCGTGGTGGAGTCTGTAAATTATTCAAATCGAGTTGCTGTATTTATATACCTGATGACGCTCCGACAATATACCAGGCCATCTCTAAATTACATATAATCTCTGAGTCGATTCATCAAGACGAAGGAGATTGGTCGTTATTGGGATAGTTTTGGGGACTACTGTCCAAATGGGGTTGGAAAGTGCTAACATTCCTTGGTATGGTTTTAGCCATTGTTTTCCATTGTTGTCTTTGTATGCACTGTGGTCCCGCCATCTGCGACCTTTGTGCTACTATGTGCATCCCAAAAGCTAAGACACAAAGAACAGAGAATATTAGAATGATGTTACAGCAACAGCTCGATGACCTCATGGCCATCGACATCGACTCAGATTAACATGAGTCTGTGTATCTTGCCTGAGTTCTGGCAAAAGGAGGGTCTGAGGAAATTCGATTTTCGATCACGATCGCATTGAGCCGCCATTTTGTGCTCCGCCACCATTTTGTGTTGCCCGCACTCAGGCAGCACGACGAACGAAGTCTTTTCTGCTTTTCCTGCAATATTGTGTCAAAATAGCCTTGTGCCTCTGTTTACAAAGCTGGTGTTAGGGACTGGCCGAGTACACTAATCCCTGTCTGGTTTTCCTAATCCCTGTCTTAAATATCTGTTCGTTCACACTATTCTCTTCTGACTTTATCTCATCTTCTGGCCTTCGCTGTCCTCCGCTCGTATTCTCTCATTTCACAACTGTCCTCCAAAACACACAAACGTATCTCGCCACCTGCAAGCCAGTTACAGACATGTTAATACCTTAACCTGTGGGAGGGGTGGCAAACACAGTTGGAGGAGAGGCTTCTTCGAGTTACTCGATACTTTTGTTTTCCGACTTTTTCTATTGGCTCTGATTTTCTTTTGGACTATTCCTACTGGTTTTTCATGTATGTTTTAGGTGTGTCCTTCGTTAATGTATATGTCACCTATGTACTATAAAAGATTGTGCGCCACGGAGTGAAGTGGCAGTCTCCTGAGAACATACCGTGTGTACTTCTAGGACAACTGTACTAGCTGCAGCTAATAAAATCTGATCTTTAACGCCGACAGAGTGTCCCCGTGTCTCTGTTAGCTGAAGCAGGAGAACCCAGGAGATTAAGGCGTACCCTGCGCCGCCAGGCCCAATTGGTTCTGGTTCTTCAATATATAGCCCCCTGGGGTCTTTTCAAAGGTGCCAAGCTGCAGCAATTGGTGGTCCATGTCTGCCTCTTTCAAATGCATCCAATGACCGCCTCCGCGGTGGCGGAGCACGCCTACCGCGATCTTCAAAATTGCATCATGCCACCGCTATCGAGCTTCTCATTGGCTCTAGGGCAAGCTCCATGGCGGTCTAACACCGCTGGGGCCCGTGGTGCACTACTGCAATGGTGCATCTTACAAGTGCAGCCAATGACCGCCTCCGCGGTGGCGGACCACGCCTACCGCGATCTTCAAAATTGCATCATGCCACCGCTATCAAGCTTCCCATTGGCTCTAGGACGAGCTCCATGGCGGTGTAACACCGTTGGGGCCCGGGGTGCGCTACTACGATGGTGCATCTTACAAGTGCAGCCAATGACCGCCTCCACGGTGGCGGAGCACGCCTACCGCGATCTTCAAAACTGCATCATGCCACCGCTATCGAGCTTCTCATTGGCTCTAGGGCGAGCTCCATGGCGCTGTAACACCGCGGGGGCCCGTGGTGCGCTACTACGATGGTGCATCTTACAAGTGCAGCCAATGACCGCCTCCACGGTGGCGGAGCACGCCTACCGCGATCTTCAAAACTGCATCATGCCACCGCTATTGAGCTTCCCATTGGCTCTAGGGCGAGCTCCATGGCGGTGTAACACCGTTGGGGCCCGAGGTGCGCTACCGCGATGGTGCATCTTTCAAATGCATCCAATGACTGCCTCTGCGGTGGCGGAGCACGCCTACCGCGATCTTTAAAATTGCATCATGCCACCGCTATCGAGCTTCCCATTGGCTCTAGGGCGAGCTCCATGGCGGTGTAACACCGTTGGGGCCCGGGGTGCGCTACTACGATGGTGCATCTTACAAGTGCAGCCAATGACCGCCTCCACGGTGGCGGAGCACGCCTACCGCGATCTTCAAAACTGCATCATGCCACCGCTATCGAGCTTCTCATTGGCTCTAGGGCGAGCTCCATGGTGCTGTAACACCGCTGGGGCCCGTGGTGCGCTACTACGATGGTGCATCTTACAAGTGCAGCCAATGACCGCCTCCACGGTGGCGGAGCACGCCTACCGCGATCTTCAAAACTGCATCATGCCACCGCTATTGAGCTTCCCATTGGCTCTAGGGCGAGCTCCATGGCGGTGTAACACCGTTGGGGCCCGAGGTGCGCTACCACGATGGTGCATCTTTCAAATGCATCCAATGACTGCCTCCGCGGTGGCGGAGCACGCCTACCGCGATCTTTAAAATTGCATCATGCCACCGCTATCGAGCTTCCCATTGGCTCTAGGGCGAGCTCCATGGCACTGTAACACCGCTGGGGCCTGGGGTGCGCTACTGCGATTTTAGTGGCGGAGCATGCCAACCGCCATTTCCACATGTCTCCATGCCTATGAGTACTGCACTGGTGTGAATGGGGGTGCTGGTGACACACCACCGGTGCCAGGCGGTAGCTACCGCGATATGGGTGCCATGCATTGATACGAGGCACCGCCATTCTGGCGGCGGAGCATGCCAACTGCCATTTCCACGTCTCCATGCCGATAAGTACTGCACTGGTGTGAATGGGGGTGCTGGTGACACACCGCCAGTGCCAGGCGGTAGCTACCGCAATATGGGTTCCATGCAATGGCGGTGTCCATCTGTCACACATCAACAGTGCATAGTGCCAACATGTTCAATGGCACATCACTGTGCACACGATGCCAATGTTCAATTTACTCCACTGATGGCTACACATGCCATGTTTGTGTGTGTGTAACATACATTTGTCTGTACCCACTCACATGTCACTTGAGGATTTGATGTTGGTGTAGGCAGAACAGTGTAGTCCTGGACTGTACAATGTGTACACATGTCAATGTGTTGAGGTCCAGTGACAATCACAGCAATGCTCGTTTTGATGAATATTGATCTAATTAGCATTGCCTCTAATGTCTACTCATGAACACATTCATCATTCCAGCGCCGACTGTGGTCATTGTGTGGTGGATGTGTGCCAGGTTGTAATGACGCATCAAGGTGTGACCGATACAGCAGCTAGGTAGGAACAGTGGTTTTGATTAGTTAAATATATGCTGGATACTAGACTCCCAGGTGTGCACATGTGTACTGTGGCCATATGCCTATGTGCATTCACATATCCAAAGGTGGTGTTTGAGGTACTTGTCTTGTGTAAGTTGACACTTGTGCCCTTTGTGTAGCTGAAGGTGTCCCTCCATGTAAGCAGGTTTGTTAGTCACTCTAGATGTCAGTCATTGTTGTCGTTGTGTCATTCTGCACGTGATATGCTGTGCACATCTCTTGGTGTATTGTATTGACATATGTCCACTATCAACTCCAATAGAAGGAGGCCAAATTTGATTCGTCACTTGACAGTGCTAGAGGACATGGAGGATGTTGCGATCATACACAAATGCCGCCTGGACAGAGCCACCCTGAAAACCCTTTGTGATCTGTTGGAGCCCCACCTGCAGCCACGCAGGACATATCCAACAGCTTTCACCCCTACTTATAAGGTGATGGCAGCCCAGTTTTTTTTTGCAACAGGATCGTTCCAGGAGACTGTGGCCAGCGCTGGTGAGATGTCACAACCTATGTTCAGCATGGTGCTGCGTGATGTACTGTTTGCCATGATGCTATACAAGGACAGATACATCCATTTCCCCAGGGGTGCTGACTTGCCAGCTGTGAAGGGAGACTTCTATCCCCTTGGACACATCCCCAATGTTGTTGGGGCCATTGATTGCACCCATGTCGCACTTGTGCCACCACAGGCAAGTGAGCACATTTACCGCAATCACAAGCATTATCACTCCATCAATGTGCAGGTGGTGTGCCTGGCAGATATGACCATCTCGCAGGTGTGTGCCAAATTCCCAGGCTCGGCCCACGACTCCTACATCCTGAGGAACAGCATAGTGCCCCAGCTGATGGCTAATCTTCTTCCAGAGCGTGCATGGATTGTGGGTGAGTATGCCTAGTCGTGTGGCGTGCTGTGTGTGTGATCTGCTCCCCTGAGACTCTACAACATTGCAATGTCTATTTGTGTTTGTCATACCTAGGTGACTCTGCATATCCCAACCGTCCCTGGTTGCTGAGCCCACTGCGGAATCCCAGGTCCCCGGCTGAAGTCCGCTACAATGAGGCCCATGGGAGGACACATCGTGTGATGGAGCGCACTTTTGGCCTGCTCAAGTCAGATTGTTGTTGCATGCTCCAAAACCTAGCCATTCGCAGGGAGATTCCCCTGCTCCTGGATGATGGTGAGGACCGAAGGCCCCAGCCTGCAAACCAAGCCGTGTCCAGTGATGAGGACAGTGGAGAGGAGGAAGGTGTTGACCTGCGTGAACAGCTCATCACCCACTACTTCACTTGACGTTGGGTGGCAATATGCAGCATACCCATTGTCTGATGAGATTGCTGTTGTCATGAAGGGGCATGTGAGAATTGTAGCATCAGCCAGTTGTAGACTCAGTGGTGGTTGGAAATGTTTCTAGGACGTGTCATTTGGGAACATCAACGGGATGTGTATGCTGACACTTGGGGGCCATTGTGACATGTGCATGTTGGGTTATCCTGGTGTTAGGACTTGTGTGATGTCTGTGATGCCACACCCAGACCAGTGACAGGTGTTCTGTTGTGTTTCCCTAGGTGCCTTAGACTTCTCCTTGCCTACATACAGCCCATGGTCCGGGTACATTGTGATCATGTTGAAGACTGTACACCCTGCAATAAAGCCGGAGCAGACACAACAACATGTGTGTGAGGATATTTTATTTACTATGGTGAGATGCAAGGGGGGTGTACATTTCCATAGTGGGGGGAGTGAGTTGACAGTCTTGGTAGATGAGATGGTCGAGTAGTCACCACATTGCTGTGGTGACCCAGTCCAACAGGCAGATGCCATTCACAAGGCAGTGTGGGGTAGGACAGCCCAAAGAGTCAATGCAGTGGTGGAGAGGGTTGCCATCAAATGCTGACTCCGTGACTTGCGTCTGGCAGGTGCTTTGCCTCCAGATACTCCCAGGGTCTTCTTGGGACGGCCCCTTTGTTGTTTGGCAGGGGGGCCCTGCTGCAGGGCCTGTGGGGTCTGAGGACTCACCCCTCTCTGTGGGCGCAGGGGAGGATGGTGAACTGTCAGTGTGCAGCCCACCAGAGGGAGCGGAGGTGTTGTCTGGGGCACATGCCTGTCCCTCAGTACCGCCACTTGCTGGCCTAAGAGGTTCACGATTTGTCCCATGCGTCTGCCGATGGACCTCATCAGCAGGATGAGCTCGTGCAACAGATCGTCCGACCGGCCCGTTTGTCCCTGGGCCTGTTCGTATGCGCCCAGGACTCTGGTGATGTGTTCCAGGGAGTGGGTCCCAGCCTCCTGGTGTCCCTGGGTGATCCTGCCCCTCCTACCTGCACTGCAGCCACAGACCTGTTGCCTCACCACGTGGGCACCCGCATCCTCTCCCTGCCCTCCTCCATGGGTGGTGTGTGCGAGGCATCCTCTGGGACAGGAGGGTGATGCCGGCAGCATTGGTGGTGGTGGTGGTGGTGGTGGCTGTGGCTGCACAGGCCGTGACAGCAGGGGTCTGCTGTGGAGTTGTTGTTGCCGCAGATGTGGTGGGGGGACGCTGGGGTCCTGGGACCTGTTGCTCCCTGGCGCACTAGATGGGCCGCCCTCAAGCTCATCGTCCACGGAATCCTGGGAGTGAACATCCGAGAGTCCTTGTACCGGGGGTAGAGACTGGCTCTGCAGGTTGCTAGTTTTGTCCTCTGCAGTGAGTTCTTGGTCACCTGTGGGTCAGATGGGAAATGGTCATTGCAGTGCACCTGCAAGCTTTGGGTTAGCTGTGTGTCATTCACATTTTGTACACTGCACAATTGACATATAATCACATTGTTGACTGTGTGCAGTACTGTGCTCCCTGATTTGCTACAGTGGTACAAGCATTACTTGTCCATGGTGCGAGGTGTCAGGGCATACCATGCAAACCGTGTCCAATTGAGGTTTATTGGGACTTGTTGCCATCTAGGGCCCTGGCACAACATGTGTTTAATTATGGACTCATGGTTTAGTTGTCTGACCTAGCAGATGTCACATCTGGCCATGGACTGGCCATTGTCATCTCCTGCATCCGTTTGTCCTGTCATGTGCATATCTTGATTTGTGCCACCACACATGCTTTCATATTTTGGGAATGGTCCTTGTTGCACTTGCCCCATGGTGATGCACATGCAATTAGTTGCTGTGCATGAATGTGCCCAGGCTTTCTTCTAATTGTGCATTGGTGTGTCACACTTTGGTGGTTGTGACAGTTTCCTTGGCTTACCTGTGTGCACACTGTGCTTGGCAATGGGGTAGGTATGGCTCTTTGTGCAATGTGAGGGCTGGTGTTGTCATATGGCACCATTTATTGTGGGGGAAATGTGTGGGTGCAAGTACTGGCTACCTACCTGTAAGTTTGTTTGTTGTACTGCAATGGCTTCCAACTGCTCCTGGGTGGGGTGGGGTAGTGATACATCCTGCTCAGGTGTGGGACAGGAGGCATGGTGGGAGTAGTAGTGCAGCACTCCCAGCCACAAACACGCTCCCAGGGAAGATGGCTACCTACCTGTAAGTTTGACGAGGGTTGTGTAACGGCTGACACATGCTTCTGGATGGGGGAGGAATCCATCTTGCTAGGCTGTGGGACAGGGGGCATGGTGGGAGTAGTGGTGCAGGCCCCCCACCCCCAGACAACCTCATTGTGAAGATGGCTACCTACCTGTACGTTTGTTTGTTGTTCTGCAATGGCTTCCAACTGCTCCTGGGTGGGGTGGGGGAGGGATACATCCTGCACAGGTGTGGGACAGGGGACATGGTGGAAGTAGTAGTGCAGGCCCCCCACTCCAGACACCCTCATTGTGAAGATGGCTACCTACCTGTAAGTTTGTTTGTTGTACTGCAATGGCTTCTAACTTCTCCTGGGTGGGGTGGGGGAGGGATCCATCCTGCTGAGGTATGGGACACAGGGAATGTTGGGAGTAGTAGTGCAGGTCCCCCACCCTAGACACCCTCATTGTAAAGATGGCTACCTACCTGTAAGTTTGTTTGTTGTACTGCAATGGCTTTCAACTGCTCCTGGGTGGAGTGTGGGAGTGCTCCATCCTGTTGAGGTGTGGGACAGGGGCCATGATGGGAGTAGTAGTGCAGCCCTCCCTGACACAAACACCCTCATTGTGAAGATGGCTACCTACCTGTACATCTGTTTGGTGTACTGCAATGGCTTCCAACTGCTCCTAGGGGAGGGATCCATCCTGCTGAGGTGTGGGACACAGGGAATGTTGGGAGTAGTAGTGCAGCACTCCCAGCCACAAACACCCTCCCAGGGAAGATGACTACCTACCTGTAAGTTTGATGAGGGTTGTGTAATGGCTGACACATGCTTCTGGGTGGGGTGGAGGAGGGATCCATCCTGCTCAGGTGTGGGACAGGGGGCATGGTGGGAGTAGTAGTGCAGGCCCGCACCCCCAGACATCCTCATTGTAAAGATGGCTACCTACCTGTAAGTTTGTTTGTTATACTGCAATGGCTTCCAACTGCTCCTGGGTGGGGTGGGGGAGGGATCCATCTTGATAGGCTGTGGGACAGGGGGCATGATGGGAGTAGTAGTGCAGGCCCCCCACCTCCCAGACACCCTCATTTTGAAGATGGCTACCTACCTGTAAGTTTGTTTGTTGTACTGCAATGGCTTCCAACTGCTCCTGGGTGGGGTGGGGGAGTGATCCATCCTGCTCAGGTGTGGGCCAAGGGGCCTGGTGGTTGTTGTAGGGCTGTCTGCCATGCCCCCATGGTTATGTTGTTAGCTATGTTTGTGGTGAATGGAAGTGGGTGAATGTTGGATCTGTGAGTGTGGGGTGCAGATGGATGGTGAGTGTCCTAGGTGGTGTAGCTTTGTAGTTGTGCAAGGCAGTACATAGCAGAGTGGCGGTGTGTCATTTGTTTGTACTTACCAACCTCCACTCCCCCGGCTACTCCTGTGAGACTCTCTGGATGCAGTATGGCAAGCACCTTCTCCTCCCATTGTGTGAATGTGTTTAGCGGAATGGGAGGGCCACCGCCAGTCCTCTGAGCCAGCTCACGGTTCTTGCTCCTCCTCTCCTTGACCACCCTCTTCAGGTCATGCCATCACTTCATGATCTCCTTTTTTGATCTTGGGGTGGTCCCTACTGCATTGACCTTTTGGACTATCCTAGCCCATATTTGTGTCCTTGTGGCTAATGGTGTCTGTTGGACCAGGGTACCAAAAAGCTGTGGTTCCACTCTGACTATCTCATCTACCATGACCTTCAACTCACTCTCAGTGAATTTGGGCATTTTCTGTGTGGCCATGGTGTGTGGTGTGCAAAGTGATTGTGGGTGCAGGGGTGTGAGTGGTGGTTGTGGTTGTGCTGTGTATGGTGTGTGTTGTGCAGGGGGGTTAGTTGTGCTGGTTTGGAGGTGGTGGTGGTGCTGTGTGTGGTGTGGCTGGTGATGTTGTGTCCTTTGCCTCTCCTGTCAGCTGGGGTATGTGTCCCTTCTCTCCTGGAGTTTTGCAAGGGATTGTGGTCAGTGAAGGGGCTGGTCTTATACACAGCTCTGTGGGTGTGTCCAATTGGGGTGTTGCTGACAGGTTTGTTGTCCTGGGATTCGTATTTTTCGTTTTGCCATGTGGTTGTGTCATTGGGGTGTGTTTTGTGTATTTGGGAGGCATGTCTAGTTTTCTGTGTGCACTTTTTGGCCTTCTTATGGGGTTTTGGCATCGTCAGCCATATTTTTGACGGTTCGTTTGCTGCAGTCGCTGTGCTTCATCTCTTGCGCTGGCTCTCCCATTCATCCCATTGTGAGACCGAGGCGGTCGGAGATGGCGGCATGTACCGCGGGACCGTCGGGGGTATACTAATTTCCGGGGCGGTGTCTCCGCTATACTTGCGGCGGGTTGTTGTTTTTCCGCCGCAAATCCGACTGCCGCGGACGGATATTGGCCATCTCCGCCTGCTACGGGCGGTTATTCTGGGCCAAGTACCGCTGCGGTCGTTTTTTTGGGGTGGTTAATGCTAATTTGTCTGCCGATTTTTCCCACGGGGCCGGCCGGCGGTTGTTTTCCGCTTCCATGGTGGTCGGGGTGTTTTTCCACCCTACATCCTAATGGACCTCATTGTGAGAATGTAATGGAGACCACACTCAGATTAGTTAAAGCCACTTGGAAAATTCCCAAGTTCAGAACGTGCCAAACTGAATTTGTGGTTTACGTCATAGTCTGTCCCTGCAACTTGTGGTATATTGGCTCCACCACATTTTCAATAAAAAAGAGAATTCTCGAGCACTGGAGGGGAATAATTAACAAAGATAATAGTTACAGCACAGCCAGACACTTCACAGCCAAACACAATGGGGATTGGACCAAAGCTAAATTCTTTGGACTTGACAGTAGAAACCTGAACCCCAGAGGAGGCAACAGGGTGGGAGCTCTCCGCAGACTGGAGTCACGTTTCATTTTGCAAGCAGGCAGCAAATTCCCCAGAGGGTTCAATTTAGATGAAGAAATGCATTCTTATTTGTGATACACCACACTACTAGCAGAATTTGGTAGAACTAGCCTCAGGCACCCATTCCCTTCCTTCCCCCCTTGTCCCCACACACCAGCTCACCCTTTCCTACCAGTCTCACACATGTTAATAGTTTCATGAACCCAAGTTACAACCAGATAGGATGTTTTGAACCTTCAAATCTGAATACAGTAATGTTAGTTATAATGTCGGCACAGTGAATAAGGCAATATGGTGTAATGTTTTTGTAGTCTTCTTTACAGGGAGACAACGTGGATGGCACTCGAGGAACTCACATACCTGCAATTAAATTATTAGCACCCAGAGTGAAAGATCGACCTACTGATTCGGCACTCATTGATAGTTCAAACCTCAGACAAACCTTAGATCACCAGCAATGCACTATACACATTATCTTGACTGCTAATTAGGTACTAAAACTACACCTAGCTGTAACAACAGACCAGACTACCATAATGTACATTGCACAACAAGCATGCACTTGGTTATGACGCCACTAACATTATCACATATATCTAAAATACAATCAAAGCCCTCACACATTGGCACTAAACCCATAACTATAGGGCAAGTAACAAACATGAGCAGGTAGACCAAAGAGAGCGCAGCTCATGCACTAGTTCATGCCACACGGAACTCACAGCTTATGAACATCCTAAATTACTTAAATGCTAGTATAATTTAAATTACATCAAGTTGCAACATTTTTTTAAACATGTCGCATAAAAAAAAGCGAGTATTTTGTTTATGTTTATGAAGACTGTCACGTGATATGTTTGACCACACATGTATCTATAAAGGGACTCTGACCAGTGCAAGGGTCAGGTGACCAAGACCACGGACGTGCTCGAAACGCGTTCTTTTGTCAATTTAAAATAATCCAGGCATCCAGTTTTATGTGGAATATATATATATATATATATATATACTCAGCCCCCACTTGACGAATCCACCCGAGACTTTCAGGGTAGGAGCGGAGCGTAGCGCCCCACCTATTTTGAAAAATACGCGAGGATTCGTCGACCGGCGCCAAAGTTATTCAAAATAGAATGTTGCGGATTTCCTATGGAAACGTGGTCCTAACTATAACTACCTACTGGCGACCGCCAGTAGGTAATATATATATATATATATCTCCCAGCAAAAAAGTTGCGTTGCTCGAGCCTCTTAAAATGAGGAGTGCCAGGCGAGGTAGCGAACCTCAATATCCCAGAGAAAACTGCAACAGTCTTCAAGACGAATGAAGCATGAAGACACGCACAGAGCCAACACTCTATTTGCAAAAGCGTATATTTATTCACACAAGGCAACTAAAAATCAAACCCAGTGCGTTTCAGAGTTTCCTCACTCCTTGCTCACAGGTTAGGCAAATGCTGACTTCCTGCCATATTTAAAGTGACAGGCAGTGCGTCATAACCAAAATAGAAGAAATACTTTGTATAATTTTGTGAAATAAAACAATACTGAAGAAGCAAGTGCATTTTATAATATTTCATCATAATTAGTCAGTGTGAGTAAAATTAAATGTACATTTCTAGTCCAATTGATTTATGCATAAACACGGGCATATAATAAGCAAATTGGTGGCTAAACAAAGAGTGTAATAATAACCTCATGACTAAAATATATAGTCAGTATGGTAGCTTAGTATTGTTATGACAGTGTTAAGACAAATTTTACATAGCATGTACGTGAAACATACCGACTATACCCTTCATTTTTTTGTACAGAAGTTTTGTCCATAAAGTTATTCATGACAGCGAATTTTGCCATGATTCAGCCTGGTGGGCACTGTAAATACAGGACCAGCGCATATGGAACAATGTTTCAAAATTAGTTTGTACAATTCTGCCCAAGTGGGCAAACAAAGCACGGAGTCAACATGCTACCATCACTTAATACAGAGAGCCACCACCCTGAAAATAATAAAAGCCAATGTCTCTAGACAATAAAGCCCCAGTGGGAAGACCAGAAAATCTTAATATGTACGGACAACATCACCGATGTCTCCAACACGTGGCTATAGACTACAGATATCACAGCTCTTCTGCTTCTTCAACCAAAATTTGTCTGTAACAAACGGAAACAAAGCATAAGTTATAAACACAATCTTTATAACACACAGTTTTAAAAAAGGCATTAGCCCTCACAGAAGAAAAGAGGACTATACAGAGAAAAACTCTATGTCACCCCAAGATGTACTGCCATTTCCTCATCCATATTCAATCCATTAGGATGCAGGGTATTGTATTTTGTTATCATACTGGACTCTAGTCTCCTGAGTTCGATAACTCGGTCACCTCCCCTCACACTTTTAGGTACCGCATCGAATACTACAAATGTAAGTAAATTGCACTTCTGTGAGTCTTAAAGTGTCGTGCTACAGGGTAATGTTTATCGTAATTCCGAATTGCCCGCATATGTTCCAAGTTGCGCTTCTTGGCTCCGTGAATGGTGCTGCCTATGTAAGCCAGCTTACATGGGCATATTAGCGCATAAATAACATATTCGGAATTACATGTCAAGTGTTTTTCAATCAGGAAAGGTTGTAGTTCAGTGGACAATTTAACTGATACAACTGCTACGGTAATTACATGCCTTACATTGACAACATGTATAAAAGCCTTTTATGGTATTCTTAGGTTTGTCAGTCTGTATTAAGGAATGACATAGAGAATCTTTTAGGGAGCGCGCTTTTTTAAAAGTGATCCCCAGATTTTCACCCATAGCTGTAGCTAAATCACAAGCCATTGTCAACACATTCCAATGTTTTTTTAGACTTTTCTTAAGGGTCAAAGCTTGGTTGTTATATCTACTAATGAATCTGATTTTTTGTTCAGGAATTTCTTTGTCTTTAGGACTCAGCAGGTCATTTCTATTTAGATTTTTCACTTGATCAACTTCTTTCCGAATGGTTTTCTGGTTATAACCTCATTCACTGAACCTTTTGGACATTATTTGTACTTCATTCTTAAACCCTGTATTCGTGCCGCAATTCCATCTGGCGCGCATTTGTTCGCCATACGGGATGCTTTCAATCAAATCAATGAATGTGGGTGACAGGTTTCAGCTTGCAGTAAACTGTTACCTGCAGTGTGTTTTCTGAACAGATGACTAGTGAGTGTTTTATTCACGACAGTTAGTTTGAGATGTAAGAATTCAATGGTCTCATTACTTATGTGGCTGGTAAAGTAAAGGTTTAAAGTATTGTCGTTAAGAATGGCAACAAACTCAAGCGCTTCCTCCTGAGTCCCATTCCACACACAAAGATGTCATCAATGTAGCGCGTCCAGAGGACGGCATGGGATTTAAATAGTCCGATGTTATTGATTACCTACTCCTCCCATCAGCCGAGGTAAAGACCTGCAAAGCTGGGGGTAAAGCAAGTTCCCATTGCCGTTCCCTGGATCTGTCTGTAGATGGTGCCATTAAACAAAAAGAAATGACTGGTGAGACAAATCATGATCATATCCATGATCATGTCAGTGTGGAGCATATAAGATATGGATCTTTTCCTTAAAAAATACCTGCACACATCTATCCCTAGATGGTGTGGTATGCAGGTAAATAGACTATTAACGTCTAGACTAAGGAGTAGATATCCCTCTTTCCACTCAAGATCTTGTGTCTCTTATGTATGAAGGGAGTGCATGTACTAGGGGTTGGAGAAAATAATCAACGTACCTCGACGTGTTCTCCAACATGCTCCCCCTGGACGAGACAATAGGTCTCCCTGGGTGATTCATGGCATTATTATGAAGTTTGGGCAGTAGGTAAAGTGCCGGTATTTTGGGAAATTACCATCCTAAATTACTTAAATGCTAGTATAATTTAAATTACATCAAGTTTCAACATTTTTTTAAACACATATCGCATTAAAAAAAACGAGAGTATTTTGTTTATGTTTATGAAGACTGTCACGTGATATGTTTGACCACACATGTATCTATAAAGGGGCTCTGACCAGTACAAGGGTCAGGTGACCAAGACCACGGACATGCTCGAAATGCGTTCTTTTGACAATCTAAAATAAAGAAAACTTTACATACTTGTTGGAGTGGGCTAGTGGATTTCTGATCCAGGCATCCAGTTTCGTGTGGAATATATATGTATATAGGAGGCGGCCATTGATTTGTTTGATGACTCACCGGCCGGTGGGTCATCAACTATTACACAAACAGTTAATACATCTAGTGGGATGTCTAGCCCACGTGACATATTCAAACGCTTGGAAAAGTTAATGAAGGCCGAACAGGCCAAATGGTGGGAGCATCGCTCCCTGAGCCGTTACCTGGAGGTGGGGCGCATACCCCGTGGACTCAGAATCATGCTGGCACCCAGCAACGAGCAACCTGATCCCAACATGCTCAATGAATGGGCAGAATGCAACTTGGAGTCTTCGTGCAAGTTAGTAGCCATTCTAGTTAAGTACGCGGAAAGTGACCGCGCTGCACTGCAGGATAAAATTGATGAAGTAAATAAGGAAATTCATGCCCTTGACACCTCGGTCGACTGTACAAAATACAGGGATGAGATGACTTTGCGGCTGCGTAAAGAGGAGGAAATCATAAAAAAGCGCAAGGCGTTCAAATTTCAGAGAGATAAAATCGACTACCAACAGGGCCGTATTTTCACTTTCGCGAGGAAATTTGATGCCATTAAAGCTTCTAGAACTCCATTGTCGCAACCCTCATCTGAACCAAGCTCCAGTGCTACACCAATACCTCAACCAGCGTCCTCAGTATCGGACCTCAGTTCAGTACCTGACAGTGAGTCTGATACGGAGCTTAATAGAAACGCATCGCTTCTGGGGTTTACCAAGTATTCCCTAGCGCAAGAGGTGGACTGCTTGCGACAAGATCGTCGCGAAACCCGAAGACCGAGGTGGCCAAATCCCAGCAGCGCAAAAGAAACAACCAAAAGCGCAGAGCACGCCGACAAGCAGGCTTCAAATGCCAAGACAAAAAGAAAGAATAACAAAAGATGGAACAAACAATGAATTAGCCACACGTGGAGGATTACCAAATTGGATCTTCATCAGTCTTAAATCTTACTGATATCCAGTTGAGTCAAGCCGAGACCAAAATTCTCCATCTTGGTCTCACGTACAGTCCAGCAAGTAATTTTAACTATTCAAAAACGCGGATCGATCTTTACAAATTTACCTGCAAACTGAAACTCCAGAAGTACTTTTTGCTCAATCGAACTGCTCTGAGACCCCATTCTATGCCTAATGTGTGGATGCCACAGGGGCTTTGTGTCAACGACCTTGAACTATTGCAAGATCTACAGCAATTACACGATGAAGTCCCCAGTTCTGGCAACACAGAAGAATAATTGGTTTTAAATATGCCTGGCTATACTAAATTCAAACCGAAATCAACTTTCACTCCTTAATGCTGCATGACAACATTTATATTTTTCATGAATTGTCCATCTCAGGCATTAAGAAATTGTATTCATCTACCCTATGTGAAAAATTCAAATATACAGCGCAGAATAGTTGTTACACTCAGCTTGTTAAAAAACTGCAGGCTAATGACAACATCATAGTCCGCCAATCAGACAAGGGCGGGAATGTAGTGCTTTGGCCTCGGGAACTTTACCTGGAGGAAGCTTACAGTCAGCTCAATGATTCCCTGTGCTATAAGCGTTGTGATGCAGCCACAGTGAAAACAGCACAAACTGAATGTTATTCTCATTTGGTCGCCTGGAGAAGTACCGGATAACTGAGCCAAGATGAACTCAAATTTCTTAAGAATGACTATCCAGTTACTCCTGTAATCTATTTCATCCCCAAAGTTCATAAGAATATTGAAAAGCCTCCAGGCAGGCCTATTATTTCAGCACGTAATGGTTTGTTTGAAAACACGTCTGTGTACATTGATGCTTTCTTGCAGGAGCATGTTAGGGCTTTACCGTCCTTTGTCCAAGACACAGGCGACTTTCTTAGGAAATTAGCAAGTATAACTTGGGACCCCTCATATTGGTTGATAACGCTGGATGTGACAGCTCTTTACACCAGCATTCATCATCCAGATGGTTTAAAAGCAGTCAATCACTATTTGGGTACTAGGCCAATTCTTTTATTCAATCACAACAAAATGTTGCTTGCCATGATCTCTTTCTGCTTGCACAACAACTTCTTCATGTTTGGTAACCAATATTTCCAACAGGTCAGAGGCGTTGCCATGGGGGCCTGTTTTTCTCCCAGCTATTCCAGCCTTCACATGGGCTGCTGGGAGGAACAGGTCCTCTTTGGCCAGCACCACGACATATTTACTAAACATGTTATCCAATGGTATCGCTATATTGATGATATTTTTTTGATATGGCAGGGTACCAAACAGCAAGCTTTGGACTTCATTGATGTACTTAACACCAACACACTGAACCTCAATTTCACTTCCAACATAAGCCAGGACCAGGTGTTCTTTTTGGATGTAGAGATCGTTGTTAGCAATGATAACCTTGTGACACGACTTTTTAGGAAACCCACTGCGGGTAACACCGTGTTGCATGCCACAAGCCATCACCCAGTGCACCTTATACGCAGCATTCCCTATGGGGAGATGCTGCGTATCAGGCGCATGTGCAGCATGGAGTTGGAAAGTCTTAGAGCACAGGAATCCAGCAAATTGCGATTTTTGGCAAGGGGTTACACAACCTCCACGATTGACAATGCAATCCATAAGGCCAATCGCATCCCTAGAAGTGATGTCTTGAGCCTTGAGCAAAAAAGCACCTAAAGCAACAGTGGTCGAAGCCAAAGAACCTGTCAGATTGATTTTGACTTATAACCGCCAACACCAAGCTCTACGTAAAATCTTAAAGAAAAATTGGAGCTTGGTATGTAATGACCCTGTCATTGGGGATCTGATGACAGTTAGTCCTGAAATCACATTCAGGAAAGCGCGTTCTATGAGTGATTCTCTAGTTAAGTCTAGTCCTGAAATAGGCTCTAGTAAAACATGGTTACAGGCGAGCAAGGGTTTTAAGAGATGCACTAGCAGTAAAGCTTGCAGACATGGTGCCAGCAAAACGGAATTTTGTATTCCTTTTTGTGACACCCCTCGACCCATTACCAAACTGCTTACTTGTAAGACCGACTTTGCTGTGTATGTGCTGGAGTGTCCGTGTGGCCTGCAATATGTTGGTAGTACCAAGTTGCAGGTTCACAAGCGGGTACTCCAGCACATTCGGGCAATCAATGGCAGTGATGCTTCTTATCCGGTTGCACGCCACTTCAAAGAGCGACATGATAACAAGAGTGAACTTCTCAAGTTCTTTGTGATTGACACAGTACTCCCCTTGAGACGGGGAGGTAATCGAGAGTCTTTGTTGCGTGCACTCGAAACTAGATATATCCTAGAATTAGACACCAAAACGCCGCAGGGCCTTAATTCTAGTGAAGATTTTTACACTTGTCTCTAAACAGGTCTAGTTTATGACTTCCAGCGTTTTTTACTGATTTGTGTATTGGTTAGCCTCCTGAAACAGCTATTAATTTAAATATTTTTACACAACACTTTTTTATCACGTTTTGCATTTTGCACCTCATATTGCACTGAGATTTGCACAGTGACATATCTATTTTGTTATCCATTTTGGACTGATTACTCGATTACACATGTTATAGTTAGGAATTAGCATTTAAAAAACCTTGCAAATTCACTTAAAAAACCATAGGTTTCACACATGTTATAGTTAGGTGGATATTTCACTCGTAAAAAACCAATGAAATTCCCCCGTTATAGTTAGTTCAGATAACTATAACTCGCGCAACCGCCACTCTATCACAAGGATGATGTCATCAGTGATGTCAAGAGTGATGCCACTGACCATGTCATGAGTGATGTAATATGTGACGTCATGAGCAGAGGATTGCGGGCGCGCGAGTTATAGTTATCTGAACTAACTATAACGGGGGAATTTCAGTGGTTTTTACGAGTGAAACATCCACCTAACTATAACATGTGTGAAACCTATGGTTTTTTAAGTGAATATATATATATATATATTTCAGAATATAAATTTCATAAACACAAACTAAGAATGCATATGAAAGGTCACAACCTAATGGAAAAAAAATTGTAAGCATTGTCGATGCCTTCATAAGCACATTGAGTCTTTAACAAAGCAAAACACTTAGGCCAAAAAGTGCAATTGCAACAATGTACCAGCACCACAACATCAAGAATTCATCAATTAATAACCACAATGAAGAAAACGAGAGAAAAAACGGACAGAAAAAAAGTGATGACTTTGTGAAACAATACCTAAGCCCGCTCTTTAGCGAATGTTACCTAATGACGAGGGGAGGCTTTCCGTGGTGCTGGAGACTAAGTGAGCCCGATAGTCTGTCAATATTGGCTCCAGCACAACGATAAAAATTTACAAGGAAACAAGGAACAACTTGACAACCACAGGGCTTTCTTGGCCAAGTGCAAGCGACACCTAATCTCCAAGTTCCAATTTTTCCATAATGTCCGATTACACCCTGTATCACACCCAGGGATCATGTGTTCCATCTGTATCAAGCCCAGCGGCCCAAGCTAATAACATGTCCCACTTCTTTCAGATACCAACAGTGTTAAGAAACTGGTAGCACTGAGAAAACCCTTTTAGACTAAATATAAGATCAAGGTGCTGGCCCTATATCGCACCCAGGGCCTTTGCACACCATCTGTATCACACCCAGCGGTCCAGGCGGTGAGGCCTCACCCCTGTATCACACCTAGGGGACAAGCGTTCCATCTGTGTTACATCCAGCGCTCCAAGCAACAAACAATGTTCACCTTTCCTAGGGTACCTACTATTGAAGAAAGATGACCTTCGCAGGATCACCTCTGAGTCCACCTTGCGACTACTCAGTTTGGTCATATTTATTTATCTGCACCTTCTTATTTTGCAATTTTCCTTTCTAGCATAGTTCTTAAAGCAAGCAATTTATGATCAGAGCTGCCAACTTAGGAATTGGAGAACCAGGTTTGAGTCTCAGCGTCCACTCAACACACTCTGATCCTAGGTAAATCAGTTAATCATCATGAGTTTAAAAAAAAAAAATTGGGGGCCTTGTGTAATGTAACTGGTGCTTGTGTAAATCCCTCCAAAATCTTGATCTAGTTTGCGCTATTATAAAAGAGACGATTTTTGCATTAATAATAATCTCTTTCAGGTCCCAAAGGAGAGACCTATTGGCTTTGCTAATGCTTGTTTTTAGTAGTTGTGAAGTGCAGTCGGTAGATTGGGGCGTGGGTTGATAGCAGCCTAACTACCATTAGAGGAGAGCAAATGCACATCTCTGCCTGCTGAGCTGAGCTCGCTGTATATGGTGCCCGTGAAAGGTCCAACAATTCATTTCCCACGAAAATAACCAAAAGGCTGAAAGCAAAAGTGAAATGTCAGCCAAGAAATATGATACTCCAGTGTAGGCAAGACATTTATTAAATGACAAACCAAATATCTATGATGAGCTCCAAATGGCATTTCTTTTCTGTTTTCTTTCCGGTTTTAGCTTTGTCAACGCTTGATTGTCGAATGACATTTGTGATTGAAACGTGAAGTATACAGTTCTCGCTCCGACCATCTTGTATTTTGGCAATGCTGTCGTAAAGCACGCTCTTGCTCTTTGGGGCCTAGTCCACGCCACAAAAAACATAAAGTTATTGAAAGAAAGAATACATTCTTGGTGACCCTTTCTACGACCTTTGCTATCGGTGCTAATGTGTAAAAAGGAACCAACATTTTTTTTAAACAAAACATTATTGTATGTGCCGTCGTTTCCCTGAAGTAATCCTGCATCGGGTTTTTTCTTAATGAAAAACTGTTGGTGTGAAGATGAATGATAATTAGAAATGGTCCTATCCTGCTGTTTTCACCGAAATAATCCCATTCTCTATGTTTTTTTTACAATGCGACTTGCATCTCAAGATAATAGTTTACTAAATGAGCTGCTGCAAATCACAATTGTGTTGGCAGAATACAAACATATCATAGTTCTCATAAGCAAAAAGCCACTAAATCTGCTCTCGGTGAAAGCGATTTCGCAGGTCTTCTGTCCTGTTTTTTGCAAACATTTGCAAACGACATCAAACTGCAGCTGTGTGAAGGTGGCATGCATATGTTTAGCAAATACAAATAAGTGAAAATTATACATGCCAAAAATAAAAAATATAACATTTCAGGTAAAGATTGCCCCGCCAGACTTAGCACTGTAGTGCGCTTAAAGTGAAGAGAGCCAATACCTGAAGTGGGTTAAACCATTGCCCCACACTGTACAGAACTGTACTGGATGGAAGCAAAGGGTGAATGAGGCTTGAAAACACCACGGAATGATGAATTGTTTTAGACAACATTAGGCTGGTGATACACCTAAAACTGTCTCTAAACTACAGGAAAACGATAAAAACAGTTTTGGCATGCTGCCGAGCTGGGGGCTGATGTCACTGCGGTGGGGGCTAATTTCGTTGATGGAGGCCTGCGGGTGCTTCGAAATAAACAAAGCAAAACGAATTTCGTTCAGCACACGCAGGTCCCCATCAAGGAAATCAGCCCCCAGCTCGGCAGCATGCCAAAACACCCGGTAGCCAGTCCGGCCCTGAAACAAACGGAAGGGAAGGGAGCAGATTGGGTAGGAAGTTGGCAGTGGAAAGTATGTACATTTCTAGCCAGAACAATGGTAGTACGCGTGCTAGGGGAAAGTAGGGGTTTATGTAAAAATCATGACTTTCCCAATGCTTTTCAATGCAAGATCATTATGTCCACCCCTGAGTGTAGGTATAACCCAATGCATGAAGTTTAATTTCTGACTTTGTGGAAATAGAAAGCAACATCTCCACCCATCCGTTTTGAAAGTCCCACTTATCATGTTGCTAATGTATCTGATTTCATTGTTACAGCAAGACATTTCTGTTCGAACAAAGTCATGTAGCACCAAACCTATAAGGGGGTAAACATAATAAAAAACAGAAAATTATGTGAAATAAAGGACTAATTGTCGGAATCTCTGCAAGATGATGCCTGCGTAGTAAAAAAAAACTCACAGCCCTAGAAACAACATCTATGAAATTCAAAAATAAAAGGTAGAGCCCCTGACCTCACCAGCTTCTCTTCACCATACCCCTTATGAAGTGATCCGCGCCTACTGACCAAACCCTTTTGACACTATGGCCTCTGAAGAAATCATCTATCTGTGTGCAGTAGAAGGGCTGCACCCTCACCCTGGCAGGGGAGTTTTGCAAGAGTCTGCACCACATCTGATTACATCATTTTGGGGGTGCCTGAACTCTACCCTGACTATAAAGTTTTATTGGGTAATCAAACATAGTCCCAACTACATAATTATGAATGCACTACAACATCTCTAGTGGTGAATTCATGTAGGGTTTGTCCGTCTGTGTTGGGGATTACGTGAACACGTGGCAAACCCCATTAACAGAGGGTACTGGTTAAAATCATAATAATCAGCTACACATAGTTCACCACAATCTAAAGGTCATATGTGCTTGCACTCATGTGGGAAGAGGCTTTTGCAAAGTTTCATCAGTTGTGTAGATGCATGTGGCTCTCCGCCCTAACTAAAGCAGATAATCTGATGTGCCTTTTTCGAGTTTAGGATCACCAGGTAAACTATAGCAATTCTGAACTTTGGGAGTTTGTGAAAAACAAAAAAGTATGCTGAGTGGCCACATAAAACATGGCCGTAGCTCAGAAAACTTTTAGTCCCTTCACCGGAGCAGCCATTTGTGGTGGCTCCTCTGAAGGCACAGAGATCTCTGTAGGGCCAGTGAAAATGATCTCCAAATATGGCGCATGGTCGTCCGGATAGAGTGGCGGAGATAATTACCTAAACCACCCAGAGGGACTTAACCTCCAACAGCCAATGAACGACACGCCATCCACCATACTTTTAATAAGGCCCTTATTGTTTCTTCCATTGGTAGCCCATGAAATGTTTGCCCTATGTAGAAAATAGCTTGGTGACTGCACATTGTTTTTAGAATTGGTTTTGGATCATAAATATTGACACATGGGGCCGATTCAAAAAAGTAATCTGAGACAAAATGCTAACTTTACGACTTTCGGTATTCACAAAAGGCATTTAGGAGTAGTAAAGTTAGGATTTAATGGCACGCATGGTAACAACACGGTCGTTGTAACGACCGCGTTGTAAAGGCATGCGTTCTGAATGTATGCGTTGAAACGTCATACATTCCTCCTCACTATCCTGCATGCCAACATAAGCGTGACAGCTAACAACGACATCTCCAAGGGCATATCTTGAGTGTCATAGAGGAGATCTGAACTGCTATTGTCAGTGCAGACACACAATGAATGGATACCAAATAATGTAAAAAGCTATGACCTACACTGGCCCCAAGGTTTCTTGCATTGCAGTGTACCCAGGATACTTGTTCAATGGTTCTGTGCAACCTTACAACACATCTACTAACTTCTGTATAGTGTCCCTACAGTGGACACTGTGCACCACCATGTGTCGTAAAACATCTTGCAGGGTCACATACATCCACTTTCACGTCCATGCCTGACACATTGAAACAGCAAATTCTCAATCAGATATGTTAGTAGTAATCTATGATGAAAGGTCTGAGGCTAGTGTTGTGCAAAAATCGGTAGCCCGTGACCTTGCGCAGGTGTCAAGAAACCTGGGCAGTTCCAGTGCGGACACATATGTGCCTTTTAGCAAGAGTGACTGCGCTTCATGGTTATTTATTCTGTGCATGAAGGGACACCTTACAGCACAAAAATAATCTAGAAAGGGGATTTGCCTCACCCATGCCTCATCCACGTGTGCATTCTGCAGCACACACAAAATTAGCTGAAACGCATGAGAACTAAATACATGTCTCCTAGTCTTGCCTGTCTAACATCACATTTTCAGAGCTGTCAAATTTGACAATGTATGACATTGTTCGGCATTCTGTCCATCAACTGTTGTTTTTGCGTTTGTCACCCCCAGTGGGACAGGTATGCCCAGATGTGGGTCCCGTGCTCTCCATGCCACTGGAATCAAGCTATCCTGGCTGAAGAAGGGTGAAACCCCGAAACTGGTCCTAGGATGCTTGTTTCCAGTCCAGGGAGGACCTGGCTTGGCAGCTCGGGCTGGACTGTTCCCATGAGGCATAGGGTCAAGACTGATTTGCATATGGCTGGGGTCAAACTGGAATGGCATGGTGAGCAAAAAAACGATGGATTTAGGCCCAGATCTCTGTACTGGGGTGAATGTATGACATTGTTCAGCATTCTATCCATCAACTGTTGTTTTTGCATTTGTCACCCCAAGTGGGATGGGTATGCCCAGACGTGGGTCCTGTGCTGTCCATGCCACTGGAATCAAGCTATCCTGGCTGAAGAGGGGTGAAACCCTGAAACCAGTCCTAGGATGCTTGTTTCTAGTCCAGGGAGGACCTGGCTTTGCAGTTCAGGCTGGACTGTTCCCATGAGGCACAGGGTCAAGACTGATTTGCATATGGCTGGGTTCAAACTGAAATGGCATGGTGAGCAAAAGAACGAAGGATTTAGGCCCAGATCTCTGTACTGGGGTGAATGTATGACATTGTTTAGCATTCTGTCCATCAACTGTTGTTTTTCCAAATTTGACACAGTCCCAGAAATGTGAATCTGGAGCCGCATCAAAAGCTATGAATGTTGTGGTGGAACGTTCAACCCAACACCAATTACCCACCCATTGGCTGTGGTGGACTGTTGTGGTAAGGCATATCCCCACACAAAGGTCTGATTACCCCTTGTAGTGAGTCTGGAGTCAGGGCTAGGAAGAAAGGATTTCTGTGCACTTTAAAGACCATACTTTGAAGTCACCACCACTTTAAAGGCACACTAGGGTGTAAGTACTGGGTCTCTGACCCCACCAAATCAGCCACTTCTGGACCTGTAAAGAAACTCTGTCAGAAGGAAGGACTGCTGTGCTGCTGCAAGGACTGTCACTCTGCTGGACGTCTGCTCTGGAAGAACTGCTTTTTTTCTGTGCTGCCCTGCTGCCTGCTACCCACTGACCCTGTTGAGGAAGAACTGGACTCTGCTTGTGCGCAGAGGGCTCTCCAAGACTTGTTGGCTTGCCTCCTGTTTTTGCGACTCAGTGATATCAAAAACTCACCCCCTGCTACTGTGCCTGGTCCATTGGAAGTGAAACCAGGTTCTTGCTCCAATCGAGCCAACGCATCTCCTGTCTGCGTGTAGCAGAACCGATGCATCGTCGCTGTTGCGTGAGCAGAATCAGAGCATTACACTTGGAACCAATGTATCACCTTAAAGAACACACATTGGAACCAAAGCATTGCTGCCACTGCAGTGTGGGAAGACTAACGCATCCCCTCGACTGCATGTAGAAACCTGGCGCATCTTCTATGGAACCAATGCTTTTGGGCTCAGTGCATCATCTTCGGAACTGGTTCATTGCCACCACTGCATGAAGAAAATCGATGCATCACCTCGATTGCAGGATCAACATCGACACATCCCTCGGCTGCACACGCATCTTGCTGTTGCGACCAGGATGAAGGTACTTTGTGCAGCGTGCCTCTCGTGGTTCCGGCATTCCGGCATCTGGCCCACCCTCTATCGCAGTCTGCCTGAACTCTTGACTTTGCCCTGGTTCAGCTCAACTAGATAACTCCGAAAAGCGATTATTGCTGCTAAGCACTATTTTTATATTTCATCTTTAAAAATTCAAATCTCTACTTATTGGAGTTTTGTCAGTTTGGTCTTGATTCAGTCACAAAATCATAATCTATTTTTCTACCAAACCCCACTCCTACTATTAGTAAGACCCCCATCCTTACCATGGCACCCAAACCATGTGGAGGATATCACCTGCCTGTCCGTCTATGTATCCTGTAACACACTTTTATCACCAAAATGCGATTAGGTTGCTTATCTAACTTTTCCTCCTGCCTTTACTCCACACAAAGGAGTTAGGACAAAGGCTCATAGTTAATAAAGGCTTAGTTTCACTTTAATATGGGAGCCAAATTACGTGAGTCACTGTCTAATTAAACATAGGTGAAAGCTCTGGTCCAGTACCCGAGGTAGACCACCCTTCCAAATTGTGGGTTTCTAAAGAGTCGCTTATTAGCTCTTGGGAACTATCAAGAAATAGTCTAGATTGCTTTGGTTCACCCAAGCCCAGGGAACCACATTTTACAGTGTGAAGATAACAGTACAGAGTCAGGCATAACGTTTAGACCTGCCCTTCTCTTTCTACATGAGTCCACTTGGAGGTCCAGTAGGGAAGGGGTAAACAGGCTGGCAGAGCTCTTAGGGGAGAAGAAGAAGCCAGTCTCCACCTCACAGAAGTAATCCTAGTACCTTAAATGACGGACACATAGCTTCTAAATTCCTAACTCAGTCCGGAGGCTTGTTCCCACTCCTACAAAAGCAGTCACAGGAGGACTGCCTTCTCCAAAAGAGACCTTAGCTATCACACTCTCATAGGTCCATTTTTTGAAGTGGAAAAACTCTGAAATGCTATTGTGCTCCTCCTCTGAGTGGAATGTGTCCAGTATACCACCCCCTGAACTCCCCGTCACTCAAGTAAACTTGAAGGCCGTGCTGAATACTTCTGACACCGTCACGTCTGCCAAAACAATACTGTTCCTAGTCTGACAGCTATAGGACACTGCTGAGGTTTCACAGTCTTCTAGGTGAATGCATGTGGGGTCTGGAGGATCATGTAGTAGGTACAATTCTTCGACCTTCACTGTACTATCACCACCATGATGCTTGCCCTTATACTGGTGGCGCCTGCCCCTTTGTGGTTGCCACCCTCTTGGCTTCCCAGGCAGCTTTGCCTGCTTCAACCTTGAGACCCTGCATCTGGTTCCAGGTATATTCAACAGCACTGCCTGTTGCCTTCATACTGTACTTAGAGCCCCTCATTGTAGCTTCAGACCTTAAGTGGGCATGCAGGGACTTCATGAAGCAAGGTAGTTAGGGGGTTAGGAACTGGTGTTACAATAAATCTAACCAGAGCTTCCAGTCTCAAGAGAGTTGATAACCATATCTGGCACATTTCACTATTTAAGCTGTACTCACCTCCGAGGCTACTGTCGTCTGACAAAACCACAGAAGGAACTGGACCCATACTACCACACTGCCATTTGTGAGACTTACACCTTTGTTCCTCTCCCAGCACTTTGTTCTGCAAAGTATCACATTCTGGAACACCTAAAGGAGCTTAACTAGCTGCACCTTCAGGAGCAGCAGGAGCCCGATCGTGGGATCTGAAAAAGAAAAGAAAAAACATTAAAGCAACAAGTACAGCACATGTGAGGTGCAACAGTGACTTACCTGCTGCAGCGATGCTCCTCTGTTACAGCGGAGGAGTGTTTCCCCACCTGCATTCACCGCAGCAGGCCCACACATTAATAAAATGGTAATAAATACCATTTTATTATGTGTAGCAGGCTCACGCTGCTACAGCGTGAGGTCAGGGGGTGCGACTGATTAGGGTGCTTGCACTATTACTTCAGCCCCCTGCCAGTACACATGTCAGATTGGCCAACTGCCTACAGTCGGCCAATCTGACATGCGCACTTTAAGAGCCTGCAATACCAGGGCTGAGAAAAAGCCGAGGGATTGCAGCCACAGGTCCCCAGCTTCTGAAGGAGAGCTGGGTTAGCCTGCTCTAACCAATCCTGGAGCTATGCTGCAGCTGAAGGATTGGTTGAATTCGCATGGCAGAAGTGTGGAAGTCCATCGCTTTCTGCCGCTAGACACAGAGGAGTGCGCCAGCAGAAGAGAGAGATGATGACCAGAATCTATGGTGAGTTTTTGGGCTTTGGGCATTGCGCTTCACCATATGATATTGCTGCCGGCCGCTACTAATCTGCTGGTTTCCCTTACACTTCTGTAATTCGTCCATAACCTGCAAAGAAAGACTTTGTTTACATTTGCCTGTGAGACTAACTAGTACAGTTGCCTGTGGGACTCACAGGTCTAACCAGGGTGAACAATACTCCACTCTTTACACTATGTACTGCATAGACTTAACAACAAAAACTCTACATATATCATACTTCTAGTCACTGTACATGCATGCTGAAGATTTGATGTTGATAATGTGTTGAAAGAGGTCTATAAAGCTCACACAACAATAATCTGCAGTATGCTGCCTAGCAACTAGGAGTGTATGGAGCTCCAGTGTAGGCGGGGTTAACACACCACTGGACATGAATCCTGGAATGATGACTGAGGTGATCCAGTGATGAGAACAGGAAAGTGCCATCTCAAATCTATTTATCTCTCATACCATTCCCTTTTCCTCAATCTGGGGTTTCTTACCATCAGAATCTCTTTGCAAGGGTAGAGAAAGACAGGAGTGGGAGTAGCAATCCACTTTACTACTGCAGGAACAAGTGCAGCCTCCTGAAGGAAGTGTTTTTGGTTTTGTAAGTCACTGGGGGTCACACCATGAGATTGGCCCTTCAGCTCAGAATCCTCACCTTGAAGCTGAATATTTATGTTGCAGTCAAGGACTGCCAGGGTGTTAAATAGTACATTCTTTGAATGATGACAGAAGAAGAAGTAGTTCCATCTGGATATTTATTCTTGAGTTTGTAGGGTTCAACAGCTCAGCCACCCAACTGCCTCTGGCTCATCTCTGTAATCACATCTCACAAGATTCTAACTTTGAGCCAGGGCAGCTGTACGATTCTAGAATACATAGATGTCACTGAAATACATAGATGTCAGGGAAAAGATAAAATAAATAACTAAGTAACATTACAACACAGGGCTTAACCCTTAACCCCTATTGGTAGCGAACTAACGCTCTGTCATATAATGGTCTGTCTGTACTGAATCCCCTTTCAACATTTCCCAAGAAGCACTGTCATTACCTCAAGGTTAGAAATGCCAACTGCTTTGTCTATCACAATGTCGTCTCGGCAAGTGAAGGCAACACATGGTCCACTAGCCTTACCACTACATGTTGAACCGACCTACTGCCACTCACTCATATCAAGTCTCCCTGAAATATATAGTCTGTTTCAATGCCACTGAAGAACCTCTCATTGGCAGGATGAATTCTCAAAACCACATTATCCAGACCTGAATTTGACAATTCATTACCAAGGATGCAGTCTATTGCCCTTCTTCGGAATATAGCTTCTCTCCACTTGGCAGCCATCTTTGGATGTCTGACTAAATACAGCACTAGGAGTATCAGCTTTTCCATCACCAAGAAAGGTTTGGCAAGTTTTCCTGCAGATGAGACACTTGTAGCCAGTTCACTGTGGCTCTTTGGTGACATCTCTCATTGGTCTCAGTTAATCCCAAAATCTTCTCCTTTCTGTTCCCACTGGGCCTGTTTTTAATATCTCTCAAGCTCTCCTCATAGTTTAACTCTAATCCTCACACTTCCGCCCTTATTGAAGGCAGTCTGAGCACAACCCCGGCAGCCAAGAAGCGTCTAAAAGCATCGTCCCCCTTCATAATTATTCCCAGTATTCTCCCAAATATCGTGGAACTCCTCTCCCTGACTAAAGTTTTAGCACGCTCCATAAATATAATACTGCTAAGGCTCTAAAAATCAACCAGGATAAAACCAAGGTTTTGATTGTCGGCTGTTGCAAGAAAAACAACATCAAAATACAATTACCTGGGGGTCTGGTTTAGCGCGTCTTCCAGATCATCAGTCCACCTAGTCGCCTTGAAAAAGAGAGCTGGAGCAATAACACACTCCCTGACTCGACTCAACCAGTCCATGAGTAGTCCTTCTGCCGAATCCATTCTGAAGGTGATTAAAGCCACTCTTCTCCCCGCCTTAAACCATGGGCACCAGGCCTTTCCTGGCGCATGCTCGGCCAGTCTCAACCACGCCCAAGTTTCCATTTATAAAAAAATCTTGCATCTCCCGAATTTCATCCACAGGGCAAGACTATGACTGGAGCTGGGCCTTCAAAGACAATCTATTTTCTGTGAGGCTGATACCCTGAAATACTTTATAAGGGCACTAAAAGCCGCAGACAACACCCTAAAAGCCCGGTTAAAAGAAACTCTTGCCAGCTCTGGGAATCAGTGGAACCGTCAAATTATAAAGGCCATAGGAACGCTAAACATTGACAACTCATTACTAACCGCAGACACTATTCCATACACAGTCTGGAAAAGGGTTATCAACCAGCAGGTGAGACAAATTTCCTACCAGATGGACATCCAGGTTCTAAAAACAACAACTATCCTGCTTCCCTTGAATAACTCATACCTCCCTGGGGTACCTCAATCTTACCTCCTGGAAAGTCTGAACACAGTGGCCCGGAAGAATATAATGTTCATGCGTCTCTTAGGTCTGCGCTCCACTGCCTTCAACCGATGGGCTCCAACAAGTGAGGAGGGTGCCTGCAGACTGTGCAACTACAGGTCTGAATCATGGTTGCATCTTCTGTGCTGTTGTCCCGCCCTTGACGCGCCCAGAAGACTTCTTTTAAAACCATTATATTTAAAAAGGGGCATCAGAACATGTTGGGAGGCATCGTCCCTTTGCTTTACTTCCCTAGACATTCAAGTGCTTGCAAGGTCTGGAAAGGGGAACAACCTTTACAACGCAACTTTTACAACGCACTACCTTTACAACGCATTTTTTACAACGCATAATCCATTACAACGCATGACATTACAACGCATGACACTACAACGCATTTTTAAAAACTACCTTTACAACGCATTCCATTACAACGCATACTACCATTACAACGCATACCATTACAACGCATATTATTACACTACACTATCCAACACTTACCCTACTGTTGCACCCCCTGGAGTTAGAATAGTAATTTTTACCCCTATACTATCCAACACTTACCCTACTGATGCACCCCCTGGAGTTAGAATAGTAATTTTTACCCCTATACTATCCAACACTTACCCTACTGATGCACCCCCTGGAGTTAGAATAGTAATTTTTACCCCTATACTATCCAACACTTACCCTACTGATGCACCCCCTGGAGTTAGAATAGTAATTTTTACCCCTATACTATCCAACACTTACCCTACTGATGCACCCCCTGGAGTTAGAATAGTAATTTTTACCCCTACACTATCCAACACTTACCCTACTGTTGCACCCCCTGGAGTTAGAATAGTAATTTTTACCCCTATACTATCCAACACTTACCCTACTGTTGCACCCCCTGGAGTTAGAATAGTAATTTTTACCCCTATACTATCCAACACTTACCCTACTGTTGCACCCCCTGGAGTTAGAATAGTAATTTTTACCCCTATACTATCCAACACTTACCCTACTGTTGCACCCCCTGGAGTTAGAATAGTAATTTTTACCCCTATACTATCTAATACTTACCTATATAATGCGTTGTAATGGTATGCGTTGTAAAGGTAGTATGCGTTGTAATGGCAATGCGTTGTAAAGGTATTTTTAAAAAAAGCGTTGTAGTGTTATGCGTTGTAATGTCATGCGTTGTAATGGATTATGCGTTGTAAAAAATGCGTTGTAAGTGCATGCGTTGTAAAAGTGTGCGTTGTAACGTCATACATCCTCTGGAAAATATGTGAGACTCTTGGACAATCTCTTTTTACCCCCTCTTGCCCCTGCCCTTCCAGTTCCTCCCCCCAAAAAACTTATTGCAGACTTTTTTTGCCCCCTGTCCTATTATCCCTGAACTAATTTATTTTATCCATGGCTCTGGAAACCTGTCACATGATTATAATAGTAACTACAAGACTGTCTTGTTAGTTATATGTATATGAACTTAAACCTGGTGGTTTTCTTTGTTTTTGCTTTTAACGTGGTAACTGCACTATGATGACACTCTATTGCAATGGTTTTAATTAACTGTGCTAATTTAATAAACTCCCTCCCTGTGTATTCCTTTTTGTTCCAACTTCACCCAGATTCATTCACCGGTATGGCCTTCTAGATTCCATTATACTGACTCACATGTTGGTTTTCATTCCATGCTTCCTGTGATCATTAAGATATGAATCCACTAAATGTTGTACATTATTGATTTAAGATATGCTCCCACAAGATCAAATTGTACACATTTATATAAGAAACAACTTTATTGCCTTTCACCCATTTAGTTCTTTCAATGAGGCATCCACCCAAACATTTAGGATCTATGAGATTGTTTGGAACAGTCTCTGAATATTGCCAGAGGTCAGCCTACAAATCAACAGTACATACTTGACATATTTGTATTGTGTATGCATTTGTGATTAGATCCAATTGTCTAGGTAATCACTTACGAAATAACAATACCTCGTTTAGAAAGATGGTGTTTAGTCTCTACAAGCCCTCTGATCTTCTCACCACACTTTTGCTGTCACCAGGAGTACTGGAAGTTAGGGCCATCTGTGCTCCATGATCCATTTCTTCAAGTTTTGCAAATGTGCCACAGCCGCTCTGATTTCTTTCTCTGCAATTCTTCTTTCCCCCAAGGTCAGAGCTGTTTAACTTTCTCACATGGCCAAAACCATTTTTTTCTGAGGCATATTGTGCTGAAATGTTCTTTTCTTTTTCCTGACTTCCATCTCCAATTTCTTTGCTTCCATTTTTGCCTCCAACTCACTTGGAGTATCATATCAGGCAAGGTACTGCTGTGGGTCTTTGAGATACGGCTACTGGTTCTTGAGGGAAAAAGATCACAACATGAGAGGGACAATTCATGTTGTGATTTTCAGGGCACTTCCCATACTCCTCATCTACCGGATGTACTCTGGCCTTCTTCAGATATGGTTTTCATGCACTAGAAAGAAGATGGGAGCTATGACTCAGATGCTAAAAGGTCCAAACAATCTAATCCTCAAAGTAAACTGGTTTTATCAGGAATTCCTGGATTCCCCTTGATAACACAAGCAATAGAGCATGCGGTGCAACGACTAACCTAGCAATATTGCATTTAAGAAATAAAGAACTTAAAAGGTCCAAAGGTTACTTATTAGGAAAACACTCTAATTAGAAAAATTTTACAAATCTTAAGAAATATTTATTTTTATAGCAATTCGTATTACAACAATAACATTTCTAGGTGCTGTAAATAACAGGCGTTACTATTACTCAGTTTATTGGTACTCATTTAACCTACGTCACAAGAGTTGGTGACTGTGTTGACTGTGCTGGCATTCAAACCTGTACGCTGCAGATCACTGTGTGTTTTAATGTAATATATACAACTCACTGAGCCATTTTGCCAGCTGTAAATAAAGGGAGGACAGGAATGTCGCCCTCGCTAGCACTGACAACCAACTCCCCTCACCAACATCTGCAAAACTAAATCATTAGAGTAATTTCCCAATACCAGCGGAAAATACTAATCTGGTAATCTGGTACTGTTTTACTGCCCAGCCAAAACCTTTCTGGTTCAGGTTTCCACCTTTCTCTCAGGACTCTTCACCTCCTCCATTCCCTTTCTAGTGGTTTATTTACATGAAAATGACACAGCGTGGTGCCACAAGCAATTTTGCTGCACCAAGCTGTGCAATTTTCAAAAGGCAGGGATGCGCCATACTAAAAAGAATACAGTGCATCCCTGTGCTCATCCCTGCGCTGGCACTAAAAAAGAGGCCTAGTGCCCATGCAGGCACCTTGCACTATGGTGCAAGGATGCCTGCGCTGCAGGGATGATTGTGTTTGTGCAGGAAGGAACACCTTCCTGCACACAAAAATAATCATAATGGTGTTGTGCTCCTTCTATCTGTGCCGCAGTATGCAGTACACATAGAAAGAGCAAAAAACCGAATGCACCACATTAACACCTCCTTTTGAAAGGATTTAGATTTTGGTGCTGATTCAGATTTACAGATATTTATAAATCTGGAACAGTGTCAAAAAGCCATGGATGTTGCTGGGAATGCCCACAGCAACACCAATTGTACGCCCCTTCGCATCAGAAAACTGTGTTGCAGAGGGCCACATTTACAAGGCTATGTTAAACCATGGCCTTGTAAACATGGGCTTGCATAGAGCACCATTGGAGCGTCAAAAAAACGTGATGCTCCGGTGGCGCTAGGGGCTTGTAAATATGCCCCTCTGTCTTCTATTTGGAAGGTTACTCAATCTCATCGTACAGAGAATTTTTTAAAAATATGTGACACTTTCATACCTAAAAGACTCATGCCTTCACACCGTCCTCTAACAGCTTGTAAATCTGCAATCACACAGCTACAAAACGCTGTTCAACATCATGCCACCATCCTCAAAATATAAACAAAATGCAAAGCTCCCACCCTTTTCAAATCTAACAAAGTGTATTTATAAAGCTACCAAATGACCTCAACCAGGCATACGTTAATAACCATCCTCACCATCCTACCAGAAAATCCCGGCCCTAAGTAAAGACTTTTCTTTCACTAAACTCAACCCCATGGAAGCACTTCCTCCACTGACAGGTGCAAGGCCCTTCAAAGATTCTTCTCACCTCTTACCATAATTCCATTGCTGAAGTGCATAAAGAAACCCCATTTTCCTCAATAACAACCCCAATTAAGGGCTCCATTCAAACAGACAAAGTAGCGGCAGACTAAAAGAACTCTCTGAGATCTCACATCCTTAAGACAGCCGAGTGGTACAGTTGGTACTAACAGCTATTCCGATAGGTGTCACCATCTTGGAAAATGCGGTGATTGCCAATCCTGCATAGTTGAGTTCACATAATCTGTTGTTCTAACGAATCTGGAACGGCCCCTGACCCTAAACAGATATGGCGCTGGCCAATGTCTGGAATGACCTGCTCGAGTCTGCAGACCTGGCTTTCCCCATCCTGTTGTTTTTCCATAACATGGTAGATCACTACATCCTCCTAATCCTCTCCAACCAGTAGTACACGTCTTGGGTAGCTTTCACAAGCAGCTCAAGCCATTTCTGGCTGATTGCAGCCGAAGGAAATGTGCAGGCCTGTCCTCCCTGCCCTGCACCTTCGAATGTAGATTCTCCTCTTTGCTTCAACATATGTGTAAAATCAGTAAGGGGCAACCTCTGGTCATACTTTCAACAATTCTTTGCTTCAGTTCACCAGGGCCAAATGTATCCAGTGTCACATGCTGAGCCCCATGCAACGCCTGCCAGGCTCTACACACACATATACCCCAAGGATAAAGTTCAGTGCTAATGGCCATCTCTTCTCGTCTGCTGTGCCAACGCTAGTCTCCTGGTGGTACCCAGGAACACATGTATGGGAACAGGAGCCAGACACGTGGCTTCAGAGGTGCTGAATATGTAAGTAATAATCTTTCCGCAAACAGACACAAGGCTCGAGCCACATATTCTCCAGAGAAATGCGGAAACCCTCCCATTCGTACCCCTTTACACACTTTTAACTTCCAAACCAGGCCTCCCTCTGAAATGCTGGAGGAATTTATTCCACCATTTAGTGGAAAGTGATGCCTGTATCACGTCAATCCGCTAAACTAATATGAAAGCGATACCTTTAAGAGAAATCCGTTTATCTTTCTAGAGCTCCTAGAAACAATCAAGTAATCCAATTTCTGCTATAAAGACACATTAAACATAAATACACTTTCCAGGCAACTGGAGATTTGGTTTGTTTGTCGATGGACTGAACATAATAGAAAACAGACCTTTCTACTAGCATTTAAATCATGTCATAATCCCACGCAACGCCACAAACCGTACTACTGTATTTAACTTGTTATCAATGCCTTGAAGCATACTAGTTGACAGGTTTGAATATCTAGTCAATACTTATTCAATTACTTTTCCGGTTCATATCATTGCCATCGTGTGGGCAAAAATCATTTAGTAAAGGCTGATGTCTGACATTGCATTTGCATAACTTCATTATGAAGGTGCCTGTTATAATGTCACGCAAGAATAGGCAGCCATAGAATGGCATGTGATAGAAAAAAATAATAGACATGGATTTAGAGGGCTATGCAAAGCTGTCAAAAAGGATTGACCTTGCAGGGAGAGGTCACATTTTCCTAGATTTTATGACAGGTGTAGCCTCATCCCCCTAAATTTGAGCATAGAGGATTTGCGAAGCAGACATTCCAGATAACCCCGTGTGTCTCTGCTTGAAAATATCCGTTCAGAGCTTGCCACTTTCGTCAGCCAGCTTTTATTTTATGGTAATGTGTACTTTTCCACATTTTCACTGCAACAAGTCATTCCCCATGTCTTCATGTCTTATTTTGAAGCAATTTATGTACAGCATTATGATTTTTCACCTCCCCTCGGTGTTCTTAAACATATTCCATTTTTTATTTAAAAATGTCACTCAAACATTTTGACAGGTAGGTAACACCCATGAATATCTGACGATTAAACCATCCTTAACCATTTGACAACTAACTCAATAATGACGTGTTATACAATTAGAGGATTGAGATATTTTCATAGTGACTCATTTGTATGCTTTAGCCACAAATCAAACAGACACAGCACCCAGAAGGCGGGATTCCTCTGAGATCACATCTACTTAACAAGAACTAACTATAAACACTTCTATCAATATATATATATGTATATATATATATATATATATATATATATATATATATATATATATATATATATATATATATATATATATATATATACATATATATATATATATATATATACATATATATATTCACTGAAAAAACCATAGGTTTCATGGACGTTGTAGTTAGTTGGACATTTGACTCATATAAAACCAGAGAAATTCGCCTGTTGTAGTTAGTTGAGCTAACTATAACTCGCGCCCCCGCAATGCACTGCTGATGACGTCACATATTACATCACTCATGACATGGTCAGTGACATCACTGATGACATCACTGATGACATCTCAAATTACATCACTGATGACATCATCCAGTGAATGTGGGTTTCTGTAAAGTTTAAATATATATATATATATACCAAGGTGTATTGAAGAATGAATGACTGTATAAGACTCAGGATGGATGATTAAGTAGGTGTGTGATTAACTGTATAAGTGACTAATTAATTATGTCTTGCTTAATGCATGTGTTAGCGACTGATATAGACATTCACACAGTTTAGGTTGTTAGTTGGTGTGTAAGCAGTTCCATGGTTTGGTTTGCAACTAAATGAGGATCTATATGAGCTATTCATTGCTTGTCTGAGTACCTGTCTGAGTACCTGAGTGTCTGCGTGGGTGAGTGGGGGGGTGTGACTCTCTGCATAGATGTGTGAGTGGCTAATTCACTAGGTATATGTGTTCAAGTCTGTATCTGTGAAGGTCTGTATGGCTAAGTGAGTGTGTGTATGAGTGTCTCGGTGAGTGAATGGATGCCTCAGTGGTACATGTGAGTAACTCCATATGTGAAAGGCAGTATATATGAGTGTTGGACTGTATAAATGACTATATGTGAGAGTGAGTGATTGTGAGAGTGCCTGTATGGATCAGTGTGTCCTTGTATCAGTTATTGTAGTAGAGTGTAAGTATGTGTTAGTATATGTTTAAATAAGTGACGTGGTATATGTATAACTGTACAGGTGAGTAAATGAAAGTATTATTGATTATTTCCATTACTGACTAGGTGTGTGAATAACTCTATGAATGAGAGGCAGTGTGTCAGTGTCTGTATAGATATGTGACTGGATACGATAATGCTGTATTGATGGCTGACTGTTTTTATGAGTGAGTGTATAGGTGAATGAATGGATGTGTGTAGACCTATAAATTAGAGAGTGGATAATATGCACTAACTGGTATTGGTGTGTTCACGGTTTCGAAAATGATAGTCTGTATTTTAGACTGGGTGTATCAAGTGTTATATTAGGGTCTGATCAGGTGCATCTGATTTTCACGTGGATGATTTCACCAGTGATGTCATGAGTGATGTCATATGTGACGTCATCAGCAGTGCATTGTGGGGGCGCGAGTTATAGTTAGCTCAACTAACTACAACAGGCGAATTTCTCAGGTTTCATATGAGTCAAATGTCCAACTAACTATAACGTCCCTGAAATCTATGGTTTTTTCAGTGAATTCCTAAGGTTTTTTAAAATGCTAATTCCTAACTATAACGTCCCTGAAAACTATGGTTTTTTCAGTGAATTTCTAAGGTATTTTAAATGTTAGTTTCTAACTATAACGTGCCTGAAACCTATGGTTTTTTCAGTGAATTTCAAAGGTTTTTTAAATGCGAATTTTTAACTATAACGTGCCTGAAACATATGGTTTTTTCAGTGAATTTCAAAGGTTTTTTAAATGCTAATTTCTGTTTAAAACGTTCATTAAACCTATCTTTTTTTCTGTGTTTTTTATTTATCATCCCATTCTCAACTTGGTCAAAACTGCAAATCTCACCACTCTTCCATCAATACCTTACACCAACAAAATCGCCACAAACAAGAGCCACATCTAACGCTAATGAAATGCACAGTAGGCGTTCCCGTGCAAAAAAAACACGAAAAAACCCACTTCCCCATATTTTCAACGACCAGCCAAATCTGCAATGCGATCCAAAAAGCAGGCGATAAGCAGAGTTAGCAGTAACAAATTAACATCAACCTTTAACTTGTGTAAGGAGGTCGACTATCTACTCCGTTATTTCGACCCAACTCACAGCCACATCTAAAGACCAACACGTGATACAGCTACTGATCATGCAGCGCCGACACCCAACAACGCCACAACACCCAGCCCCACCACCACCAGAACCTCCCCCCAGACCACCCCCATACTACCACCCAGGCAGCACAAAACAGAACAACGGACCTTCCCAGAACGCCATGCCCCTCAGCCACACAATAGCTGAATGTTGGGAGATGAGCAAGCAACTATATGTGAAGGAGGCAAGTCACCCATCACTGATAAAGCACACAATGCCAAGTGTAAGGCTCATGTGCTGCACAGACCTCACTATGCAAAGCACAAGCCTCTCCATGTGGAGATATACTACTGATACTTGTAGTGTAGTGCACAGTGGACACAACCATGTTACCTCAGGCAGTGGGGATGATCTCGGTTATGTAGCTGTGTTGTCCCCCCCTGGAAGCGGAAGCGGAAGCGGAAGCGGAAGCAGACTGGGCTGCCCCAACGTACGCCACTCCAGCATAGGAGTATGGATAAAAAGACCAGGCCCTAGGCGTGGTTCACTTGTGGGAAGACCAACGAGTCTGTCAGAACGGCAGCACTCACCCTGGCATGTGGCAGCCGCCATAACCGCGGGCATCCTCAATACAGGGCCCCTGCGAACCCAGCGGCACAGCACTGCAGACTTATGTCTATATTGACTACTGCCATCGATCTACACTACGGACAGCATGGCTCACAATTCAGATGCAGAGGCGATTGCAGATGTCGCAGTCCAGTTCGCAAGACACGTTGCTCCCAGTGCGGCCCGCACGGACCACGCATGATCTCAGGCTGAGCACACGCTGTGTGCTTCAGGTGCTACTAACTCACTACACCATAAGTCATGCCCACGTGGCCTTATCAACGCAGAATTCATTAGACAAAACACATTGCTCCCAGTGCGACCCGCCATGACCCCGTCTCACGCTGAGTACTCCAGGTGTCACTAAATGTGCAGCTCAACTCAACGCCACGTGGATGTGTGCCCATCCTGACTGCTGCCCCCGCCCAACACTGGAGTTACATGGTTCACAATTCAACATTAGTAGCGATGCAAATTGTGTAAGAGACTATAATGGGTTAAGAAGACCAAATGCTCCCAATCTGTGCAGCTCAAGTCAACTTCACCTGTCTGTGGGCCTTTGCTGACCGCTGCCTCTGGCCTACACTGTGGAAGACCGGTGACAAATGGTACCACTAACCGTCTTCAACACAAGCCGATCCCACATGTGTAACTGTGTCCTGAGTCCTCAATGGCAGCGACCACAGAACCACACTCCCTTCGATCACCGAGGGGTATTTCCACATGGAAGACCGGTGACATGTGGTGCCACTGAACCGGTATTACGCAAGGTTCGTTTGGGTCACCAACGTATGCACATGGCTGTGGACCTTAGCTCACCGCTACTTCTGGGCGACCGGCGACAAATGGTACCACTAACCGTCTTCAACACAAGCCGATCCCACATGTGGAACTGTGTCCTGACTCCTGAATGGCAGTGATACCCAACTTCTTGCCAGCGACCACAGCACCAGACTCCTTTCGATTAGTGTGGCGTATTTGCATATCGAAGTCATCAATGTGGAAAGTATTGCCGACGAAAAGGTAAATTTTACACAAACTGTCGATTTCTCTTTCCACATCCAGTAATTTCCAAAGGAAGAGTGAACAGTTTTATGTCAGCAATGAGACATACCATCACTCAAAAATCACCCAAAAATACTTATAATTTAAAAAGAACAGAAGCATCGAAGTACAATAATGATTACAATACTGAGATTTTGAAGATGTGAAATGCAAATATGAACATACAATATAATGCACATAACTCAATTGCTGTTTCTCCCTATGTCACGTCATATATTGCCAACTCTGAGAAAACAGAATTCAAAGAAATGTTGGAAGAAATTTCACAGGAGAAGACACTTAGGAAAAAAATGAACAGCTTCAGTTTGAAGATACTTTCACATCGAGAAATTGGATCCTACCAATGAACGGATCGATAGACATCTGCAAGTTTATATTCAAAGTCAATAGGAACCATCTGGATAAGTCTAGGTTTTCCTGCGGCACGAAATCGAGTTTTAATATAAATGTTATAAAACAAATTTGTGATGATATAGACTTACGTTTCTTTGCTAGTCAAGAGAACTGTACAGAAAATAACAGTTGGATATGTCTAGGTGTGGATCAACAAATGGAAGATAATACTGTTCTGAAGTTTGAAAAAGAAATAACAAAGTTTAAAGTAGTTTCTGGTGAAAATCCCAACTATATTTATATTTATGGCCAACGTACTCATTATTAAATTCAAACTTGGAATATAGATGTACTACCACTAAACCTGTTCAACACAAGTCGATCCCACATGTGTAACTGTGTCCTGAGTCCTGAATGGCAGTCACCCCAAGTCCATGGCAGCGACCACAACACCACACTCCCTTCGATCACTGAGGCATATTTCGATATGCAAGGCCAGCAACACGTAGTCCCACTAACCCTCTTTAACACAAGCCGATCCTACATGTGTAACTGTGTCCTCCTGAGTCCTGAATGGCAGTGATCCCAACTCCGTACCACCACACTACCTCTGATCAGTGAGGGGTATTTCCATATGCAACTACAGACTCCAGTAGGCAAGTAAGTATCACAGTCCTACACCCTACATATTATCCTTTTAGTATCCTTGCTTCAAGAACTTTTTTTATATCAGTTATAGCTTTACTACTATGACCACATTAATCTTCAAATGAAAACTAAAATGAAATAGCAGTCTACACTGCAGGCAGTTCAGCTTGCAATTCCATTTTTAAATGCTAATTTCTAACAACAAGATTGTACTCAGAAAATACAACACTTCGTCAGTGTATTCTATACTTATTTCATCTTTTCATCACATGCGTACACTGCACTCACTAGGGCTCCCAATGCAAATTATTTCTTCATTTATTAACTACAGAGTCACTGTGCAAATAACTATTACAGGCCTAAAATCTACATAATATCCTTTTAGTATCCTTTCTTCTTGAACATTTTTTATATCAGTTATACCTTCAGTACAATCACCAAATTCATTTTCAAGTACAAACGAACACTCAGCAGCCTACACTGCGGGCAGCAGACCTCGCAATTTGAATTTTGGACACGTGGTGCCAACTAACACTGTCCAACACAAGCCGATCCCACATGTGTAACTGTGTCCTGAGTCCTGAATGGCAGTGACCCAAAGTCAATGGCCGCCACCACAGCAGCAAACTCTCTTTGATCAATTAAACATATTTCCATATGCGGTGACCCAAAACTTCATGGCAGCAACCATACCACGACACTCCCTTCGATTAGTGAGGAGTATTTTCATATTGGAGGCTGGCGACAAGTGGTGCCACTGAACCTGCACTGCGCAGGCTGGCGGTGACGCCACCAACGTATGCACGTGGCTGTGGGCCCTTGCTCACCACTACCTCTGGCCTACACTACGATCAACAGGCCTCACAATTCAGATAGAGTCGTGATTCTACATGACGCAGTCCTATAGCCAAGACACATTGCTCCCAGTGCGGCCCGTCCACACCAAGCATCATCACAGGCTCATACACTCTCAAAACTTCTGGTGCCACTAACCCTCTTTAACAGAAGCCGATCCCACATGTATAACTGTGTCCTGAGTCCTGAATGGCAGTGAGTCCAAGTCCGAGGCAGCAACCACAGCACCAGACTCCCTCTGATCAGTGAGGCATATTTCAATATGCAAGGCCAACAGCACGTCGTGCCACTAACCCTCTTTAACACAAACCGATCCCACATGTGTAACTGTGTCCTGAATCCTGAAAGGCAGTCACCCCAACTTCGTGCCAGCGACCACAGCACTAGACCCCCTTCAGTCTTATTTGTTGTTCTTTTCTTTAAATATTTTTTTTATATGTAAATCTATACATGTATAAGACTCTTCTTTGTCCAACCACACAAGAAGGTTGTTGGGGGTATGATGGTAATGTGGGAAGAGGGTGCATTACCTGCTGATGTGGGGAGAGGCAGCGTCAAAGGGGTATCTATCACAGAAAGAACTCCGATATGTTTTCACAAATACCTCGGACAAATGCCAGCTGACGGACTGAATCACAAAATGATTTTTCAATACTTATGTAGTGTGAGTTATGAACAGTTCGCACCCAGGCTTGCAGAGGGACAACTGCGGCCCGTCGACTCATCTCACAGACGCAGTACTACTAGCCGTCTGCGCCATTGTAGCTATCCCTGCCCTGTTCTGTCGTATCCCACGCCACGCCACTCAGATTACGTTCCGACCATGGCCCCACATATCTATCTGTCACAGGCGTACTTGCTGTTGGTGTGCAGGTCAGTAGTCTAGTTCTCCACATCTCCCACCCACTCCCTGAGGGCAGGTTTGCACACACACCACACCCGTCCAGCACATGCGTCACAGGCCATGTGACCATGCAAATATAATAGATCGACAACGTCACATCCTTTATTGCCGGTGTTGACTAGATGCCGGACGCTCCACATGTCTCAACCATAAAGAGTCTTTCAAAACTTCTGCAGAATGTTACTCGCACCCTAATCTGTATAGTCCTCAGGGGCCTACCACCCACTTGGCACGGACTTCAGATGCACAGGTTTAGTGCCACCTGAAGCTCATATGGCCATCAGGGGCCTACCACCACGTGGCACAAACTTAACTTCCAAAGGCTTAGCGGCCCCAAAAGCTGATGTGGTCTCCGCCATTGATGACTCAGGACTCAGCGACATGTGTGAGATCTGCCGGGGTGTGGAGAAGATGATGTGGTCTCCGCCATTCATGACTCAAGACCCAGCAACATCTGTGCGATCCGCGATCCGCCAAGCACCTTATGTGGTCTACGCCATTCAGGACTCAGGACTCAGCAACATATCTGGGATGTGCGGAGTTTTGACGGGGACGTGGAGTGCCCACTGCTGCACACTCCGGTGGCACCAGGTAATTATTTGCTCATGGATACGCAGGGGCGGCAGTGTCTCTCTCCCTCTCTCTCTCTCTCTCTCCCTCTCCCCCTCTCTCTCTCTCTCTCTCTCTCTCTCCCTCTCTCTCTCTCTCTCTCTCTCTCTCTCTCTCTTCCTTCTTTTCCTTCTAGCTCTCTAACTCTCTCTTCCTTCTCCCTTTCTCACTCCCTTTCTTTCCTTCCCTCTCTTTTTCTCTCTGGCTTTTTTTTTCCTTCTCTTTTTCTCTATGTCTCTCTCCTTTGATGTGCGCATTACACACGTCCCTATTTTGTGCTTTATTTTCCAGGCTCTGTTGTCCACATCCATGGACCCCACAGCAGTGTTCCACCTTGTTATTTTATATTTTTTTAATACATTTTGTTTATTACTTTATCGTTGATATATGTTAATAAAAAATAAAGTTTGAATTTATATGTTTCTAATAATAATGTTTCTGGTTTTTTTCTTAACTGCTGTTTAACTCTTTCTTGTTCTTATTACTGTTATTTGATGAAGTCCACCATGGTCTTAAATTTTGGAGGACTTATCGTGGGAATACTGGTGATGTCTGCAGTTTCCACCAACTTCTGAATAGTGTGTTAGATTTATCTCAACTTTACTTCCATTAAAGTGCTGATAATGAAATGCAGACTAGCTGTTCCCGTGCAAAAAGACATGAGGTGCACCTTTGCGATTTATTCTCAATACTAAAATCCTGTATTGAATTGCACTGACGTAGTGGCTGCACTCACAGTGTACACACAAAATCATTTACGAAACCTCATTGTATTATATTGAATGGGAATCAGGCATCAGGTGCTGGATCTTGACGAGATACACTGCCCAGTTCGTATACTGTTCTGCACACACAAAAAATCACCAACTGCAATGCGAAACAAATTCCGGCGATAAGACACGTTAGCACCAGGGATTTTACACCTGCTTTCTGATGGTGTTCAGCAGGACGACTACCTGCACCATGAAAGAGAACACAGCCCAGAGCCACACCAGAACACCCACAGGTACCATAGAATAAATGAGCATGATACAGGGATACCCATGAGGGCCACAAGACTCTTCGGAACAACTCCGGGACCGCCAACGACCCCCAAACCGCATCTGAGCAAGTGTGTCCCTCTGGTCACTGTGTTAGCATGATAGGCACCAGCCCTGCAACATCACAGTGTGCTATCACCTCAGCGTTGGCAGTGAGCCTGGACATGTAGCTACGCATGCATCCTCCTGCATGCACAACCGGCGTGTGTTGGTCCGGAGTACACAGGTCAGCGCAGGGGTGTGCCTATCCGACAACGGGAACGGGGTGTCTTGGACATCTCCATGTACAGGAAGTGCAGTAAGTGTGTCTCTATGTTCTGGTGTGGCCTGCCACAAGGGCCGCAGCAGTCGATGTTGTAAAGTGGCATGCACCACCTCCAAACGGCACTGTGATGGTGTAGTTGGAATGCAGCAGCACATGCGCAAATAGGCATTACAATGGTGTGCAGTACGAGTTCACGAGTTACAACACCGTACCGTACAAAAGTGTGGGAGCTCGTGGGAGGGAGGAGCAGCTGTTTGCAACGTAACAGACAGTTAACTCTTGTCCCTTGACCCTGTCCCTTGACCCTGTCCCTGGCAGGCAGGTCGCTCCCCACGCCGCGCAGCTCCACCTGACTGCGCCCGTTCCGTACTGCCTCAGCTGAAGCGTGTTGGAGCCCCTGATCAGCTCGCCACCTTGGTACGACCCGCTCTGGTTTTCCTTTAGTGTGCTCAGTGTGTTTTATTGTGCTTACTGCATCTCTGTTTTCTTGTCTGCTCCACTGCATTTTTCCCATTTTGCCTTCTGTTCCCTCTTCACCATCGCCCTGCCGCTGCCTCCCATGCGGCCCGCTCCCTTTTCCTTCTGTGTCCCTCACCATTCCCGCCGCTGTGTTCCCTGCGGCTCTGCCCCTGCTCCCATTTGCCGTCCGCCACCTGCCTCCCAGTTGCCCCTCCCTCCCACCTCCCCTACTTATGGCGGCAGCCAGAGGCAAGCCCGTCTGCGCCCATCCGCGCATGGACCGTGCCCAGTGCCAGAACCCCTGAACCCCACGACACCAGACTCCGCTACAATGCCAGCACCCTCCACGCACTCAACATCGATCGAGACCACCGCTGCTTCCAGGCCACCCCAAAACGCACCCACGGGCATTTTTCCTGCCGCACCTGCAGCTTCACCTGCAACAGAGCCACCAAACCTCCAAGGACCAGACCCAACCACCTTCGCGGCATACTCCTCAACACCCACTTCGCACGCAAACACGCCGTCGAGCTCTGGGACCTGCTCGACACCTCTGCCCCGGACGTTGCCTTCCTGACCGAGACCTGGCAGAACGACTCCTCGGCGCCCGACATCGCCATAGCCATCCCGGACGGCTACAAGATCACCCACAGGGATCGCACCAACGGAATCGGAGGAGGAATAGCCATAGTCCACAAATCCACCCTCCAGGTTTCCACCCACGCAGACGACACCCTCAACACCGCCGAACACCTGCACTTCCGGATCCACACGGACCCCAACACCACCCTCAGAGGAACACTTGTCTACAGACCCCGCAGCCCGCGGGCACAGTTCAGCGACCACATCGCCGACCTCGCCAGCACACACGCACTCGCCTACGTGGACTACATCCTCCTCGGGGACCTGAACTTCCACCTCGAGAACAACAACGACGCAAACTCCACCACCCTTATCAACAACCTTGCCAACCTCGGCCTCAGACAACTTGTCACCGCACCCACTCACGCCGCAGGCCACACGCTTGACCCCGTCTTCTCCACGAGCACCCACGTCGCCTTCAACCACACCACCGAACTCCACTGGACGGACCATCGCTGCATCCATTTCACCTTCAAGAAACCCACCACGCACCACCTCACCCGACAGCTCCCACCCACCGACCCCACCGACCCAGATGTCGCCTCCCGCAACCTCAGACAGTGGATCAACGACTGCGCCAACACCCTCACCCCGCTCAAGAAACCTTCCAAAAGCCGCACCAGCAAGAAAGCCACCTGGTTCACCGAAGAGCTCCAGACCTCCAAAAGTACATGCCGGAATCTGGAGAAGAAATGGCTCCACGACCGCACTCCGGACAGCCACACAGCGCACAAGGACGCCACCCGCAGACATCACCACCTCATCAGACTAGCCAAGAGATCTTCCTTCAAAACACACCTAGATAATAACGCACACGACAGCAAAGAGCTCTTCAGCATCGTGAAGGAACTCTCCAACCCCAGCGCCAACGACATCCCACCATCACAAGAACTGTGCAACTCGCTGGCCACCTTTTTCCACCGCAAGATCGCTGACATCCACGACAGCTTCAACACCAAGTTCACCCCGACCACGCCAGACCCCACCCCCCCTGCGAACACCACCCACACAAATCGCCTGACCCCCTGGTCCAACGTCAACAACGATGAGACACGCAAGATCATGAACTCCATCCACTCGGGCTCACCATCAGACCCCTGCCCACATCGCATATTCAACAAAGCAGACGCAGCCATCGCACCCCAACTACGGAAGGTCATCAACATCTCCTTCAAGACAGCTACCTTCCCGGAAAGCTGGAAGCACGCCGACACCAGCGCCCTCCTCAAAAAGCCCAAAGAGGACCCCAAGGATCTCAAGAACTTCCGGCCCATCTCCCTGCTCCCGTTCCCGGCGAAGGTCATCGAGAAAATCGTCAACACGCAACTGGCCTGCCACCTTGAGGACAACAACATCTTAGACCCATCCCAGTCCGGATTCAGATGAATCCACAGCACCGAGACAGCCCTCATCGCCGCCACAGACGACATCAGGCGCCAACTAGACAATGGCGACACATCAGCCCTTATCCTCCTGGATCTGTCAGCCGCCTTCGACACTATCTGCCACCGCACACTAAAGACTCGCCTCCATGAAGCCAGAATCCAAGAGAAGGCCCTCGACTGGACCACGTCCTTCCTCTCCAGCAGAACCCAGAGCGTCCGCCTCCCACCCTTCCATTCCAAAGCCACCAACATCATCTGCGAAGCACCCCAGGGCTCATCCCTCAGCCTGACACTGTTCAACATCTACATGGCCCCCCTCACACAAGTGGCCCGCCAACACGACCTCAACATCATCTCCTACGCCGACGACACCCAGCTCATCCTCTCCCTCACCAAGGACCCACGAACTGCCAAAACCAACCTCCACGAGGGAAAGAAGGCCGTCGCAGATTGGATGAGGAGCAGCCGCCTATAGCTGAACTCGGACAAGACGGAGGTCCTCAACCTCGGACCCAACCCCTCCGCCAGGGGCGACTCCTGGTGGCCAACCACACTGGGACCGGCAGCGACACCCACCGACCACGCATGCAACCTAGGATTCATCCTCGACTCCTCCCTCTCCATGTCAAAACAGGCATACGCCGTCTCCTCCTCCTGCTACAACACCCTCCGCATGCTCCGCAGGATCTACAAGTGGATCCCCACTGAAACAAGGAGAATGGTGACCCAGGCCCTCGTCAGCAGCAGGCTGGACTACGGCAACGCACTCTACGCAGGAATCCTGGCCAAACACCTGCAACGACTACAACGCATCAAAAATGCCTCCGCCCAACTGATCCCCAACATCCCCCGCCGCAGCCGCATCACCCCCCACCTGAGAGACCTACACTGGCTCCCCGTCGACAAGAGGATCACCTTCAAGCTCCTCACCCACGCTCACAAAGCACTCCACAACACCGGACCAGCCTACCTCAACAGCAGACTCAGCTTCTACACCCCTACCCGCCAGTTCCGCTCCACCAGCCTCGCCCTCGCCGCTGTCCCCCGCATCCATCGAGCTACCTCCGGCAGCAGAGCCTTCTCCTTTCTCGCCGCCAAGACCTGGAACACCCTCCCTATCCACCTGTGGCAGACCCAAGACCTGCTTGCCTTCAGAAGACTCCTCAAGACCTGGCTCTTCGAGCAGTAACAGCACCCCCTCTGGGGGGCGTGGCTTGGCTGCGAAGCGGAATGGCTGCCTGAAACCGCAGCTCCGCCGATCGAGCAAATTAATCCGGCATTTATCTGCTAAACTGGTGCCTGGACTCGGACCTCTCGACCCCACCGAGACGCACTGTGTAGGGGCTCTGCCAGAAGGAATTCCTGCTCCGGTGGGTGGTGTTGAAGCGGAGAACGGCTTGGCGAGAGGTGTGCGGCGAGACGGCCTGGGGCGCTCACGGAAGCCGGGGACTGGCGTGGGGCCGGGCCCGAGGGAGTGCCGTGCTACGAAGCAGAGGACGACTGGCCAGCCCGGACCTGGGATCACGATCTCCCCAAGCATTACCCTCACGGGCGGAGACATAGTGCGGGGGCGGCGTGTCCAGCGCAGCGGATCGTAGCTGGTTGAATTGCAGTGAAGCGAATAGAGAGCTCTCTGCGCCCCCGCGATCCGAGGGCTTGGAAGACGCCTGGGAGTTGAGGAGCGTGGGCCTGCGCCGGCGATCGGAGGACGCTGCAGGACCGCGTAGGCGGTGTTAGCTGTGCCAGACCTCGAGGGGGAAGAAATCGCTCCGCGCCTGTGGGGCGCCCGAGATCAGCATCGGAACCCGAGTTGGGTCTCGAGGTACAAGACGGAGGGCGGCCATTATAGCTGGAGCAGGGGCGCTGCAGCTGACTGTGAGAAGGATCCCCACGGCAGCGGACTGTGTGAAGATATCGGCTGGGGCGGTTGTCCACTGCCCTGTGCCGGAGACGCAGCGCTGTAGGGATTCGGCCCCTTGAGGAACAGTGAGACCGCCCGTGGTGGCGGGGGACATCTGACGCTGGCGCCTGGGGGGTGCAACGCGAGCCGCCATATTGACGAGCGCCAGACCTGACGGGCGAACGGGTTGGGGCCTGGAGCACTGCTGAGGCCAAACGGAGGTAATACGCGGCCCCGACCTTTGAGACACGAGCTGATGCGCAGGGGGTGGCTTGAGTCTGGGGACTCGTGCTGCAGCTATCCCGTGCGTGCAGTTTGATATATGGCGGACATACCCCTGCGCAGGAGAGGCTGCTCCCCCGGGTTGCTGGTGACGACTGCCCGCCCTGCTGACTGCTGCGGGAGGCTGGTGACGAGTGGCTGGGGACGAGAGAGGTGTCTGGGACACAGCTGCTCCGGTCAACTGATTGCGCTGGGTGGCAGAAATGGGTAAGCCGGACACCCGACAGCCGAGGCTTACGTTTGACAAATCCAAGCAGAAAACGCCGGACCACGAACTTCGAGATGCTGAAGCTGCGAAGGTCGACCGGAGTGGTTCTCAAGATGCGGACATTAAATCAATATTCCAGGAATTAAAGGCGAGCCTGCAGGGCATTGACAGTAAAATGGACGCGCTGGCGGAACGCATGGATGGCATCACGACGAGAATGGACAAACAAGAAGTCAGGGTAGAAGTGTTAGAAACACGTGTGGCAGAAACGGAAGAGAGCCAGACTGATCTCGTCAGCAAAATGCGGGGCATGGATAAAGTATTGGCGCTCATACAGCAAAAGAAAGAGGATTTGGAGGCGCGCTCGAGACGCAACAACGTCCGCATCACGGGGGTGGCAGAAACGACGGACATTACCGACATGGAACAATATGTCGAACAGATGCTGAAAGATCTGTTTGGGTCGGGTCTCTCGTCAATGTTCCTCGTCGAAAGGGCACATAGGACCCTGGGACCTAAGCCTAAACCGGGAGCACCGCCTAGGCCCATTATTGCACGCGTCTTGAACTACAGGGACCGGGACACGATATTGCGTATGGCAAGAGACATGAAGGACGTGCAATATAAAGGCAACCACATCGCACTATACCCGGATTACACTATGCAAGTCCAGGTCGCTCGCAGAGAATTCATGCCGGCGAAAAAAATCTTCCAACAAATGGGCACGAAATATTCACTGATTTACCCTGCGAAGCTCAGGGTACAGGGCCCGGGGAAACCATCTTTTTTCGTAGATGCGAAGGCGGCCCTGCAATATGCGAAACAACTGCCCAGAGACCACAAGAACCAAACACTTGCAGAGGGACCGGCTCTGCAGGACAGGCTAAGTGATGTTGAGTGAATGAATATATTAGGTCTCTGACATACCGCTGTGACCTACCTGTCATGGCTAGATCGGAGACTGGTGTCTGCTGGGTGCCTCGGGGTTCACCTTCCCATGTTGGGGGAGCTGTGCACATGATTGTGGATTTGGGGGAGGGAGGTCCTCGAGCTGACACGCTGGGCCAGCGCTCGATCGCTCTGTCACAAGTACGGGGTTAGTAGGTGGCCAACCTGCGCGCCTCAGGGGATGATTCCCATTCATTGGTTACTACCAATGACCTTAGTTACAGTTTCTAGGGTAGGGAGGGTGACTTGGGAGGATTTTGCACAACCTAATTGGGGGGTTGGAGCGGGTGGGGATTCTGCTACTGTGAGTTTGGGGGATGCTGTTGTTGTTTGTTTGTTTCATAGCGTAGAGTCAGAGGAAGCGAGTTGTTGTGATGGAACCAATACTGTAACATATTCACTGCTTTGTTGTCTGTCAATTTGCTCGCTGTGCGAAGCCCACTCCCGTGCTTGGTGGCCCGTTGGGCCGTTAGGTTCTGAAATGCACTTCGGCTGGGGGTGGGAGTGTGGCGAGCTGTGTGGATCTGGTCTGCTGTTTGAACAAGGTTATTTCATGTCTCTGTCGTCGTGCAGAACATAAAGTGTCTCACTTGGAATGTGCGGGGCATGAATGACAGCCGCAAGGCCAGGTTAGTGCAGGCCTACTTACTAAGAAAAGACATAGACATCTGCCTCCTGCAGGAGACCCATTTGACTTCTAATGCTGTGCAGCTGCTCAGGCGTAATAGATGGGGAGAGATAGTACACGCACCGTATTCTAATTACTCCAGAGGGGTAGCGATACTGATTAGAAGGGGTCTTCAATGGACCACACACGAGGAAATCAGGGACGCTGAAGGCAGATACATACTACTTTTGGGGTCGCTGTGCGGCATGAGAATGGTGCTGGTGAATGTTTATGGCCCAAATGATGATAACTCAGATTTCTATGGGGATTTATGGCATAAGGTGCAGACCCGTGGCCCGGCGGCGTTAATGTGGGGGGGGACTACAATGTTGTACTATCAGATACTATGGACCGACAGGGCGTAGCCAGGGAACATCATCCTAGAGCGTCGGAGGCGCTCGGCTGTATTATACAGGATGCGGAGCTGGTGGATTCCTGGAGGTTCCTGCACCCTGGGGACCGCGTGGGTACATGCATAACAACACATAGAGCTGCCTGGTCCAGGCTGGACTACTGGTTGCTATCCTGAGATTTACACACTTCAGTAATAGAGGTGGAGCACCTGCCGCGGTCACTGTCCGACCATGCCCCGGTGTACCTGTCCATGTCCACCCCTCCCAATATATCAAACCGTTTAGCTGGCAGGTATTTCAGCAGGAACTCCGCGATAAGCTGGAGGAGTACTTTGAGATCAACGAGGGCACTGTGGGTTCACCGGGCACGCTATTGGAGGCCTGTAAGGTGGTGACGAGAGGGTACTGCATGTCGCTAAAAACAGGAGTTCTGAGATCCATAAGAGACACATTGCGCACATTAGAAACTGAGCTTACGCAACTTGAGACTGTTTTGATAAATGCGCCGTCGGATAGCGCGAGTGCGGCATTTCGATCGAAGCTTACTAGGTATCAGGAGGAGGCGGACAGAGAGGTCGCGTATTTGTCTAAAGACTGTCAGGCCAGATGGTATGGTGAAGGGGACCGCGCCGGGTGCACGCTAGCGAACCTGCTGCGAGCGCCACGAGGGTCGGACCATATCCTGGAACTTCAGAGTGCAGAAGGTGGAGTGGTGAGGGAGCCACCGGCTATACTAGCGACCATGACGGACTACTATAGGGAATTATACACTTCCAGGGTGTCACCAGATGACAAGGTGCTCTCCGATTACCTTGATACCATAGCTTTGGCATGGTTCAATAGCAGTGCCAGACAATATATGGATTTACCGTTTACGCCAGACGACATACGGGCGATAATAGCTAGTTTGCCACCTTGCAAGGCACCGGGCCTTGACGGGCTGACGGCGGACTTCTATAAAGAATATGCAGACATCCTGATTCCGAGATTGCACAAGGTATATGAGGAGGCGGTGGACACAGGCATCCTCCCCCAGTCGATGCGTGAAGCACTGATTATCACGCTACTTAAACCTGGAAAAGACCCTATAAGCCGGACTCCTACCTCCCACTTTCACTAATAAACCTTGATGCCAAAATCTACGCGACACTGCTCTCTGACCGCTTAAAATTTTATGTTGCCGCAGATAGCGCTATCTGATCAGTCGGGGATTTGTAATGGGGAGGTCCACCTCACATAACCTAAGGGTGTTGTTTGGGCTCCTGCACTATCTGGATCCCAAGGTGCAGGCCGCGGCAGCGTTACTGGATGCGACCAAGGCATTTGACTCCCTGGAGTGGAAGTTCTTGCGGACGCTGTTTACCCGAATGGGGTTCAGCCCGCCATTTGCCAGGCGAATTGGCATACTTTACAATGACCCGACGGCCAGGGTGCGGGTGAATGGTCAGACGTCTGCACCCATATCTATAACCAGAGGAACTCGGCAGGGATGCCCACTCTCGCTGTTACTCTTTGCTATCGCTACGGAACCATTGGCAGCTCGCATGAGACAACACCATACTCAGCGTAGCATTGGATTCACATTACGCGGTCTACTCATATCCAATGTATGCTGACGATATCACTATATACATGTTGAACCCGTCAGAGAACTTTGATCCGTTGATGAGAGAGGTGGTACGCTATAGTGGCCTCACCGGCATCGATATAAATTGGTCAAAGTCGGTGATGCTGCCGTTGACGGATGGCACGGCCGTGTGTCACACGGAATTTCTGATCGAATGGGTCACCGACGAGGTTAAGTATCTAGGTATAAGGATGAGCCGCTCAGTTCAGGACATATGGCTGTCCAATTTTGCCAAAAAGTGCAGAGATGGAGAAAGCTGCCGCTCTCTTTGTTGGGCCGCATTGCTATCGCAAAAATGGTTGTTGTGCCTAAATTTCTGTATCTATTCTTAAACATCCCCTTGCCACTAACAAAGGCGTTCTTTCGCCGACTCCGCTCGGCCATGATTGACCTGGTCTGGGCGGGCAGCAGCCTAGAGTGGCATGGAACCTCCTTACACTTCCCTTCCGTCAGGGGGGCCTAGCAGCCCCGGACTTTGAGCTGTATGCATACAGCGCGCAGGCACAATACTTGCATTATTGGCATCACCCAATTCCCTACCAGCCTCATGTGGCGATAGAGGCGGACGTAGCGGCACCCTGCCCACTACGGACAGCGGTGTACCAGAGATACAAACGGTCTCGGGAAGACATCGACACCGTGGAGATGGTGCGCTGGGCTTGGTCGTGCATTGCGAAGCGCACGGGCATATCGGACCTATATGCCCGAGCATGCCGTTGGACGGCAACCCCTGCTGAGTCCGCTGACGGATGCGGCCAGTGGCGCGACGGGCCCATGATTGCAGCCTGAAGGTGGCGGGGGACTTGTATCCGGATGATACTTTCCTTGCAGTGCAGAATATGACTGCAGCGTCTGAACCGTCGGCATCGGAACTGCTACTGTACTATCAATTGCGGTTGGCCTGCAAACATAGGTACCCCTACGTTCCCAGAGGCCCCACCGACGCTGGCGGCTTTGGAAGACTTTACTATCGAACTCCTCCTACCGTAAACTGATCACACGCATCTATAGGGTTACTCAAAACGCAACACCTGTTGCGCACGTGGATTCCAGAGCACTGTGGGAGGGTGAAGCGGGCATACGCATCACAGAGAACAGTGGGAATTTTGTTGCGCCCAACTTGAACAACTGTCGCCTAATTATAGACTGCGGCTGATACACTTTAACTTCTTGCACAGGACGTACCGTACACCCATACAACTTTTTAAAATGGGATGACAGGCTGACACGAAGTGTTGGAGATGTGGCGAGAGGGAGGCTACGTCTATCACCTTGTATGGATGTGTGGATCAATACATACATTCTGGGATGCAGTCTTTACTGCCCGTAGGGGAGATAGTGGGCACGGCTATTGATCTGGACCCGCTGGTGGCCCTCCTGGGATTTGTCAAGAATGTACCAGGTGCGTCGCGAAGGCTTGTGGCCCTTCTTTTATTGCTCGCCAAGCAACAATTGGCGATACACTGGAAGAAAAAGGCTCCGCCAAATGTCTCGGGCTGGGTGGGATCAGCGGTGTACTGCCAAGGAACAACTCACCGCTTACTGGGACCAGATGCCGCAGCGTTCACGACCGTTGGATATATGGCAGCCGTTGGTGGATTGGCTGGCGGGGACGGAAGTGACTGGCGATGACTGAAGAAGTGTGCGTGATGTCTGGTGTTGTGGCGCATTTGGGATGGGGCTGTGTCGGGGGGCAAACGACAGAGGAGGGCGCTACGTTTGTCATAAGTGCTCTGGCGGCTGGTCTGCGCTATGCATGGATGGGATGTTCGGTGGTTTACATGGAC